>NC_133658.1:638060900-638415900 GCF_037893015.1 Macrotis lagotis
CCCTAGATAATTTTTTGTAATTTTCATCTGGAATATTTGTGATCTGGGAAATGGTACAGGCAGAATTCACTGACATTATATATCTCTGCATTTTCCTGAACTAATAGCCAAATTATGACACTGAGTGTCTTCTAATTTCAGTTGATATGAACTGACAAAATTCATGCCATACAGTCGATGAAAGTATCCCTGACAGCTTTCTTTGTAATATAAACCTTCCTCTTTAGACATTTCTTTATAAAAGTAGGAGTTGTTGCATTTAGAAATTGGAGGGGCCCTAATAATATTAAGAAAGAGTTTTGATGATTTCTGTTTGATTCAGAAAAAAAAATCTGGTTGTATTACTTAGGTGTTTTGTCCATCTGTCACTGAGATTTTATGTCCTTTGGACAAATATCTTTGAGATCCCATACTTTCATTCCTTTGTCTCAATGAAAGTCATTGCTAATCAATGTCATATGTATTTCATGTGATATATTGCTGTGAGAAAATATCAGTTTTTTGTTTTGATTGGTCATTAATTTGATCTACTTTATCCTGGCACTTCTTTCACAGCTGATAATGGAGAGGAAGAGATTCATGATAGATGACAATAGAGTATGGTAGAGGACTGGAGTCAGGAGTGATTTCAGTATCTGTATTTTTTCCCAAGGTTATCTTCCTACTACTTTCCATGTAATAATGTTTTTATACATAATACTTTATTACTGAAAAATGGGACAGAATTGTTCTGAGAATACTGTACTAGAGAAAGATAAAGGGAACCTTTCAGAGTCCATTTAGAGATGAATGCATTACATCAATGATTTCTTTGAGGCAAGGTCCAGAGAATGATCATCTGGCAAAGCTGACTGGCATCCTGCAGAGGGTGGTCTCAGAGATATACAGCTAGAGAAATAAAACTCAAGGTTAAAAATGAGCAAGCAAAAACCAGAGATATTGTAACAGAGAAGGTTTTTTAATAGAGGTCCAATAATTTGGGGGGTGGGAAACTAGAAAGTCTATAAGGGGCAAGAATTATACTTTATGATCCTAAGCCAGTATCAAAAAACCTTTAATAGAAACATGGGTTCCAATACAATACAGATTCATTGATGGATGCCACATAAGTTGTAAACAAAAGCTCAAAAATAGTATGAACAATGTCTGAACTGAAAAAGCATTTTAAAACTTCACGTGCCCAAAAAGTAATTTGCAACAAAATTTTCTATTTTAGCTTTGGTCATGTTTAGAATGAACAAAATTTCTAGTTGAAGAATGGATCTCTCCTTTAAAGCAGTTAAAAAATATACTAAAAGTCATTATCCTGATATAAACAGCCATACTGATATTTCTTTTCCTTAAGGGAACTTGTGGTAAAAGGTCATAACCTATGTTAAAAGGCCAAGCCAAAAATACTTGCCAATTATTTAAAATTTAGAAGAGAGAATTCCAATGACTCACTTTCATACTTATGATGCACCTGGAATGATCATGGTAATTTGCTATTACAGAACAGAGAGGGGCATGAGGACATGTTCCCTTATGAAGTCATACAGACAATCCTTTTCAATGAGCCAAGTGAGGGATTCCTTTAAGCGAATCCTACCCTATTTGAGGCTAGGGCTGTTCTTTCAAAGGTCACTTACTCCATCTACAGAATTTAAAATCAAACCCCATAGAGCTAAATAGCTTCATTGGCATATTGTCTTTTTATTTTAACATACCTGATGCCAGACATATTAATCATCAATACATTGTAGTCTAGCAATTACCAAAAACCAGAGCTTCAGGTGGGTTGTGCACTAAAGAGAACCAAGAATATGTCAGTCTATAACTTGGTATAAGTGATCCAGGGATAAAAATTATAATTCAATTGTTGCTCATGTACCTAAGGACAGTGCTGTAAATAAAATGCAATAAGCAGATTTTGATATATAAAATGCAATAACCCTAATTCATATATTATATATATATACATACATAATAAAATCAACTTTTTGCAATGAACTCATTTAGTTGAACATAGTTAATTATGTTTAAAATAACTAAACATCTCCTTCTGGCTAGCAGGTTATCCATCATCTTCATATTTCTCACATAACAATTGGCTAGAGATTGCCACAGAGAAATCTCAAATTATCACCAGTATTTTATCTTCCTCCTGTTATATAGGTGCTTGTCTCTCAAAGCAAATAACCGGTTTAGTTTATATAGCTAGTTTACATATATAGCCAGTTTACATATATATAGCTAGAAATTTCTACACATAAACTTTTAAGTACTAGCCATCTTCAGAAATACAAATTGTTATTTTCAGAATTCTTTAAAAACCATTAGAACATCTTAGGTAAATTTAAATTTCTAACATGTGTTATTGGTTCTAATGCAATAAAACAATGGTAAAAACAACCAGGCATTCAAGTTAATTAACATGAGTTATGGTGCATGAATCCACAGATTTATCCCAGAAGGGGTCATAATTTGTGATATTTCCCTTACCACTCCTTCAAAGCAATCACATGTTAATTCCAGGTTTTAACATTACAGTATTCAAGTAGCTTCCATGTTCACAAGAGAACCAAACATTGTTAATATAATTTCTTTAAAGTTACAAAAGAATATCAAGTAACTGATAAGTACATATGCACATATATTCCCTTCCATGAACATGGGATGAGAGACAAAACATCTTGTGAGATTGCTGACAAATATCATTATCAATTTAATATCAAAACAAATCAGATTATAAAATTTAGTATATTTCTGTTTCCCAAAAGAAATTAGTAATTATATATGATTCAATATTCCCAAATTCCTTGACATACAATTTATCCCAGTTATATTTTCCTTCTTAATAACACACACAAATTCTCAAGATTTCTTACATTACTTTCAAAGGCAGCTAAATTACTCTCATATTTCTCAGATAGTTTCTTTTTTTAAACACAAGGTGGTGATCTTTTCCTATCAAAGACCTTCCACCCTCTTTTCAAAGCCTCTTGAGGGCAGGAAGTCTACATTTACTAAACCTTAGAAGTCTCAATTAACCTAAATAGAATACAGCTTTCAATCAATATTAGGTTAAAAAACTTAGCTCACAGCTGAAATCATTTCACAAACTTTGCCACCTATAAAATTTCAAACGATATAAGGGGATAGGCTTAGATCCCAACTTCATTAATTACTTAAAATTAGACTCTTTCAAACAAATTACTTCAAAACCCAAACTGAAAGGAATAACATCTAACTCAGATAACTGGAACTATTTCAGATCTAAGTTACTTATATACACACACACAGAGGAAAAAACTATTTTTATAAAATTTTCTAATTGACCATAGTGAGATTGATGGATACCTTGAGCAGTGCCAAATCTCAGAATATAGAAACATTTCCCCACCTCTCCAGGTCAGTAGAGAGATGTGAAACCATCCCATTGATGTTTAAATACACATGTACACACACACACACACACACACACACACATATGTGTATATATATATATACATATATATGTATATATATATATATGTTTTTGCAAGGCAAATGAGGTTAAGTGGCTTGTCCAAGGCCACACTGCTATGTAATTATTAAGTGTCTGAGGGCAGATTTGAACTCGGGTACTCCTGACTTCAGGGCTGTGCTCTATCCACTGCACCACCTAGCTGCCACTATATATATTTTTGAATGCACCAATTAAGACCAGTCAGAAGCAAATTTTAGAATCAAGCAGAATTTCTTGAGGAACTATATATATATATATGTATATATATATACATATATATATATAATTTTTGAAATAGTCAATCAATAGTTAAAATAAATGCATTCTTAAGTAACTTTATAAAATTCAAATCCACTTACTCTATTACAGAAATATTAATTATCATCACAGGCTAATTAAAAGATGAAATCTGAATTTCCTTGTCCCAGAAAAAGTTATCTTTCCCTCTTTTTTCCTAATTGACCAGAAGGCTTTTCAATCAATCTGCCCATTTCCCTGCCCTCTCCCAAGGATAGGACTTTCTCAGCCCAACTAATGTCTTTAGTGAATGGGGCTTGGAATTTAAAACATGGTCTTTGTCCAACCCACCCCTCCCCAAACCAGGAAGAAGGCATGGGAGTTCCCTGTTTTTCTAAAGCAAGTTTTTTTTGGGGGGGTTCTTACCCTTCCTTCAGCAAAACATGCATTCCTTCTGAGACATGAGTTGAAATTTTGAAATTCTGAAAAGTTCCTTCTCCCTCCCACTCTGCCCTCCCCCTGCAGAGGGTGGGGGCTGCAGAGAATTAGAGAAACAGAGTACCACCCAAAGATAATTTTCAGGAGCTCAGATGTTTTGCTTTTGTCAAATTTAATTCCTTTGAAGGAGCAAGCACACAGCTCTGGGTTGGGAGTCTTTGGGTCCATGTTTTTCCCCTTATTTTAATTCGCTATCAAATAATGGGTAGGCAAACTGTCAACCCTTACTCCACCTTGGGGTATAAACCAAACACACCTCAGAACTGCCTTCCTCCTATCAGTCTGAAAACAATATAGGCACACCCATATCAAGCCTACTGTGAAATACCACATGGAATCAGCTTAGAGCACTCCCCACAAAACTCAATCTTTTTTCCATAAAAAGGGAAATACAGAAGGAGGACTAGAAGTCCAATAGGAGGACTAGAAGTCCAATAATTTTCCTACTTTTCTACTCTTTATAGACAAATGTAGACATTTCTTTTGTGATAAATTATATGTTAAAGCCAATAGTGGTTAATACATAAGGAATACAGATTCCAAAACTTGTCCAAGGCACATAAATGCCTTGATAATAGGCATCAGATTTTGTTTCTCCTTTCTTCTCATTTACTTTTATTCTGTATTCCATTGTCTTAAGGCATCTAATTGACTTAAATGAATTTTACTTAAGTTATGATTGTTTAAGCTATTGTCCTGCCAGATTCAAGATGTATATATATATATATATATAATTCCTGGACAGTAACAAATTTCTATCACAAACATATAAAAATCTTCCTACCCCTTTGTCTTATTCACAATTATTCTATAATTCTATAATTATACTGATCTCAAAAATCACCAACATCAAGCACAAGTTATGTCCTTTACTTCCTATGCAGTATTCAGTCCAATCATAAAAAAAAGGAAATTTCCTAGGTAACCATACTTTGATTATACTTTTGCTATCCTGCTTCCCTGTTGTGCTAGCAGTTATCCAAATTAAAATTCAGAATGTTAATTCAGTTTAACTCTCTACCTTCTCATTAATAATAAAAACTATATTCAGCAGGTTTCTAAATTATTATTATTTTTAACACATTTTTTTCTTTAAAATTTTTAGTTTCAAATTCTCCTTCTCCCTCCAGGTTCTTTCTAATCCACCCTTTTGGAAAGCAAGCAATTATCCATGTTGCAAAATAAAAAAAGCTAGAAAAATAAAGAAAATAAATAAATAAAATATTGGTGGGTTGGTAGGTAGCTCAATAGAAAGAGTGCTAGGTCTGCAGTCAGGAAAACTCATCTTCCTGAGTTGCAATCTCACCTCAGACACTATCTTAGCAAGTCAGTAACCCTATTTGCCTCAGTTCCACATCTGTAAAAATGAGCTGGAGAAGGAAATGGGAAACCACTTCAGTATCTTCGCCAAGAAAAACCAAAATGAGGTCAAGAAGAATCAGACATAACTGAAGTGATTGAACAACAGCAAATCTGTAGTGATTTAGAGCATTTTTATATGCATATAGCTAGCTTTTACTTCTGAAAACTGTTCATATCATTTGACCATTAATCAATTGGATCATGGCTCTTTTATCAATTTTATTTTGTTGCATATATATATATATATATATATATATATAATAAAGAAATCAAAGGAAATTGCTGTAAAATTTTTTGATATTATTTGATTTTGAATATGGTACCATTTAGCAAGATAAAGTTTCCCTTATTATCTCTTTTAATTAAATTTATTTTTTGCTTTTGCTTTACTGAGATCCTACATTTTAGTTTTACCTCATTTGCAACATTATAGCTTCAGTTCCTTCTATTTATTTTAACTCTGTGTGTCTTTCTTTTTCAAGTGTATTTCTGGTAAACCATTAAATGTTGCATTCTGGTTTCTGATCCATTCTGCTATCTGCTTCTGTTTTATGGGTGAGTTCATCGCATTACTATTCACAGTTATAATTGCCAGCTCTGCAATTTCTTCCATTTGTGTGGGGTAAAAATCCCATTTAAAAAATATAAAGTATCCTCTGAGCAAAAAGTAAAGTTTATTTTGGATTTTCTCTAGAAAAGGGCACCCCCAAATCTCACAAAGATAGTGAAGATCAAGTTGCTGCCCCAAGGTGACGGTCAAGCAAGATTATATGGCCTAGTATGATTCCCCCCTGTCTTCCAACCTGATTGGTTAAGTTTTTCAGAGTTACAATCTTTACATGAAATATCTACCCAGCAACAAAGAGAAGAATAAAAGGTTTTCATAAAATATTACCTCACCATCCAGATGGCAAGGGTATCAGAATAAGATTCCTAATGACCTTCTATTAAATGAATTAATGTCTGACTATGCAAGGTCTTCTTAGTTTAGCACTTATCAAACAAGAGAAGGCAGGCTACTGTTCTCACAGTCCATTATCAAACAGGTGGCTAACTAAGACTGCAAGGTCTCTTCTCTGTAAGTTTCCCACTATTTCCCTCCCTAACAAATCAATGCAAGTCTTTCTGGAAATAGTCCACTGTTTCACTCCCTAATAGAACTGGGAGGGTGTCTGACTAGGAATGCAAGGTCTCTCTCTTAACCCTGAGAGAACTTTACCAGGAATATTAACTCTTAACATGAAATATTCCACTCACATTGCATTTCCTTCTATTTATTCATCTATCTTTACGTTGTCCCTCTTCAATCTTTCCCCATTCTGATCGCTTCCCTATTTTTATCACCCCACCCTTCTTGTCTTGTCCCCTTCTCCTCCTATTTCCAAGATATATAATATAGATTTCTCTACCCAGCAAAGTATGTGTGTATATATTCTTCCCTCTGAACCAGTTGTAATGAGTAAGCTTCAAGCATTGCCCAGCAGCTTCTCCAATTTCCTTTTATAAAAGCTCTAAATTGTGAACTTCTTTTATGTGAGATAATTTCCCCTATTTCTTTTCTATCCCCTCATTTCCTAATGCATCCCTCTTTCTGATCCCTTCATTTTTTAGCTTATCTCATCATAACTGATTTATACCCATGACCTCTTGTCTATATAGACTCCTTCTAATTACCCTCATAATGATAATGTTCTTAAGTTATATGTATCATCTTTTGTAATAGGATAGTAAACAGTTTAATCTCATTAAATCCTTTAAGATTTCTCTTTCATATTTATCTTTTTATGCTTCTCTTGATTCTTGTATCTGAATGTTGTATTTTATATTCAGTTTTGGTCTTTTCATTAGGGATGCTCAAAAGTCCTCTATTTCATTAAATATTTATTCCTCCCTGAAAGGTTATGCTCAGCTTTTCTGGATGGGTTATTCTTGCTTATAATCATAGCTCCTTTGCCTTCCTGAATATCTTATTCTAAGCCATTTGTTCCTTTAACCTGGAAGTTGTTAAATCATATGTAATATGATTATAGCTCCATGATATTTAAGTGGTTTCTTTCTGAATACTTGCAATATTTTCTTCTTGACTAGGGAAGTTTGGCATTTCACTATGATATTTCTAGGAGTTTTCATTTTGAGATCTCTTTCAAGAAGTGATCAGTGGATTCTTTCAATATTAACATCTGGAGCTAATATATCAGGGCAGTTTCCCTTTATAATCTCTTGACATAGGAACTCTAGGCTCTTTTTTGATCATGTCTTTTAGGTAGCTGAATCTTAATTTTTTTATCTCATTCTATTTTCTAGGTCAGTTGTTTTTCTGATGAGATATTACATATTTTCTTCTATTTTTCATTACATCTCTTAAATATTCCCCATTTGGATAAATTCAAAAATTTTTCTCCCTTTTTAAATTTAACTTTTATCATGTACTTGATTAAAAAGTCCAATAATAAAAATACATCCATAGATTTAATTTTAAAATTGACTGACTCTAGGGCCTGTGCTCTATTTTTTATTTTCTTTGCTTTATTGTTTCTTAAAAGCTTATGGAGCCATTTGCCAGCATTTGCCCATTTCAAATTTTTAAGTAATTATCATTCTTAATGAGCTTTGGTGCCTCCCCAGTTTAGCCAATTCTGATTTTTAAAATGCTACTTTCTTCAGTAATATGTATGACTGTTTTTACCAAAGTGTTTAGTTTTTAATAAGTTTCTTTCATCATTGTCAGTTCTTTATCCTCTAATCCTGCCCCCTGCCCTCCATAAATCTCATAAAGCAAGAATTCTTGCTTATTTGCAATAATTTTTTGGTAAATTTTTTGAATGTTTTTTCCAAAACAATTCCATTTTCTTTAAGGCGCTGTAGTTTTCATGTAGTTTTCCTCTTTTGTTTTTGTCTTTGATCTTCCATGCCATCCTGAAGATTTTTATGGTCAAGTTTCTTTGCTGTTGTTGTTGTCATTTGCTCATTTCTTAGCCTATTTCTTGACTTTGAACTTATTTTAAGTTGGATTCTGCCCACATAAGGAGGGGAGGAATTTTCCCAAACTTTAAACCTTTTATGCTTCTGTTTTCTTTCCTTTTTTAAAAATTTATTCTTCCAATTATATATAAAGATAATTTTCAACATTCATTTTTGTAAAGATTTCTCCCTCTCATCCTTCTCTCCTCCCACCTTAGGATAGAAACTAATCTGAGATAATATGTATACAATTGCATTGCACATATTTCCATAATAGCCACATTGTGAAAGAAGAATCAGCACTAAAAGAGAAAACCACAAGAAGGATAAAGTGAAAAACAAATTAAAAAGTTGAAAATAGTATGCTTTGATCTGCATTCAGATTATATAATTGTTTCTCTGGGTGTGGATGGTATTTTCCAGCACAATTTTGTTTGTTTGTTTGTTTTTGTTTTTTGCAAGGCAATAGGGTTAAGTGGCTTGCCCAAGATCACACAGCTAAGTAATTATTAAGTGTCTGAGGCCGATTTTGAACTCAGGTACTCCTGACTCTAGGGCCTGTGCTCTATCTATCCACTGCATCCACCTAGCTGCCCCCTAGCACTATTCTTTTAGAACTGTCATCATTGTATTGCTGAGAAGATCTAAGTCTATCATAGTTGATTATCATACAGTGATGTTTTAAGGTATATAATGATCTTCTGGTTCTGCCCACATTATTTAATGTAAGTCTATCCAGAATTTTATTTTTATCCATTTGCACATGCATATTTCTAAGTTACAAAGTTTCCCTTCACTTGTCACTCCCCTCCCCTAAAGTTGGGAATAGTCAGGTTAGCATTTAACATACATATTTGTGAAACTTATTTGCAAATTAGTCATTTTGGGCATGTGGAATTAGAATTAAGGGAAAGATATACATAAGAAATAATTTTTATAAAGTGTTCATCAGATTCAGTAGGGGTGTTTTTTTTTCCCGTGAGTTTTGTTTTGTTTTGTTTTTCTATAGCTGGTTAGAGATAATATAGTCCATAATCTGTCAAATACGGTTGTCCTAGCTCTCTGGATTGCTGAGAGGGATTGCTTTCAAGGTTGTTCATCTCATAATGTTGATGTGTAAGCTGGACTCTTGGCTCTACTTCCTTCATTCAGCATTAGATCCTTTAAGTCATCCCATGCTTCTCTAGTCTTAGAGCCTTATTTCTTATAGAACAATAATATTCCATAGTATTCATGTACTATAACTTGTTTAGCTATTGCCCAATTGATGAGCATCCCCTCAATTTCTAATTCTTTGCCACTACAAAAAGAGCTGCTATGAATATTTTGGAATATGTAGAACTTTTCCCAGTTTTTACAATTTCTTTGGATGTAATCCTAGAATTGGAATTGCTGAGTCAAAGGTATGAACAATTTTATTGCTCTTTGGGCATAGTTCCATATCTCTCTCCAGAAAGGCTGGATCCATTCACAATTCCACCAGCAATGCATCAATGTCCCAGTCCTTCCACAACCTCTCCAACATTGCTCATATTCCCTTTTTCTCATCTGGGCTAATATAATAGGTGTGAGATGATACCTCATTGTTTCAATGTGCATTTCTCTAATCAACAGTGATTTGGAGCATTTTTTCATATGCTTATATGGTTTAATATCTTCATCTGAAAACTGTTCATATCCTTTGGCCATTTAGCAATTGGGGAATGATTTGTGACCTTAAAAATTTGTTACAATTCTCTAAATATTTTAGAAATAATACCTTCATCTGAACTACTGTTTGTGAATATTGTTTCCCAGCTTTCTGCTTTTCTTCTAATTTTGGCAGCATTGGTTTTATTAATGCAAAAACTTTTAAATTTAATTTAGTCAAAATCATTTGTTTTGTAGTTTATAATGTGCTCTAATTCTTGTTTGGTCATAAATTTAGATCAGATAGAATATTTTTTGATCCTGTACCCATTTTGATGTTATTTTGGTATAGGGTGTGAGATGGTTTTTGCCACACTATTTTCCAGTTTTCTCAAAAATTTTTGTCAAAGAGTGAGTTCTTATCCCAGAAGCTGTCTTTGGGTTTATCAAATTGTAGATTACTGTAGTCAATTACTTCAACTTCTTTTGAAGCTATCCTGTTCCACTGATCCATTACTCTTATTTCTTAACTAGTACCAGGCAACTTTTATGACTGCTGCTTCATAGTATAGTTTTAGATCTGGTAGAGCTAGGCCACCTTCCTTTACATTTTTTTTTCTTATCAGTTTCCTTGCTAATCTTGCCCCTTTGTTACTCCAGATGAAGTTTGTTACTATTTTTTCTAGCTTGGTAAAGTATTTATTTGGTAGTTTGATCAGTATGGCACTAAGTAATTTAATTTGGGTAGAATGGTCATCTTTATTATATTAGCTCAACATAACCATGAGCATCTGACATTTTTTCCACTTATTTAGATCTGACTTTATTTGGGTGAGGAAAGCGTTATAAATGTATTTATACAATTTCTGGGTTTCTCTTTGGAAATAGATTCCCAACTAATGTTATCTATAGTTATTTTAAATGGAATTTCTCTTTCTATCTCTTGTTCTTGGGCTTTGTTGTTCATATACAGAAATTTAAATGATTTATATACGTTTATTTTATATCCTACTACTTTGCTGAATTTGTTAATTGTTTCAAAGAGTTTTTTTAGATGATTTTCTCAAATTCTCTAGGTATACTAAATATCATCTGCAAAGAGTGAAAGTTTTGCTTCCTCATTGCCTATTCTGATTCCTTCATTTTCTTTTTCTCCTCTTATTGCTACTGCTAGCATTTTTAATACTATAGTGAATAGTAATGATAAAAGTACGTATCCTTGTTTCATCCCTGAATTTATTGGAAATGCACTGTATTGATTCCCATTAAATATAATATTTGTTGATGGTTTGTAGATAGATACTATTTATTATTTTAAAGAAAATTCTATTCCTATAATTTCTAGTGTTTTTAATTGGAATGATATTATGTTGTATCCAAAGCTTTTTCAGCATCTTTTGAAAAAATCATATGATTTCTGTTGGTTGTACTGTTGAAATGTTTAATTTCATTCAGTGTTTTCCTATTGTTGAACCATCCCTGCTTGTCTGGTATAAATCCAACCTGATCATGGTGTATTATCCTTGTAATAACTTGCTGTAGTCTCATTGCTAAAATTTTATTTATGATTTTTGCATCAATATTCATTAGGGAGAATGGTCTATAATTTTCTTTGTTTTGGTTCTTCCTAGTTTAAGTATCAATGCCATGTTGGTGTCATAAAAGGAATTTGTTAGAAATCTTTCCTCTCCTATTTTTAAAAATAGTTTATGTAGAATAGGAATTAATTGTTCCTGTAATGTTGGGTAGAATTAACTTGTAAATCAATCTGGACCTGGAGACTTTTTCTTAGAGAGTTTATTGATGGTTTCTTCAATTTCTTTTTCTGAAATTGGATTATTTAAGTAATTTATTTTCTCTTATGTTAATTAGGGCAGTTTGTGTTTTCATAAATATTCATCCATTTTACTCAAATTGTCCAATTTATTGGCATACAGTTTTGCAAAGTAGCTCCAAATTATCTCTTTAATTTACTCCTCATTGTTAGTTAGTTCACCTTTTTAATTTTTGATATTAGTTATTTGTTTATCTTCTCTCTTTTTAAAATCAGGTTAATCAGAGGTTTTTCTATTTTATTGGGTTTTTCATAAAACCAACTCTTATACAACAGTGATCTATGTTCGAAGGGATGTGGGTAATCTGAGACACTAATGCATTGTTGGTGGAGCTGTGAACTCATCCAAACTTTCTGGAGAGCAGTTGGGAATTACACAGAAAGTGCAACAACTATTTGCATACCCTTTGATCCAGGAATACCACTACTGGGTCCATACCCCGAAGAGATTATGAAAAAGGGTAAATACATTACTTGTACAAAAATATTCATAGCAGCTTTGTTTGTGGTGGCAAATTGGAAATTAAGTGAGTATCTTTCAATTGGTGAATGGCTTAATAAACTGTGGTATATGTATGTGATGGAACACTATTGTTCTATTAGAAACCAGGAAGGATTAATTCAGAGAAGCCTGAATTTACCCCCTAAAACTGATGCTGAGTGAAATGAGAAGAACCAGGAAAACATTGTACACTCTAAAAGCAACATGGAGGTGATGATCAACCTTGATGGACTTGCTCATTCCATCAGTGCAACAATCAGGGACAATTTGGGGCTGTCTGCAATGGAGAATATCATCTGTATCCAGAGAAAGAATTATGAAGTTTGAACAAAGACCAAAGCCTATTACCTTCAAATTGGGGGGGGGGGGGGATTATCTTATTATGCAATTTTGCACTTATACTTTATTTTTCTTCCTTAAGGATATGATTTTTCTCTTATCACATTCATCTTAGATTAATGTATACCATGGAAACAATGTAATGACTAAGAGACTGCCTTCTGTAGAAGGTTGGGGGAGGAAAGCAAGAATGGGGGAAAAATGTAAAACAAAATAAAGAAATCTTTCTTAAAAAATAAAAAACCCACTCTTAGATTTATTTATGAGATCAATGGTCTTTTTGCTTTCTATTTTATTGATCTCTCCTTTGATTTTCAGGATTTCTAGCTTGATATTTAATTGGGGAGATTTAATTTGTCATTTTTCTAGCTTTTTTGCATACCTAACTCATTAATCTCCTCTTTCTCTATTTTATTCATGTAGGCATTTAGAGATATAAAGTTTTATCTCAAAACTGCCTTGGCTACATCACATGAATTTTGGTCTGATGTCTCATTATCCTTTTCTTGGATATAATTATTGATTATTTCTATTATTTGCATCCACATATTATTTAAGATTAAGTTATTTAATTTCCATTAGTTATTGGTTTGTCTTTCCCTGATCCTTTATTACATGTAATTGTTATTGTTTCATGATCTGAGTAGTGTGTATTTATTTTTTCTGCCTTTCTGCATTTGATTTTAAGGATTTTGTGCCTTACTACATGGTCAGTTTTGGTGAAGGTTCCAAGTACTGCTGATAAAAAGGTCTATCCCTTTTTATCCCCATCAAATTTTCTCCAGAGGTCTATCATATCTAAGTTTTCTAAGATTTCATTTACCTTCTTCACTTCCATCTTGTTTATTTTGTTGGTAGATTTATCTAGTTCTGAGAAAGGGATGTTGAGGTCTCCCATTATTAAAGTTTTGCTAACTATTTCTCCTTGCAATTCACTCAACCTTTCCTCCAGGAATATGGAAGCTATCCCACTAGGTGCATATATGTTTAGTAATGACATAGTTTCATTTCCAATGGTGCTTTTTTAAGAGGATGTAGTTTCCTTCCTTGTTCCTTTTAATGAGATGGATTTTTTTTTAGGTTTTTTTTTTGCAAGGCAAATGGGGTTAAGTGGCTTGCCCAAGGCCACACAGCTAGGTAATTATTAAGTGTTTGAGACTGGATTTGAACCCAGGTATTCCTGACTCCAGGGCTGGTGCTTTATCTACTGCCACCTAGCCGCCCCATGAGATGGATTTTTGCTTTTACTTTGTCTGAGATAAGGATCACTACCCCAGATTTTTTTTTAATTCAGCTGAGGCATAATATATTTTGCTCCAATCTTTTACCTTTATCCTATGTGTATCTTTCTGTTTCAAATGTGTTTCTTGGGGGTGGCTAGGTAGCACAGTGGATAGAGCACTGGCCCTGAAGTCAGGAGTACTGGAGTTCAAATCCAGCCTCAGACACTCAGTAATTACCTTCTTTCTATCTTCACAAAAGAGCTGCTTACCTAGAAGATGTGGGTTTATAGATTCTGTCAATCATTCAACCTTACTTGATAAAAAAGCTGCTTTGGAAACAACTGTACATCTTAGGAATTTAATCTAAAACCCTGGGGACAGTTTTACACTGCTACTAAGATACTCCAAATATGAATCCAAATATCTCTTATTTTTTCATTGTCTTTTATCAGGTAAACATATTGACTTCGAGTGAGTTGTTAGGTCCTGGATGTGACCAGCCTGCCACAAATCATTTCTTAACTCCATTTATCATCTACCAATAGAGTGTTGCTTTCCCAATTGAATAAATGATTATGTGCAGAAAGTTTTCTGAAGATATTTGTTTTATTGAGAATTAGAAGTTAGTACATGATTACTTCATACTTTTCTTTAATCCAAGGAGTTTTTCTATCCATTCATCAAATAAACTATGTGTGTGTGTGAGCCTGCAGATTCAAGTTAGAACTAAAGAAAATTTGTAAAGTCATATTTTACTTGCTAGGATTCAATTAGCTCTTCACAGAACTTGTGATTATGTATGTCATGTCCTTATAACTCTAAGACTATATATAAACTTCTATTTTAGGATATAGGTAGGAAATAGAGGACTGGGCCTAGAGTCAAGAAAACCAAGTTCAAATATAGTGTCAGACACTTAATAGCCATGTGTCCCAGGACAAGTCATTTAACTTCAATCTGCTTCAGTTTCCTCATCTGTACAATGGAAATAATAATAGCAACTTCCTTCTATCATTGTTGTAAGGATTCAATGAAATAATATTTGTAAAGTGCTTTACATAGTTGCCTGGTACATTGTATGCATTATAGAATTATTGTTATCATTATTATAATTTTAAAATCTTTTATATTCTTACCTCTAACTATCTTCGTATACCATTACACTTTACTGCTCTTCCAATAATCTATGATTCATACAACTTGACCTCTCAGTTTCTTGTACGTCACTTTCTATCTTCCATTTTCATACCTTTTGAAGAGAATATGTATATTCTCTTTCTCTCTTCACCTTTACCTCATAGAATCCCTCTTTTCCTTTAAGACACAACAAAAACATCAATTCCAAAAGAAGCTGCTTCCAATCTTACCAACAGTGAATTCTCTTTCCATTACTAACTCCCTCATATTTAACTATATTATATTTATTTGTATTCTCTTTAGATTATATATATATATATATATATATATATATATATATATATTGTTTTTGTCCTTCTTGTCTCCTTTGTTAGAATGTCAGCTACTTGAGATTCGAGATTATGTCACTCTTCGTCTTTCCACAGTTCTTGGCAAATATGAAGTGTTTTACATGTTTATTGATTGATGAAAATTTATGTATTGCTCTACCCATACTCATGCTGGCATTCTTCTGGCATTCCTTATCAAAAAGAAAACTTCAGGGAGAGGTGGGAAGGGTTAGAAATTATTAATAACATAGGAAAATGTAGGGAGCAATGACCTGTCTAAAGGTTTATTGACTAAATCCATCAAAATTTTAGATACATATTTAGCAAATGACCATATTAAAAAAGAGCTAATTTTGATTACATTGTCATCTAGTTATATGCCAGCAACCCATGAAATTTCAACTCATTTCAATTCATCCAGAAAGCATTTTACTATGCCCTTAACATATATTGGAAAATATGCTAGGTGCTAAGAATATAGGCATGAAGTAAACAGTCCCTCTCTCAATGTATTTATGTGTCATTGATGAAGACTTCAAATAAAAATAGGCAGAAATGTAGAATACATTTTAGTAATTAATTTGTTACTTAATCATAGTTAGTACTGTCAAAATTGATGATTTACAAAGTATTTTTCATAGATTATCTCCTCTGCTCCTCTTGATGGCCCTTGAGTTAGGTATCAACAAGCATATATTATAAAGTAGCAGTGACTCAGGGAGTTTGTAATATGACTATGAGGACAGGTAGTAAGTACCATAGATAAGATTCCAACACAATTTCATTTGACTTCTTCAGTGTTCTTTCCAATAAATAACAATGAATCTTAATTTTTATTCTGTAAAATGCTGATGGAATTCTCTATCTTTTCCCTTTAGCTGGAAAACTACAGAAAAGCAGTCAAAGGGTATGAACAAACAGTTTGATAGTTTTCAAATGAAGAAATTAAAGATAGATAGATAGATAGATAGATGAAAAATGCTCCAAATCATTATTGATTAGAGAAATGCAAATTAAAATAACAATAAGGTATCATCTCAAACCTATTAGATTAGTCAAGATGAGAAAAAGGAAAGATGATCAATGTTGCAGAAGTTGTGGGAGGATTGGGACATTGATGCATTGCTAGTGGAGTTGTGAACAGATCCAAACCCTCTGGAGAGCAATTTGGAATTATGTCCAAAGGGCAATAAAACTGTTCATCCCCTTTGCCCCAGCAATTCCAGTTCTACCTCTATATCCAGAAGAAATTATAAAAAAAAAATGGGAGAAGACCTCATGTTCCAAAAGCTCTTTTTTGTAATGGCAAAGAATTGGAATTTGAGGGGGTACCCATCAATTAGGGAATGGCTAAACAAGTTATGGTACTTGAAGACTATGGAATACTATTTTTTCCCATAAGAAATCATAAATGGTTAGACTCTAGAGAAGCATGGAATGACTTATGTGATCTGATGCTGGGTGAAAAGAGTAGAACCAAGAGATCAATGTACATATCAACAACAACCTTATGAGATGATCAACCTTAATGAAAGCAGCTCCTCTCCACAGTCCAGAGAGCTAGGACAACTGTATTGGACTTGCTATGGACTATATTATCCCCATCCAGAGGAAGAAAAACAAAACAAAACAAAACATACACAAATAAAAAAAATCCAAATCTGATGAACACATTCTCTCTTATGTATCTTTTCCCCTTAATCCTAATTCCTCATGCCTAAAATTACTGGTTTGTACACATGTTTAGCAAAATATGTATGTGAAATGCTAACCTGACTGTTCCCTGCTGAGGAAAGTGGGGTGGGGAGGGAGGGTGGAGGGAAATTTTGTAACTTGGAAATATGCAGGTGCATATCAATGAAAATAAATAAATTACAAAAATAAAGTGGACAAAAAGCTTTTCCCAAGGTTTTTTAATTTGTTTTAATATTATACAACCAAACTGAACCCAGATTCTAATAGAAAACTAAGCAGTCTAATACATAATGAAATAAACCATGGGTGAGGTGGTCTGCCAAGTGCTAAGCATATGAAGGAAAATAAAAATGGACCCTACCCTCAGGTAGCAGAAAATCTAATAGGGGAGGGAAGACACAATTAACCAGATTCATGTAGAATAAATGCAGTGTAAGATGGAAGGTGACAGGGAGGGGAGAGCTCTAGTAGCTGGATATGGAATAGGAGATGATTCTGAAAGAAGGACATATTTCAGCTAAGTCTTGAAGGAAGTCTGAAAAACTAAGATACTGAAATAAGAGATAAAAGATTTCAAACATAGGATACAGCCTGTATAAAAAGCAAGAAGATGAGAAAGGAATTGCTGTTTAGAAGGAATTTTAAGTAGGCCAGTATAGCTGTAATGTAGAGTACTGGAGGGGGAGTAAAGTATAAGAAAATTGAAAAGACAGGAAGGAAGCAGGTTACAGAGAGTTTTAAATGTTAAAAAAGAGATTATATTTGATCATAAAGATAACAAGTCACTGGAGTTCACAGACCAGTGGAGTATCCTGAATATCCTTTAAGAAAATGGCCTTGGCCGGGGCGGAGCCAAGATGGTGACAAGAACAGAGCGTGTCTTAGGTGCTCTCTCATAAAACTTATAAGCTAAGGACTCTAACTAAATTTTTGAGAGACAGAACCCACAGAGGGACACAGTGAGGCAGTTCTCCTACTCAAGGTAACCTGGAAAAGAGCAGAAAGGCTCTGCTCCCCCTGGTTGGAGGGGCGGTCTGTCAGAGGGGTGGCCCACCAGAGCTAAAGAACTTCAGCCTCTTGGAGGCAGCCCCAGGGCACTGGGAGGGGCTCACAGCAGAGGGGTAGTTTCATGAGCTACACCCTGAGGAGCACAGCACACAAATCGAGGGAAACAGCGGGGGACCTCTGACAGAGTGAGCACGTGAAGTCCAGCCCTCAGGGAACACAGAAAGAAGCTGAGTTCCAGGAAACAGAAACAAGCAGAGCTGGTAAGCAGGAGGCCCCAAGGCATGAGCCCATTGAACATAGGGAGGGGGGTGAAGAGAGAGACTGCAGAGCCCTGTCCTCTGTCGCAGGAACAGGAGTCTAGGACTCTGACCACATTCAGATCTTGATTGTAGTCTAGGGCCCCCCAGAGAACAGCAGCCCCCCCCCTCAGCCCCATGACAGAGGAGGAGCTTATGGTCAGGAGGGAGGACAGAGCCTCACACACTGAGACCCTTGTGGGAGTGTCCCAAAAGCTCAGGGAGAAACCCAAAACCAGGCTCAGGCTGGGAAAATGAGCAAGCAGAGAAACAAGAGGAACACCATTGAGAAATATTTTGCATACGGGCCCAAGAAGGATCAATATACTCAGTCTGAAGATGAGGAAGTACAAGCTCCTGCATCTAAAGACTCCAAGAAAAACAGAAATAGGGTTCAGGTGATCACAGAGCTCCCAAAAGTCTTTGAAAATCAAACGAGGGAGTCAGAAGAAAAAGTGGGAAAAGAAATGAGTGAGATGCAGGAAAAACATGAAAATGAAGTCAGTAGCCTAGTCAATGAAATACAAAAAAATGCTGAAGAAAATAGCATGCTAAAAACCAGCTTAGGTCAAATGGATAAAACAGTTCAGAAAGTTATTGAGGAGAAGAATGCTTTAAAAAGCAAAATTGGCCAGATGGAAAAAAGCGATAAGAAAACTCTCTGAGGAGAACAAATCCTTCAGACAAAGAATAGAACTCAGGGAGATTGATGAATTTACAAGAAACCAGGACTCAATACTTCAAATCCAAAATATGAAAAATTAGAAGAAAATGTGAAATATCTCATTGAAAAAACAACTGATATGGAAAACAGACTTAGGAAAGATAATTTAAAAAATATTGGAATACCTGAAAGTCATGATAAGGAAAAGAGCCTTGACATCATTTTCAAAGAATTACTACAGGAAAATTGCCCTGATATTCTAGAAGCAGAAGGCAAAATAGAAATGGAGAGAATCCACAGATCCCCCTGAGAAAGAGATCACAAAAAACCTAACCCCTAGGAATATTATCGCCAAATTTCAGAGCTCCCAAGTCAAAGAGAAAATATTACAAGCAGCCAGAAGGACACAGTTCAAATATCGTGGAGCTGCAGTCAGATTCACACAGGATTTAGCAGCAACTATATTGGAAGCTTGTAGGGCTTGGAATATAATATACCAGAAAGCTAAAGAGCTTAGAATGCAGCCAAGAATCAACTACCCAGCAAGGCTGAATGTCTTCTTCCAGGGAAAAAGATGGACTTTCAATGAACCAGGGGAATTTCAAATGTTCCTGTTGGAATGACCATAACTAAACAGAGGGTTTGATCTTCAGATACAGGACTCAGGTGAAGCATGAAGATTGGAGGAGAGGGGGAAAATATGAGGGACTTGATGATGAACTGCATGTATTCCTGCATAGAAAAATGACACTGATAATACTCATATGAACCTTCTCAGTTAATAGAGCAGGTAGAGGGAGCCTTTGTAGTCAAAGCACAGGAGAAAGCTGAATTTGAAGATAAAATATGGCGTAAAAATGGAGTCATTAGAAAAAAGGGAAATGTAATGGGAGAAAGAAAAATGAGAGGGGGAATAGGCCAAGATATTTCATGTAATAAGAATTTTCATTACAATGAGCTATTGCAGTGATATGGAAGGGGGGAAGGCAAGGGGGAATGAAGGAATCTTCGCTCTCATCACAGGTGGTTAGGAGAGGAAACAGCATATATACTCAATGGGGTATAGGCATCTGGAGTAAGAAGGGGGGGGGACAAGGGGAAGGGGGGGTGATGTGAGTGATAGAGGACAGGATGTACCATGGGCGGAGAGTGGTCAGATATAACACATTTTCTTTTTTACTTCTTGCAAGGGGCTGGGATTGGAAGGCCTGTCTGGGACCATAGGGCCAGGTGGATGCTGGGCCTAAGGGGTGGTATGGGGGCTCAGGGCCTCTTGGCCCCAGAGCCAGGGATCTGTCCACTGCACCACTCAGCTACCCTACAGCAGAGTCAGAGTGAAAGGAGAAAGAAAATACAGTACATGGAGAAATATGAAAGGAGGGAGTGGTGATCAGCAATGGCAATGGTGGAAAAATATGGAAGTAACTTTTTCAATGGACTTATCATAAAGAATGTGATCCACCCTCAACAGAGTTGTTGGTGTTGGAACAAAGACTCAAGCACATTTTTTATTATTTATTTTGGGGCAGGGTGCAGGACAAATGGGGCTGGGTGGCCTCCCTGTGGCTGCATAGCAGGGTGATCGTTAGGTATCTGAGGCTGGATTTGGACCTGGGTTCTCCTCCCTTAAGTGCCAATGCTCTTTCTGCTACCCAGCCACCCTTACTATTATTACTATTTTATTTTATTTTGGGTCTTTTTTATTCTTTTTTTTGGTTTTTGCAGGGCAGTGGGGTTGGGGTAACTTGTATGTCACATGGCTGGGTGATTGTTGGGTGTACAGGGCCGGATGTGGACTCGGGTGCTCATGGCTCCAGGGCTGGTGCTCTATCCATTGTGCCACCTGGCCATACCTACAATTATTACTATTATTTTTTTATTTTAATTTATTTTCTCTCCCCTTTACTTTATCGCTCAAGCGAGTCTATATTTATGCTGAGGGAGGGGGTATTTCATTTCCTCTTAAATAAGAATTGTTTATTAATGTATAAAACAACATTATTTGCACAAAATGAGAATAAATATTAAAGGAAAAAAAAAGAAAATGGCCTTGGCACCCTTGAGTAGAAGATGGATTTGAGGGGGAAGAGACTTAAGGCAGGAAGACCAGTTAGAAGTATAAAATCAATATAATCAATTCCTTATGCCAAAATCTAGATTCAAATCTACCATCTTTCTTATTAATCTTCATCCTGTATTCCAATATGGTCTCTAGATCCCTATACAATTAAGGAAGCGTTTTCCATATTAAAGCATCTACAGGTTGCAAGGTAAGACCAACTTATATGATCAGAATCTAAACTAAGAACTTTGTTAGGAAAGTGGAGCAGAAAAGTAAAGTTATTCTAATATTTTACTATATCCAATTCTGTCAGTTCTGGAATTCTGGTTTATTATTCACATAAAAAAGGCATGACTACCCAGAAAATTAGAATCCTTGACAGCACTCTGGATTCCCTCTCAGTTGAAAGGTTAATGAAAAACAAAGTCATTTCCTTTCTAAGTCTTCGGATTTCTCCCATGTCTCCTAATATAGTGCCCTTTGTACACTGATTGGACAATAAATACTGATGAAAGATTAAAGAATTGAAAATCAATGAGGAAATATTAAAGGAATTGCAATTGACCCCAAACAGTAGTACATAAGTATTTGAAGGGCAACGAGCAAGAGCAATTATCAGATCTACAACTATTCAAAGAAGAAAGAAAATTCTTGTTAAATTTTAGAAATGATTTAAATTACTGGTGAAGGAGACAGATAAGATATGTACAATTCACTTCTGAAGGAATTTTCTAGACCTGAGTGTGTTTGATATTCTTAAATCACATGTAACAAACAGTCTTTGAATTAGACAATGATAATGAGTTAACAAATCTTTAGTTGTTTGATTAGTAAATTAATTAAAATTAACCCAATGAATATTACTAGATATAACAGTTCAATTTCTTTGCAAAAATCCATGGAAAGACAAGGTTGGGAAAAGGACAAGAAAATATTAGGCAAAAGCACAACTTCTGATTATTTTCCAATAAGATGTTCAAGAAATATTTTATGAATAAAATTAAATTGCACTTATCCAGTGAATGGATAACTTTATTAACTGTGCTGTAATGTTTTAAATGACTGAGGAAAATGAATGTGAATGTCTGTAACCATAATTAAAATTGTGCTATATTTACTAGGCATTAGCGTGACTCACATGTCTTCCATACAGTAATTGACCTAATTTATCATTGCATTTTGACTTGTTGTTCTGGCTCAAGCCTCTGTAAATTTTCACCAAAAGTAGAAGAAGCAGAGCCAGATTTTCAGAGACTGATGTCATAGTTCACCAGTTAGGGACTCTCAGCCACTTTCAATTTTTGTGTATCCCTGTCACCCAGCATTACCTCCTTCAAATCATCCTGCAAGGTGACACTCCATCAAGGTCCAATTCCTCTTAGTGTAAGAGATCTATTATAAAGTTTGGGAGTGAATACTAAGTTCCTTTGCACTAATGAGGTACAGACTTTTAGTCTATGATGAATGACCATGGTACTGTATCTATCAGAATACCCTGAGAACACCATTTTAGAAAAAGCTAAGGAAAATTGTATTCCTAATAGTCCATTTTACATGTCAGTCATGAGTTATCATAATCCTCACCATATACCTTTAAATTTCAAACAGTTTAGTGTCCATTTCAATAAAACTCAACTGACAGACAACACAATAGATTTTTGACCCTTCTTAGCTGATGGACCTCTTTCTCATTACAGATCTTGAATGCAGTATTAGCTGAATACATATTCTACTTAGATGAGAACAAGGATTTTTCTTGGAAGAGCTGGCTTATTGTTTGACTCAGACAAAGGGTCCTTTATTTGGTAAGTGACTTGTCATCTTATGTCTATGTAAGTTATGTAAAGAATGACTTTTCATTTAAGCAAGTTTAGCATATTTGCAATTGTCTTGGTCAGAGGGAAAGTTTTCTGGCTCAAATGGCAGTATTATAGTAGCCTCTGTAGTTTGTGCAATTTAAAAGTTTAGTCCGTGAGAGAAAGCAATAAATCTCACACACACACACACACACACACACACACACACACACACACACACACACAGTGTTCTAACTTTCCTACCCCACAGGAGGCCAGCAAAATACCATCTGGAGTAGTGGGGAAGGGGAGAGGGAAAGAGAAAACTCTCCCTCTACTCCTTCAAGAATAACTAACTCTAAATTGTGGGTCTATTGCATATCTTAGAATGAGATTAATTTTTTTTAATTTCTTTAAATTTCTCAAGCCTCTGATTAAGAATTTTCCCTTTCAAAATAGTCAAAAAGGCAATTTATTCTTAGCTTTCTCTTCCCCCTTCTCCAGGCATCTAGTTTTCTGATGTGGTATTGATATATAAGATTTCTTTAGTGATCTCCTGGTCCATACAACAGACCTACCTATCATATCATCTGTCAAATTTACCTGATCCACATCCCATTCCTGAAAGGACCTATTCTTTGCTGAACAAAAGATACTCTGCTCAACAAATTAAGGAAACTCTACTCTTTTATTTTTCCCTTTAAATAAGATGTTCTTTGACAAATAAAGGTCACTTATCTTTTAGAAAACTCTTAAGGAATAACCAACTCAAATGACTAGAGCAGATGACAGGGTTCAATGTTTTGAGTATAGTCTAGTTCCTTCACAGATTTTCTAATCACATAATCTAGGAGTCATCTATATTATTACCTGTATCTTAGCCTGACTTAGAACTTGTAAATAAGTCAATGTAGGCAAACTGAATATTCATCAGCTTATTTTATTCTATTTAGTCCTTTTTGTCCTTTTAGTCTATTTTTCAGACATGACTTCATTTGGATTTTCTTGACAACATTACTGTAGTAAATTGGCTGTTTTCTTCTCCAGTTCATTATAAAGATGAGGAAGCTGAGGTAGAGAGAAGTGACTTGCCCAAAGTCACATAGCTAGTAAGTGTCTAAGGCCAGTTGAACTCAGTGTTCCTGTCTCCAGGCCAATCAGTCTAGCCCTCAAAATATGGACCAGTTAGGTGGAATAAAGAAAAGAACACTGCGCTTGGAATTAAGAAGACTCATCATCTTCAAAAGCTTAGAAACTAGCTGTGTGTCCCTAGGAAAATCAACCCTAGTTGCCACAGTTTTTTTATCTGTAAAAATGAGCTGGAGAAGGATAAGGCAAAGTACTCCTATATCTTTGCCAAGGAAAACACAAATGGGGTCATGAAGAGTCAGACTTGAATGAAACAACTAAACAAGAACAATTTTATTCCATATATAATCATGGGATAATAAAGTTCTCCCAAGCTGATGAACCATGTCATCCATATCTACTCTTTAGGTGTAACCTCATGACTGAAATGGTAGAGTCATACTTTCTGACTTACTATGAGAACGTCAGGATCTGATTTTTTTTAGCTAAACAAGATAGCACATAGTCTTTAGTTTCAATATAAAACTTGGTCTTTTTATACTTCAATTCCAGCCATGAAAAGTCATGTACAGCCTAGTAAATTGCTTGACCTACATGGACTAAGCCATATGTTTGATCCCAACTACATATTTCTGAGAAATTAGAGATTAATTTTTTACTCCTTTTTTCAAAGATCTGAGACACATTCAAAATCTAACAGTTAAAAGATCAAGGATTTCTGGATTTCTTAAATTTCTTCCTCATGGTACTTTCTCTAAGGTGAACAATTTGTTTCAAATGTGTGATGCTTTGATTTAATTTGCCAACATTAGCTATTTTTCATTGTAAAGAGGCCTAGTTACAGGGATGATTGTGAAATCATTTGGAAAAGGCGATCTTGTTTTTATTCTCCCTGTCAGCTATAATACTTTTAAGATTACACAGGCCCCTAAAAGGGAAAGAGACTGCAGATGATTGGGCAATCCTTTAGTCATCCCCTTAGGCATCCTTCTCCCTCTTCCCCTGCCCCCCTTCCATCCTAACTGCCAAATTCCACATCTCCAGACATTTTCCTCTCACGCATCTTTCTGAGGGCTGTTCATGTTTCACTTATCTGTCCATTTCCTATTGTTGTTTTGCAAGATCAGACCCCAATTCTTCACACTATTACTCATCTTCCCTCAAAACGTATCCCCAAACTATACTTGTCACCTAGAGATAGCTCCCAAAATCTTGCTTTCACCAAATAAGTCAATCTGAAGGCATACCAATTGGTAATAAGACAATTGCAAATCAAACTATCTTGACTATGTAGGGGATGCTGCCCTCAAGGGAGTGGGGAATGAGGGGAGCATTATTCTAGCCCTCCCATAATTCACATGAATGCTTCTTAGAAAGCACATTAAAATAACAAAATACTTTCTATACTACTTAGAGAGAAACTGAAGTAAATCACACAGGAAGTATGACTGCTGAATGAGTACCAAATGGGCAAAATAACCATATGGTATTGTATGTGTAGGCACTTCACTATACATGGTTTTGACATTTCCAAAACTGAAGTTATTATCTTCCTCACAAAATCTGCCCCTCCTCCCAACTTCTCATTTATGTTAATGAAACCACCATTTCCCCTGTCATCACAACTTCAAATCTGGCTGGGAGTTCTCTTTGATTCTTCTCTCTCCCTCATCCCTGACATTCAAGCTGTTGCAAAGTCCTATTGTTTCTCTCTCCTAAATATTTCTCACATCTGTCCCCTTTTTGCTACAAATTCTAATATTCTGGCTCAGACCCTCATAGTTTCTTAGCCAAAGTATTTTGAGAGACTTTCCCCCCCAATCAAATAAGAATTTATTTTTTCAATTAAGAAATATTTTCTTTTTGTTCCATCCACTTAACAAAGATAAAAGAAAAACTCTCATTATATATATATATGTATATATATATATATGTCAAATTCCCATATCTACTATATTCAAAAATGCATGTTTAGCTTATTATATTGAATTGATTACTTCATTTTCAGAAGATAACCATAGTCTTCATCATTTGTATTCTAGAATCACACTTTTCCTTGCTTCTACTCTCTGAGAAACCTACCCTGTGATTCATGTGCCAAAAGTTATCATTTTAACATATAGGTCTGATAATAACACATTCCTTTATTTGTGTGGTTATCCTAAAATATACTTCCTTCTCAACTATGTTTCTTGAATTTCTTTACATTCTTCAAGACTTAACTTAGCCTATTCTGCTATTGTTTGCCTGATAGTATTTGTGATATTCACATCTAAATGTGTTCTTTCCTTCCTTATAATTTCCTAAAAGACTTTGTTTGTACCCTTGCTTAGTCTCTATTATGCTTTGCAAAACATCATATTCATTAATATACTTACTATACACATAGGATTTAAAAGCCTCAAGAGACTATATGTATTGTACTATTTTTCACCTTTGAATAGCCTAAATCTAATACCTTGAGAATAGTAAATATTTACAGGCAGTTGAATGGTGGAGTGGATAGAGGCAGGAAATGGTTTCAAGAATATTCATTTTCTAAGTTCAAATCTGGCAGAGGCTCTCAGATGGTGGCAAGTTAAAAAATTAATAACAAACACAATAGACCAAATAGCAATAATAATAAACCTGTTATTTATATAGTATGTTAAAGTTTTAAAAGCATTTTCCTTGACCTTATAGTCCTTTTCCCCAAAGAATTTACAATCTAGAAGGAAATTATAATGCGATTATTAGTGAATTGGAGGGATTAGAGAAAGAAGCATGAGAGAATATAAAAGGAAAATGACATTTCTTGATGAAAGGTTTAAGAAAGACATCTTGGAAGAGTGAAAATCAAGCTGACTTGGGAGAAAGGGAAGAATTTCAATAGCAGAAATAAAGAGTTATTCTTTTGCCTATACAGGTGTATATAAATAAGAGTAAGTAGGAAAAGGTTTGAAAATGGTCATTAGTCTATTTTATCAGCAATGCAGTCTTTGAGATAAGTACTCTGAGGAAAAAAATTAAGAAGTTTTAAGATAAACTGGTGTAAGCTCATTAAAGGCTATCAAAGATCTAGTGACTCCATGGAAGAAGTTAGGGTAGAAGTCTTCAATAGCATCTGGAAACAAGAGTCAGAGCTGAAAGAAAAGCTATACCTACAATGCCCAATGTTTACAATACAAACTTAAAAATTTAGTCAATAATTCCTCCAAACAAATGACCAGAACATTATGGAAGTGAATTTGGGTCTTCTTCACTTTCAGAAAAAAATTTTACAATATGGAGTTTATATATTAATTTTCTCTCATACAACCTCTTAGTCTATTTGTCTCTCTGCCTCTTGTTTCTCTTTTGTCTTTTTTGTCTTTTTTTTCAATGTCTGAGCAATGCATGACTCACAATTCATTTTTTGCAGACCACTCAAAACTTCTCTCCATTCATGAATGACCTTTCTACTCCCTCACAATACTGATTTGGGTGTTATTCTATCTCAAGAACTAAAATGCCCATCCTCCCATGAGTGGGAGAACACAATGAATGTTCCAAAGAAATCTTTAGCAAATCAGGATTGAAGATCATCTAAAAACAAGTTGGCATATTCAAACAATAAATGACATTACACTAGTAAGATTGAGAGGCAGTTAAACTGCCCCTTTGTGCCTAGTAACTTCTACACAACATGTTCTTCCTAGGGAGTAGAACAATGTGGTGATTGTTTCATATAGTACCCTGTATTGTTCATAAAAAATGGATTGCAAATAAGTTTTATATACAATGCAGAAAGAAGTTGTACCTTTGCATATAAAAAAAATCCCCTCAAAATGAGGTTATCAGATATTAGGTTGTCATCCAAACCACCAAAGGAAACTGTAGATGGTAGTATTTTATCTTGGTATGACCAATTGAATGCAACTGAAATAAATGGGTGACACCAGAACAGAATATGTATACCATAAAAATTAAAAAAATAAGATTCCACTGAAGTTTAGAAATATACTCTCAGTTTTAAACCTTGGTCTTTTATTCTTTTAGAATTTTAAATAACTTTAAGATATTATTTTAAAGATCAAAACATTTCATAACATAGTATGAGAGCGTACAGCATAATTTTATGGAGGTTTTTAGCCTAAATTTTGTTTCTGATTTTCTCTTTACCTTAGTTTTTGATCTAAAACTGAGCTAACTGTTACAGACAATCTATAGACATTTTTGATCTGGAGTATGTCTTCTTCAAATGATTCATAATCACCAAAGCATTTTACCTTGTTATCTTAACATAAGCAGTTTTCTTCCTGCTATGTAATGAAGACAGGATTTTATATCGTTTCATAGCATATGAGCTCATCTTGAAGGGAAGCAATCATTACACGTAAAATCTGAAGCAACTTTTTACAACTAGTAGGTAAACAATGAATGAAAGGGCAAATGTGTATTGAGCTCAAGTATAATCAATACTGTCTGAAACACTTCTGTATTAGATAGTAGTCCATAGAAGGAAGAGGAATGTTTCTCCCTGTAAACTTTTCTGAAATTATTGAAAGAAAAATGGGTGTTTGTTTATATTTATTATTTTAGATTCTAGAATTTAAGCTTACTTATTGGCAGAAAAAGCAGATTTTTAAAAAATTTTATATATGATTTCAGAATCTCAAAGTATTTTGGTTACTTTGTTGAATCCAGAAAAAAATAGAATTATTTCCTTGCCAGTCTTCTTATATGGGAATGGTCAGAGATATAAACCAATAAATAAATATTTTTAAACACTTATTATGTCCTAGAAAATGTTGTAACATCAGGGATACAAAGAAAAATTTGAGATCAATTTCTGTCTTCAAAGAGCTTAAATTCTAATGGAAGAGAGAACATACAACTAAATCAATATATTCAAGTAGACATGAGAAAAATGCTTATCATACAGACCCTCTAAGGATGATAACCCAAGATAACTACATCACGCAGTATCAATTATCATAATTCAAACAGTTTATACTTAATCAGATCATGCTTTTATATCCAGTTGGAACTATGATGACCTTGCCAACTGTCCTACTCCATAACACACTCACACATACACACACACACACACACACACACACACACACACGACACAACACACAAAACCTATTTCCATGTTTGATTTAAGTCCTTAATGTCTCACCATCCTTGTGTCATTCTGACAGACATTCTCTTCCCTGACCACCACACTTACATGAATCTATAGTCTCCCCTCATTAGAATAAAAGTTTTTTTTTAGATTTTTGCAAGGCCAATGGGGTTAAGTGGTATGCCCAAGTCCACATGGCTAGGTAATTATTATGTGTCTGAGGCCAATTTTGAACTCAGGTATTCCTGACTCCAGGGCCGGTGCTCTATCCACTGTGCAACCTAGCCATTCTAGAATAAAAACTTTTAAAGAGAAGGACTGAATCATTTTATAAAAGGTATATCATATGGAAATGTTTTGTTTTTCCCATATTAGTTATGTATATCTACATGGGTCTGTATAGAGGTGGTTCTCAATGAAACAATGACAGATATCTCTTCCCCTATCTTTCTCCAAGGAAGTGCAATTGCTTCCAGAAAAGAAAGTGGGAAGTGGGGACCAAAGTCAGGTCATTCTCCTCTCCTCAGAGGGAGGGGGTAGTAGCCTAGAAATTTTTCTATCTGATTCCTTAAATATTATTAATATAAGGGATATAATTTAGATGTAAGCTATTGATTGCTACTCTTTAATTGGGAAGGTTATTTGCCCAAGCTAAAATTCCAAGGCTTGACCCTTTTCCCACCAGATACCAGTTTAACAATTAACCTATATAGCAAGCAGAAAAAAAATTTATCCAAGTTGATTGCAAAATAGAAATCAGAGAAAGTATACATAAAGGAATATATATATATATATATATATATATATATATATATATATATATAGCCAAAGGAACCCTCTCATTGGGTATGGGATCTCTTAGCTCTATACAGAGTCCCATTTTTCACCCCCAGAGGAAATTCCTTGAAGGCTGTAGTGCATAAAGATGGGAACAGGAACATGATTGCAGTTCTATATGTTAGTTCAGTGTTGACAGCCTCATGTAGCAAGTTTAAGGAAAACAGACTTCACACATAATCTAAGTATTAAGTAAAATGTACAATCAGCAAATATACTGAAAAATTCAATCCTATCAGCTACTTGTCTGGACAACTTACTAATTTTCTTATTTCAAATTCCAAGCAAATTAAAGTATATGCTCTTATTTTTTCACAAATTTATTAATAATACTTAGAACCTATATCAGATTGTTTGCTATTTTATGGAGGAAAGAGGGAAGAAAGGGAGGAAAAAATATATATTTATCTTTAATTTCATATTAAATTGTTGTCATTTGTTTAATGACAAGATCATGTTTATTCTTTTGTTCCAGGACAACCTTCATCTTTAGTAGCATCTTCTTTTCCTTATGCTGATTCCTTAGAAAGTAGCTTTTTGTTCTCTCAACCTATCACTCCTCTATCAAACCAGACCAGAGTTAGGATAGAAGATAATTGTATTTATTTTTTTGCTTGTTCTGTGTTTCTTGTGATCTTTCTGTTAACTAATGGGATCTCTGTTCTCTTGGCAGTTTTCATTCACAATGAGAATGATTTTATATATATCCCTACTAAGTCCAGTACCTGAAATATAGTAAATGATTAATAAATTCATTTTCACTTAGCTGAGGTCTCTAAAATTATCAATTCTATTAAAATGCACATGCACATGAATCTAATTCTATCAATACCAAATACTCCATGACTCTCTAGATTTAGACTAAATATGGGAAATCTCTATTGCATGGATTGCTATAGCCAAAATATAGTTCATTATTTAGTATTCAACGTTCTTATCTTGAACCTCCCTGTATATTAAATCTTAGTGTTCTTGTGACTCCCAAATAAGATATTTGTTAAAAACAAATAAAAGCTTCAAACAGTTTGTAACTGTATCCATGGATTCAAAGCCTTTACACCTTTGTAGAAACTACTGAAGTCTCCATTGACAGAGACTTCAAAAACATAGGATCACTTCTGTGTCATAATAACCTGGAGCAGAGTAAGAAATTATAGAGAATGGTGGGGGGGGGGAATGGTCGATGCTGGTAAATTATAACACAGGGGCTTGCTCATGAAAAGAGGTAACAAAGATACAATTAAGGATATGTATAGCCAGAAAAAAGGACTGTGTAAGTTATGTATAAAGAATGAGAATCATCAGGACAGTCTGAATGCTTTATTTGATCTCTGCAAAATACTGAAAGGACTAGAAAATTATAGTAAAGAGAATTTAAGCAAAGACAAGGATTAGAATCACACAGGATGAGAAGGCAAGGAAGGGTTTTGATTGGTATCTGGGAAGGGAGTAGCCACATTGATGAAGCCACAGATGCATCAAAGTGTCATAGTTAGCACATGAAATCTTATCTTAATGTAATTTGAAACATCTAGGATATTGAGTGATGGTTAGCTAGAGAACAGACTGTCTTTTAGGTTTGCTGAGTATTATTGTATCAGTTACTTGCCATCCAGGATCACTTACCTTTTCACTTTCAGAATGTCATGACACTAAAAAGTTGAAGCTATAAGCACCTACTAAGTGGCAGACCCTATGTCTTCACACAGGCTTTTATTTTTTTTTACAAATATTCTCTTATTGGGGACTCACAACAACTCTAAGACGTTATATCCCCATTTTCTAGTTGAGGAAACTGAGACAACAAAGGTAAATAACTTACCAAAGGTCTGAAACTGGATTTGAATTCATGTATTCCTGATTCCAGACCCAGTGCTCTTAATTAACTATTGCACCAACTGCTTCAACACTGATCCGATTTATCTCCTTTCTACTCATAGCACATTAATCTCTATAATTCTATCCCATTCCTGAGTCCCCTTGCCTATATTATTACAATCATAACTGGTCTCCCTACCTTGTCTCACTATAATCCATTCTTCATACAGATATCAATATGATTTACCTAAAGCTTAATGCTGATCGTGCCACTCCCCTGCTCACTAAACTAAAATTGTTCCCTGTTATCTCTATAATCAAATATCATTTTATCTTTATCTCATCCTTTTAAGCATTCAACCTTGGTATAATTTTATAGCATATACAATTATTGTTGTAGTAGTAGTATATAATGAATGAAAACCATTCATTAAGTAGCATATTATAGATTTGTGTTTACTTTATTCCTTTTATTTCCCAGTGATGTATATGTGATTAAAAAAATTTAGAGAACATTGTTTCAATCTAGTACCCTCACTTTAGAGAAGAAAAAATTGAAATTCAGAGAAGTTAAAGAATTTGCTCAAATTATATAGTTGATGAATGGTTAGGATTTAATGGATTTAGAATGCACAATTTTATCACTAAATTTTAAAAATTCTATCAGTGTTTTGTTGTGCTGTAGATTCAACTATTGATTCATTGGAATTAGTCTTCTAAGTAAAATGATCCAGGCTGCTTAACCTAGAATGATTTGGTTTTCCCTTCTTTTCTCCAAAACATGTTTACACATTAGCAACAACATTGTGATATGAACAACCTTGATGGAAGCAGCTCCTCACAGCAGTTCAGAGAGCTAGGATAACCATATTAGACCCATTATGGATATTGTTATCCACATTCAGAGGAAGAAAAACAAAATAACACAAAACACACACATATACACATACACACATACACACACATACATACATATACACTCAACCCCTTCAGAATCTGCGGAACACTTTATAAACATTATCTCTTATGTATCTCTTTCTCTTAATCCTAATTCCTCATACTGAAAATGACTAATCTGAAACATATTTATCAAAAATATGTATGTACAATGCTAATCTGATTGTTCACCAATGAGGCGAGGGGGGTGGGATGGGAAGGGAGAGTGAAAGGAAACTTTGTAACTTAAAAATATATATGTGCATATGGATGAAAAAATAGATAAATAATTAAAATTAAAGTTCTTCTTCATCACCAAAAGCAAAAAACAAAAAAAGAAACATGTTTAGAAGATTAAGGTTTGAAAATAACACTAACCAAAATGGAGAAATGAAACTGCATTGATTTTCTATTTATTCCTCATTCGAAAAATATTTCATAGAATCTCATAATTATAAGAGACCTCAGAGAGCACATAATCCCACCCAGTCCTCAACAGTAATCCCATTTATAACATCACACCAATGGTTATAACATTTCCCTTAAAGGACTCCAATTAGGGAATCCCACTGCCTCCTAAGGCATCCCATTATCCTTATGTTTTACTAACATTGTTAAGATTTTTTTCTCTACATAGAATCAGAAGCTGATTCTTGGCAACTTCCATTGATGGTTCTTAGTTCTGCCCACTGGAGCTAAATTGAACAGGCCTGCTTTGTCCTTCAGATTAACACTATAATACTGTACAAAGGTTTATACTTTTTGTAAAAGCTTTTACATCCTTTATCTCAGTTGATCCTAACAATAGTGAGAAAGAACAAGCAATATATTATTCACATTTAATAAAAAAGAAGAAACTGAGCTTTAAACAGACTGTAACTTACTAGATCATAAAGGCAGAATCAAGACTAGAGATCAGTCTTCTTCCATTATGTCACATTATATTTATAGTATTATATCAGTGTGCTATTCTTATAGCTCACCAGAGGCATCATAACATAATGGAAAGAGAGCTATTTAGACCTTGAAGCAGGAAGACATGGGTTCAAATTCACCTTTGATTCATATTGTGTGATTTGGGGCAAGTTCTTTATAACTTCAGGGTTCTAGATAACTCACAAAGATTAAAAATTGCTAAACATTTGTAGGCTTGCAGTAGTAGAGAAAATATCTACATCAGGGAATTTTCTAACTATTAAAATCACCTATCTAATCCAGTCCCAAACCTATAGTTCTCTCTATAAGTAATTTTTACTTCCATATGTCATCTAGGAATTTTTTATAAGAAGGCTTTAAAACTTAAAAGTATTGACTTTCCCAAAATAAAGTACCTCCAAAAGTGAAATCTTCCAAACTGCTTTTCCTTCTCCAAGTCTCTCTGATGTTCCTAATATTATTGTCTTTCATTCCATGATCATACATATATATCAACCATTTGTCTTTCTCAAGATGGGAAAGTTGAAACACACTACTTGTCAGTAAGTAAAATGTGAAAAGTTTATTTTCAAACTTTCATTTATCTAACAATATAAAAATATTATATAATGTTAATGTTTTATTAACTACCCTTCTTTATCCAACCAAAGTTTTGTTTGTCCCCTACTGTAAGGGATTATCAATTATTGTTTTCCTTCTTGCTTTCAAGAAAAGAGCTTATTTAGATCAAAGGGGGGAAAATGGTGGTACTAAAACAAATACTTAAGAAAAGTAAAGCTACTTACAAAACTTCTGAAGGAGGGAAATAAAGGCTGAAAAATTCAGAGAACTGAGAAACAGAGATCACATCTGTCTAGAAAATAAGGGAAGAGTAAACAATTGAATTGAATTGATCACAGTCATCACAATCAACCTTTTACAAAACCTCTAATCCCATTAATTTATCAATATAATCAATGAAGATATAAGAGAAATTAAACAATGGGCAAAATATGTATCAAACATCACAGATGTTATTGAATTGATAATTATATAACATCAATATCCCTATGGGACCAATGAATATTAATAGTTTTCAAAAGAAGAATGAATGATACAAATGCTTCTGAGCCCAAATTTTCATTTTTGAAAAAAAAATATTTCTATGAACCAATGATTTTTGATGATCTGCAAATATGCTCTAAGTCTTTTATGATTAAGTATAGATTTAAATATTTCTGAAGTTTTACCTCATGGACTACAAATTAGCCAAGAAGACAACGATAATAGGAAATACTGGAAGGACTCTGGAATGGTAGTGTTAATTAAACTGTGAAATGGTTCAGTTATCCTAGATACCAATTTGGAATAATGTTAAAAAAATAACTGAACTGGGTGGGGGGGGGGGAGCTAGGTTGCATAGTGAATAGAGTACTGGCCCTGGAGTCAGGAGTACCTGAGTTCAAATCCGAACTCAGACACTTAATAATTACCTAGCTGTGTGGCCTTGAGCAAGCTACTTAATCCCATTGTCTTGCAAAAACTTAAAAAAAAATAACTAAACTGTTATGCAATAATCCCATTACCATGCAAAGACTTCTATAAATTGAAAGAGATAATTACTGTCTTATAATATAGTTGAAGATCTGGCACCACTAAATCTCTTTCCTTTACATTTTTCTATTACTTTCTTTAATATTTTTGACCTTTTCTTCTTCCATATGAATTTTATTATAATTTTTCAAATTCAATAAAATATTTTTCATAATTTCTTAGAATATAATTAAATATATAGATTAGTTTAGACCAAATTATAATTTTCATTATATTGGCACTGTCTTCCCATGATCAATCAATATTTCTCCAATTATTTTAATTTGATTTTATTTGTATAAAAGTTTATATAGTTATATATACACATATAGATGTATATATACATCCATATATGTGATTTTGTTCATCCATTTGGATTTGTTTTGTCAGGTATACTCTGAGATGTTCAAGTTGTTGTATGTGACCATGATAGAATACCCCTGTGCTAAAAGAAATGATGAGCTTGATGATTATAGAAGAATATGGATAGACTTGTAGAAATTATTGAAGAGTGAAATGAAAAATACCAAAAGAATACTGTATATGATAACAGCAATATTGTTTTAAGAACAACTTTGAACTACTAAGTCATTTTGACAATTTTAATACCTAAATTAACTACAAAGAATCTATGAAGGAAGACATTATTTGCATCCAGAGAAAGAACTGATATGTAAAATCAAATATATATATATTTCTGTCTAATAAAATCATCTCTGGGGAAGAGAAGAGGAGGGAAGGAAAAAAGTTACATAATGGATTTACAATCTCATGTGCAAACATCTTTTTTATTCTAATATATTATGGAAATACATTATTTCTTAAGTTTAGAATAAAATCAATTAAAAAGAAAGTTAAATGAAAATCAAAAATATGCATGGCATCAGTCTTCATGATAGTAAAGAATTGTAAACAATATGAGTTTTCAGTGATTGAGGCACATTAGCTCTATATGACTATATGGACAGCAAATTGCATTGATAGAGCAGGTTTCCTCAAAGAGGTATTCCTTATAAAAATGAAATCACAGGAGCAACTAGGCTGTGCAGTGGATAGAGCACCAGCCCTGGAGTCAAGAGGACATGAGTCAAATTTGACCTCAGACACTTAATAATTGACTAGCTGTGTGGCTTTGGGCAAGTCACTTAACCCCATTGCCTTAAACAAAAAGAAATTTTAAAATAAGAAAAAAATAAAAATGAAATCACAGGCAGAATCACTATCCCTTTAGGAATGTAATGGAATAGTATTGCACAAAAAAGAAATCATAAATATAATGACTGGAGAAGCATGAAAAAATTATATAATTCCAGATGAAATAAGCAGAACAAAAAGAATAATATTAAAAAATGACTTCAGCAATATAAAGGAAAATATCACTGAGAGATTACTCAATATTAAAGTAACTTAAAAAAAAAAAGCAACTCCAAGATTGCAAATAATAAAACATTCATCCCTCCTTCGCAGACCACTAGAGTACAATGTCTTATGAAGTAAAGCAGATATTCTCCCCAAAAGCAAGTCTGATAGCAAATCAACAAAGGTGTATATATTAGGCACTGTGCTAAATGTTAGGGATTTAAAAAAAAACCTGTACTCCCAAGGAAGTCACAGTCTTATAAGGGACACAAACAACTATATTTGAATGATCTACAAACAAGGAAAACTGGAGATAATCATGGATCCAAGGTATTAGCTTTAGTGGACTAAGAAAAACTTCATGAAGAAAGTAGAAATTTAAGTGAGACTTGTGGGAAAGTAGTGAAGTTTGAAAGTAGATAATAGGAGGGAGAGTCAGATATTGGGTAGGGAGGTTATTTAAATTTCAACTCAGGAAATAGAGTACCTTGAGTAAAATAAAATAAAAAAATATATATTTTAAATTTTTTCACTAAACAATATAATCTAATTCAAAGGTAACCTCCTTTAAGAGGCTTTTCTTAACACTTCCATTCCCTGACTAGACAGATATTTCTATACTCCAAACACCCAAAACATTATTTCTCTCTTAAGACCCTTAATATTTTATCATAAATCATGATTTTTATACTTATTTCACCTTCTATACTGTAGGCTTTTTGTGTCAGGGATTATATCTAACTCATCTTATATTCCATATAAATCTTGTGGAGAGCCCATATTTTATGAATAAATAATGAATAAATAGCAGAACCTCAGGGGCATAGCAATGTTCTCAGGTGAGAAACTTGTAAATATTTAATTGAAAAATGCTGTCCAAGACTAAAACCAACTAAAAAGATTAAATAGATTATTGCAGAAAAGCCTGGAAAGACTTGTATGAACTGATACAGAAGAAAATAAAAAGAATTTAAAAATGATATATGTGATGGTTACAACAATGTAAATTAAGAGATCACTAAAAAGAAGTTTAAGTATAATTAATGGAAAACCTAATAAATGTCCCAGAAAGGAGATAATAAAATATGCCACCTCTTTAATGGTAGACACTAATAGAATATATAATATAACACATATTTTCATCAGACTTAATCTCTAAGTCATATATCTTTGAATAATTGTTTTTCCCTGTCACCAAAGTGAGCATGTAATCTGAAGATAAGCTGACAAATGACTATAACAGAAAAATAAAAATTATCAATATGTTTCATTTGGATCTTCAGAATCACCTGCAATGGAACAATCCGATTGAGTTTACCGAAGTAGGAATGAAGTAAATATAACTGGCATTGGAACACAAAGCAATCTGTTTTCTTTCATGCTTGATTATTACATTGCTTAGCAAAGGCGTGGCCTATGAATTCTGAGACCATGTAATTTTAATTTATGATGTATTATAAAAGGAACTGTGGTGGCTCCTATCACTGTATGTTTATTTACCAAATTAAGTAATAGCCTTCCAAATGTTATATAGTAGAAACTGAGATTTTTCATCACAAAAAAAGAAAGGTCAGGAATGGGGAGGGCAGAGGAAGGGATACAACTGCCAGTTTCCTCCTAAATTCACACTGAAAATTACATTTTCCACAAAGAAAGTGCACAGAATCCTCAGAAACCAATGGCCTTGGCAGGCAAGGTTTATTCCCCATGTGACAGACAAACCATCCTAGCAAGAATTCCCCTCCAAGCTGAGTTTGGAGCATGTATTTGCATTTTCTCTAACTTAGGAGGCAACCAGATTTTCCTTTGCAAATTCAGAGATACATATTCACATGTTGTTTTACATAAATATGGTTTTTTCTTATTTGCATAAATTTGCATTCAACAATCCAAAAGCCCCATTTCTGAAGGTGTAAAATAAACCAATCTACACCATTACTGCAATTGTATTCAAATCCAATATTCAAGGAGTTTTTAAAAAGTTAGAAGAAAATGATCTTTGGGAGTTGGCTACTTGCTATACCAGGACAGTTCTTTTGGAAAATCAAAAATATGTGTAATATATAACAAACCAAAAACTAGATGACCTGAACCAGATCTGTTCCAAGAAAAAAAAAATTTGTTAGGTCTAATTCAGAAAAGATTTAACTTCCTGAACTCTGTAAATTTTCAAGATTTTTGTACTATATATGCCAACAGAGCTAAAATAGATATTAAATGTTCATTAAATATCTGCTACAAAAGAATAACATATGAGAAATTAATTAAATTCAGTCAATAAACCACATTCAAAATAAAGTCTAATCACAATGAAGGGATTGGGTGTTTGGCAAAATTCTTATGGGATTAACATTTTTGAATTGGTTGTCATTTATCCAGCTTCAATTCAACTCAGTTCTTACAAGGCTCAGTTTGCTGCCATGTGAATAAGATCTAAGTGAAGGGAAAAGAGCTATACCCCAATTCTATAAAACTAGAGGATTTAACAATGTGAAACTGTCAATCACTGGACTATTTTCTTTTTATAGCTAAATGGCAGTGGTATTACATTTAAATGCTGACCCCCCCACACAAATCTACCCTAAAAAGAAATTTTAAAATGACCCCTTCCATTTTATCAATTGGAAAAAGTAATTAAGAGTCTCCATCCCTTCTTTTGGGTGCCCACTCAGCATCACCTTTTATTAAACTTTGATAAATCAATGATAGAATTTCCCATGTGCATCTAAAAGGCTTGGATGAAATTTTCATCCAGTGCAGCCCAGTTTTGCATGGCACAGTGGACTGAGTTCTGGAATTGGAATTAAATAAGCTTTTACATTGAGTACTTAGAAGAGGGAGGAAAGGTGACGGGAAGTCTACAATCATAAAAGTCAGCATATTCCAACGTATTAGGAATCCTGCTACATGTATAGTAAAGGTATTGATCAAGTAAAAAAAATAGGCATTTATTTTGTTCCTTTGCTATGTTGGCTACTGTGAACCCCACAAAAGAGGCAGGAGATGTGATTCCTGCCCTAAAGAAGTTTAAAATAGGGGCAGCTAGGTGGCACAGTGGATAGAGCACTAACCCTGGAGTCAGGAGTACCTGTGTTCAAATCCAACCTCAAACACTTAATAATTACCTAGCTGTGTGGCCTTGGGCAAACCACTAACCCCATTGCCTTGAAAAATATAAAAAAAAATATTTAAAATAAAGCTCTATTGATGCAATCATAGAATGTCTCAAAGGAAAACAATGATCTAATGTAATCCCCTAATTTTATCAGTGAGGAAGCTGATGTCCTTAAAAGTACAATTGTTTGTCTAAAATACCAGAGTAGTTATGTGATACACACACACACACACACACACACACACACACGCACACATTAACATCATTACTGATTGTTTATGGTATGACATTGATGTTTGTGCTGTGACAATATTGATGCCTTGATAAATCATGGCAAAGGCAGATTCTCTCAAATTGAAAAGGTTTTCAATTATTCCCTTCCCTAGCCCTGGGACTTCAAGTAGGTACAAGTACAAGATGGGAATTATGGGAAATGCTCATTTCAATTCATTCTCTAATTCTTAAGCGGCCAAAATTCAATTAATTCAATTCAAATGACATTTATTAAGCATCCGCCTTGTTTAAGAAATACACAATATAACTTCTAAAAGAAGGTAAGAAGCTTCCAGTGAGCAAATGACATGATGACATTCTATCTGACCCAATGCATTCCAGCATCATGAACCGCCCCTCCTGGTGTGGAATTAAAAAATGCATTCTTGGTTATGGTACAATAATGTTTTTTTCTTTAATCTTTGCCTTCTGTCAGTATCTCTACTCTATTACAAATTTATTTTCCCCCTGAGTGTAGGTAAATAGGCTTGGTGGGGAGGGGGGGCTGAGACTTTGATTTCCTCTTCCACAGAAAACTCCCAAGTTACAAAATAACCCACTACTCTTATTAAGGGAAAGCTTTCTTTTAGTCAGTCCTCCAACATTTGGGTCAGAGAATTCAATCATGATAATAATCATTATTATCATCTGAAAGGGAAAAAAATTTGCATCTGGAGTGGGGGGGTTCCTTTCAAAGCAAATTTACCTGCTCAGTAAGTATACTGAAATATAATTGACCATCCACATAATTTCAAGCTAGAGATCCTTTCATAACTATGTGAAAATTATTTGGAAACTTTCAAATCCAAACTATTGTTTTATCCAAACTATTATTGTTCTGACAAATAGAATTGGATTTATGGATAGTTAAAGCTAGATCCATTCAGAAATTAGTGGCTATGTGAAGACAGAGGAAAAAAAATCTCTACTCAAAACTCAAAATTGACTGGATTTAAAGTCACATTGGTCTCTACTCCTGATGTCTTTTATTTTATGAAGGCCTACTTTCCTCTTTTTTTGTAATCTACAGCATGGATCATATAGCTAACAGCTGTTATTTAGGTGGCCCCTTTTGCTGTGAAACCTAACCCCTCATCTTATCTTCTTCTTCTGCAGCAAAAATTGCAACATCTCACACCCAAGCTCAGCTGTCAGATGTATGCATCATTTCTATTTCAATGTCTAGAATAATCCTTTACACACTTGCTTTCATTGAACAGGAATGTGCTAGCTTAAAATAAGGAAGCAAGGAGAGAGCATTTGTCTATTCTCACAGGGGTAAAAACTGCTTGTAGAAATGTAATTCATTAATAGTCATCTTGCCTCTGAAACACCACTTTTTAAAAAAAGGACACATAAATGTACAGATATAGCCTTACATGAAATAAATCTCTGTGCCTCAGAGCAACACACACACACACACACACACACACACACACACACACAGCAGGAAGCAAGATATTGTGAACTCATCTATAGTAACTGTTTTTCAGTTGTTCTTTTTTTTAATCAAACTAACTGGATAATGAAGACACTTCACTCTGAACATCCCAATCATTTGCTAAATCTTGCCATTTCAGATTCCATAACACTTCTGGCATCCACCTTCTCCTCCTATCTCACTCTGGCACTATCTTAATTCAGACTTTCATATCTTTTTTGTGTGACCTATTGCAAGTGCCTCCTTCTTGGTTTTCCTTTCTCAAGGCTCTTGTCATTATCCTTGTTATCTGTCTTGCACTCAACTGCTAAGGTGATTTTCTATGAGCACAGATCTGTTTGAATATCTCACTATTTTGTTTAATAAAATTCCATGGCTCCCTATTGCCTCTAGGATAGAATATGTATTTATCTGTTTAGCTTTTAAAGTCTTTCATAATTTGGTCTAATCCTATCCCTTTTCTGCATTCTATGATCCAGTCTTTGTTCTTCACATGTCACCTCATCTCTTGTCTTTACCTTTTGCACTAGCTATCCTTAATATATAGTACCCCTGCCTCTTTTCATTGTTCTCTTTCTTTCAGCTACAACGCAAGACACATCTACATAAAGCAATTCTTGATTTTCCCAGCTGCTAGCACCCTCCCAACCCAACTGATAATTTAAAAAATTAATTCTCTTTATATTTGCTCTAGCTGTAAACAGTCATGCACAGATTCTTAAAGACTTCATCTTTGGAGAACAGAAAACTTGTGATTGAAAGTTCATCCCCTCCTTCGTTTAAATGAGAGAGTAAAAAGCAAGGCTATGCTGTTAAAGAGTTCAGGCTACTAAGGAGTGATCTTTTTTTTTTTTGCAAGGCAAACAGGTTAAGTGGCTTGCCCAAGGCCACACATCTAGATTTGAACTCAGGTACTCCTGACTCCAGGGTCAGTGCTCTATCCACTGTACCACCTAGCCACCCTACTAAAGAGTGATCTTGAGGAGCCCCAGAGGCTTGAAGAAATAGTCTCCATTCAATTCTGTGAGCTGGAGGGAAAAATGCAAAAGAATGGGAATTCAATACAGCTGCTGCTTCTGACCATATTAGAGTAAAATAAAAAAGAAAATAGACTACTAGTTTCTCTGAGTCAGTCATTCCATTATTCCTTGTCTCTAAGAACTCCAACTTAGTTGCCTTCTTTCTCAGCCTAACAATAACATCCCATATTGCAGAACACACCTGGCCACCTGATGCCCTGGGAGAATAATACCCCAAGGTTGAAACTCTAGGATTGATGATGAACTGGATCCTCAATAATTATGTTCCTACCTTGCAAACCCCTACACATCTTAATGATTCTGAACCTCCAATTATCATTATTCAAATATCTTTCTTGGTTTTCCTTCCCTTGTTATTTTTTATTCCCAGCTTCTGCAGCATAGTCTCACCTCTGCCAAACATCTCACCCTAAATCTGCGGACTCCTTCAACCATTATCTCTGAAATGCCTATTTTTTTCTCACTTTTCTCATCTTCTTGTACTAGCTCCATCTTAATGGCCTAGTTTCCCTGATCTCCCTTTCTAGTAATGACTATACTTTCACTTATCCCCTTGAATTACTGGGTCATAGTAGAAGAATTGGAATATGTGTCATATCCAGTTTTCCCTCTATCTGCATCACTCAGTGTCTTCTCCTACTTTGAGATTCATTCAATCTACATTTGTTATCCATTCAAAATTTTACTGAACCCCAGAACACTATCCTTTCTTCAATGAGATCAATACTTGATTTTTTTTCTTCTTTTTATTCCTACTCTCATTCTAGGAGTCTTCAACACTCTCCTAGATATCCTGACATCCCAGTTCCTGCACTTACTTATTTCTCATGATCTAGTCCTCTCATGTACCTCAACTGCATAGTCCTAATCTTGATTTTGCCATCATATTCAATTTCCACATTCATGAATTATGAAATTACTTTAGTTGATCATAATCTGTTGTCATTACAAGACTCCATCTGACTTGCAACCCCTTTGGTCTTCATCTTCAATGTGACCTCCAATATCTCTACTCCTCAGTTCTTTCCAAGACCACTACTCCTTCACTGGCTACGATCTCCTTCTCTCCCCATCTTGATACCTTGGAAGATCAGTACAACTCTATATTACTCTCCTCTTGAGTTCTATACAGTTGTTTTATCCCCATTCTTGACCTACTCTCAGACTTGAATAACTTTTGCCATTCACATTTGCTCATACTCATGTGATATTAAGTGAAATCTGAGAAAAATTATGATACTTCGATAACTTGGTCCACTAAAACTTATTGTTATATCAATTCAAATGAGTATCTGCTCTTAAGGAGATTCAGCAACTAGTAGAGAAGAAAATTTAGAATATATAAAGACTTGAGGCAGGGAGAACAAGTAGAAAGTTTTTGCAATAACAGTCCAGGAAATATAGATAATGACAGCTTGAACAAGGATGTGGTAAATCAAAATTCTCTGTGATTTTCCATCTTGCATAATTTTTATCCATCTTCTTTATAATTTCTCCATAGGGAATTCATTTACTATGCTCAAGATGTATTTTTGGTTCTCTTAATATCAGTGTACATCTGAGAAACTTATCTATCATCTATCATACTTATTATATGAAATATTTGTCACAGTTTTAGACCTTGATAATATTTTTACACTATTTCTTTGTGTTATTTGTCCCATAGAAATCAATGTTGATAACATGTTGTGACCCAATTACATCCACACATATTTCTATTTCCTTGAGCTATTTGTACCTTCAATTCTTCTGAAATAACTGTCTTCTATAAGTAGTCATATTCCAGTACTTTTATACAACAAGCATAAATGAGAGAATTGTAAAATTTCTCAAATGTAACCTATGGGAGTCAAATGTGTGAGTCCTCCTTCTCAAAGTTACCTTGTATTTATTTCCTATGTTTTCAAACATTATATACACACACATATATATATATATATATATATATATATACATATATATATATGTCTGAGTGTATAGGCATTTCCTAAACTAGAATATAAATTTTCTGAGGTTAGGGTCTTTTATAGTTTTGCTTTAGCATTCCTAATGTCATATTTACTAGATGTCTCAAAATTGATGGATTAATCTAGTAAAATTTTTTCCTACTTTCCATTTTGAACCCAGATCTTTAGTCATAGTTAGTGCCAGTCCACTGTCCTACCAGAGAACATTATTCTAATTCTTCTAGTTCATTTTATGGACTGAGTATTTTTATGAATATCAAGACAAAAAAGAAGAAGTCTGAGCATTAGTGATTTGAGTACTCCGGTTGATAAACATAGTTGTGACTGTATCTATTTCTTGGTTTCTACTCCACTTACCTGTTTTACAACATACCCTTTGTCTTATCTCCTTCTGTGATGATGCTGGTACCATTGAATCCTATGGGTAGAGCTTCTGTTCTAGGATGGAAGAAATCAAATGAGTTTCAGTACTAGCAAATTTTGTTAGAATTCAGATAATGCATATTCTGAACATAATGTTATCTTTAATGCTGATTCAGGGCCAGAAAGAGGTTATAATTATTTAGGGAAAAGTATAGATAGATAGATAGATACATAGATACATATAGATAGATATGTATATATATATTTTTTCTTTTGTTGTCATTACTGTTTATAGTCCACTATGATGAAAGTCAGAAGAACCAATGTAATATACAATAATAAAAAAACTTGACATTAATGAATGTACTTTCACTGAAGAATGGTTATCTTTCTTGGGGGAGGGAGGAAATAGAGAAAACTGCTTTATGGAATATATATACATACATAGATTATATGTGTGTATATGAGTACATATATGCATTCATATTTATTATATATGATAGTAGATGCATAAATTAAATATATAGCTAAATTGTGTTTTGTGCATCTACATACATGCATGCATATATATTTGTATATGTAAAAATGGATATATATATATATATATATATATATATATATATATATATATATATATAACACAACATTGACTCTTGGAACCTTAACTTTTCTTTCATCTAATCAGATAAGAAAACATTTTATCTTCATTTTGAACCAGATAAAATCTTAGATTTCTAGAATCTATGCTTTACACACATTTTCGAACAGCATTTTCACTTTAAGGTAGTTTGCCAAATTCAGGAAAAAAAAAACTTCAATTCTCTAAACAGATGGCTAGGCCACCTTTAAAAACATTAAACACGTTAAAATAGATACAAACTGATCACTCTGCTCCTGATAAATGCAGCTATGGACAACCGAATGCCTCCCATTCTGTTTCAGTAATAAATCATCTAACTGACGTGAGTTAGTAATGAGATTTTTAATCATGTGGATTGAACATATCCTCCAGTTAATAAAAAAGTATAACCTCCTTTTTATCTTTAATAAAAGATTTGTACACTGCTCAAATGATTGGTATTACATTTTTAAAGAACCTAAGATTGATGTTTTTCAATTCTCCTTCCCATTTTTCTGGGCTTTTATAATTCAAAGGTAATATGCCCTGTAGTTAATAATTCATAAGGTAATTTTAAGGCTTTTATTCAGAAACCTCTTTCCTATTGACTTTAGTATGTGTCATAAAAAAAATGCAGGTATTAATATCTTGGCAATTTGCAGCTTTCTACTGACAGGGTCCTTGAATTTAAACAATGCAAGATTTGTGCTTCAAAAGTCAGAAGACATAATTTTGAGCATTTAGATACAGAGAAGACAAATATCTCTTTAAATAATTATTTAGGCCATTATATTTTTCCTCTCTGACAATTAACTATAGGTAAAATTCTTTTGTTATTCTGGTTATTCTGAAGAATTACCTTTTACTGTAGTAGAGAATTATTTTGAGGAATATATTAGGGGCAAACAATTCCATTTAAAATCCTTTTTTTTTTAATATCTCTACTTGGAGTGTATTTAGGCTTCTTGAATCTGACTAATAGAAGATAAGTTCAAAATCTTTGGTAGCGGGTAAACTTATTTTTGGTTACAAGCTAAAAAATTTGGGGGTGAAGTTGAGAAGTAGTAGCTCTAAAAGAAAAAAGAGAGACTTTCCTACAGAATGTTTAGGATAGTCTGTGGAGTTGGCCTGCTTCTGTTAACCCATTTGATTGTTAAAATACTGTTTCTACAATACCAATACCAAGAAAGCTGGTTTACTGGGAATACAGGAAGTTAACATCTGACTTTTTCCACAGGTTTTCATCCAACTTGCAAATGCAGATGTATTCAGCCCAAACCCACTGCTAATAGCAGAAAAACAACTCAAAAGAGTAACATTAGCATTATATTTGCATATATAGGACACATTGCTGTCAAAGTAATAAACTACTAGGAGTCCAGAAAACTGTGGCTAATAGCCAGTGATTTTCAACCTGTTGGATTCCTAGGCAACCAGACAAATCTTTTGTGAGGAGGAAGGGAGATAGAACTCTAACTCAACTGGGTATGAGTTTCCTATTTTAAATAGTTATTCTTGTACACCAGGTACAGGCTTATCTGCTTCTATTCTGTAAAAAGAGTGGAAATACTATTGGTTTCCTCTCAATTTATGTGCTCTGGGCTAAAATCCAGCACTTTGCTAGTTTTAAATGTTCAAGGTATCCTTTGGGAAGGATAGATGAATTAGGAATAATCTAGCTGTAAAGTGTCCTGCAAATCCATATACCCACAAAGAATTATCCCTTATCCTTATATTTTCTCAATCAGTCAAGAGTATAACTCCTATCAAAAGGGAGTTGTATGGCCTTGGACAAGCCACTTAACTCCTTGCATTGCAAAAACCTTTAAAAAAAGGGAGATTATTTTTATATTAAAAGGGGGTTTCAGTGCCCCAGTGTTTGGAAAACTGATATATAGCAAACTGTGTCACATTGGAAAAGTTACTTCACATCCCTGATTTTCTAACCTAATTTCCTAATCCTAGAACCCATTTGCTCTTTTACATCATATGATAGGATAGCATCAGTCATTACCTCCCTCACAGAGATATTGTGAACATAATTTAGATGGGATCTGAGAACACCACCACATAAATTCAAGATGACATGTATTAATTGCTTCACTATTAAAGAGGTCCACCCAATAAGCTTGAACTTCATAAGAGATTTTCTTCTTATCAGTGTTCAGTAGTTGCTATCTTGATTCTTAAATCTCCTGGGAAGAAAACTTATCAAAGTTTGAAGGTGATGTGATAATGTGGAAAGAGCAGTAGTTCTAGAGTCAGAGGTCTTGGGTTTAAATTCCACAAATTCAAAATTTCTAGCAAGTCATTTGTTCTCTCTGGGCTTCAATATCTTCATTTGCAAACTAAAAGGACCAAACTAAATTCCTGTAAGGTCCCTTAAAGTTGTGAGTGTTATGGTCTTCATCATTAGAAACCAGGCCATACTGACTGAGAAAGAAGTTGGAAAATCTGAAAACCTGAGATGTTAACACCAGTAGTATCCCAGCAAATGAAACTGATGGAATAGAGTCCTCACTGAAGTACTTGGCTTTCTATGATGGAAGAAGAAGAGGCATAGGGATGGGAAGTCTATTCATAATCTCTCTACTAATGGGAAACTAAGGTTGATGAGGCATTTGAACTTGAAATTTCTAAGTTAAAGTAGATCCAAAGCAAATAGGTCATCTGCATCTATTGGGTGAGATCTCAGAAGCAGGAGGATACCAATTATCCAAGGAGTGAACAAACTGGTTTGAGTCAGAGACAGTAGGTTAAAACTTCTTTGCTGATCAGCAGTATGTTCAGGTCTGTGACTTCTAGTCAGGGTGAGATGGTAATGGTAACCGAGATAGGGGTGGGGATGGGGAATGGTAAAAGGAAGAGAAAGGGCAGGAGGGAGAGGAGTGAAAACTAGGAGGGGGAAGCAGGAAGGGAGAGAAGGAAAGGAAGGAAGGAAAGTAGGGAAATACTGTCATGAAGTATGTTATTTGGCCAGTCCATAGAGAGGGCAGTGATGTTGCCCTCCAAAAGGATTCTCTTGCTATAACATAGCACAAAGGGAATCTCATCCTGAACTACAACCACATCATTTCTACCTCTTATAAAAATAAACTTCTGAGAACTGAGCCCATTTTTGTTGCCATTTTCTACATTAATGAAAGAATGAATTTAATGCTAACTTTCTTATAGCTCAGAGTTTACAGTGATTTACTGATCCTCTTTAGGAAAAGAGAAGTCAATTTGAGGAGCTTCAAAATAAAGCAAATCATTCCTGGACAGATGCAGCAGGGTAGGTGAGAAGAGAGGGAAATTATCCTCATGTGTTTTCATTTCCTGACCTGTAAAAATGGGAAAACCTGGTCACTGATAAAAATTAAATGCTCTACTGGCAGCTCAAAAATCTGTGGTTTATTCAGAAATGGCCAAGAGGGAACCACGAGAGAGTCATTCTGCATAATTGAGTGACAGTATATGTACTAAAAGTCTCCCAAAATGAGGAAAGGAAAGACTATCTATGTGAACTGTGAGGTGTTAAACGAGTATCACTTGTCTTCTTCCTCAGGGAGTCATTATTGTCAGAAAGTACATCATAAAACTGTATTGAGCTTCTGTAGATTGCATTTTCAGGGTAAATTTAGTCCTTTAGTTGTAAGAGAACGGGGAAACAGACATTTAACTGTTACGATCTGAGATAAACAGGTGGCTCCTTTAAACTGAAATATTGGAAAACCAAATGATTCTCTGTCCCACCATTCACCTCTTTCCAGTCCCCCCCCCCCCAAAGTATAGACTAGGGTAAAGTAAAATAATCCAATCCATTGTTTTAGCAGGGTGCCAGTAGACTACAGATTGCAGGGAATTAAGGGAAGAACCAACCCACAAGATTCAGCTCTAGATCTGCACTCTTCCAGACAAGAGCTCCCTTGGGAAACATATGCAAAATTCTTTTTTGTTGTGTTTTTTTTTATTTTTGGCTTTTTTTTCTCATCCCTACCAGTGCACTCTGTCCCCTAACCCTTGGTAAGACAATAGCAGATAAACTTTAAGATATTTAAGGAGGCTGGAAAGTGGGGAAGATTATTTAAGATCCAAAGGAAATAAACAATACTGGTAAAATACTAAACATCCTTGAGGAGGCTAGGTAGTATAGTGGATAGAACCCTGGACCTAGAATCAGGAAAACCATGGTTCAAATGCTGCCTCAGATACTTATTAGCCATGTGACCCTGGGCAAGTCACTTAACCCTGCTTGCCTTAGTTTCCTCATCTGTAAAATGATCTGGAGAAGGAAATGACAAAGCACTCTACTATATCAGCCAAGAAAACTTCAAATAGAGTCATGATAAATGAGACAGCTGACAGAAGTGACTGAATAGCAACAATAAATATCTTTAAAATCAAGAAAGGATGAATTAAATTATATGATCTTTATGGTTCTTACCATCTATAAATCTTTGTTCCTCTTAATATATGCCCTGCAGAGGGGTGGCTAGGTGGTGTATTGGATAAAGCACCGGCCTTAGATTCAGGGGTACCTGGGCCTGGGTTCAAATCTGACCTCAGATACTTAATAATTACCTAGCGTTTGGCCTTGGGTAAGCCACTTAACCCCATTGCCTTGCAAAATCTAATATATACATACATACATATATGTATATATATATATATATATATATATATATATATATATATATATATATGCTCCTTGAAGGTAGCATCTGTATATGTCACACTTAGGCATGATCCTACTAACTTCTATCTCACCAGCATCTCCTGAAAGTTGTAGTATCATGATATGAGAAAAGGAAAAGTTGTACATTTTAATGTATATTTTTTGCATATTCTTTCTCTTTCTCTCTCTCTCTCTCTCTCACACACACACACACACACACACACAAATACCCCACATATGTGAAAAAAACCAAAACAATGTATAGCCTTTATAGAATTTAAAATATTTTCATAAAACAGGCAGAAGAAACAGAAGTTCTTGGTTACTTTGTTCTAGAAGGAAACTATGATCCAAAGATCCAAGCCATCATTCTTACACTGATTTGTGGCTGTTCAGTCATTTTTGAATTGTATCTTACTCTTCCTGATCCCATTTCGTGTTTTCTTAGCAAGACACTAGAGTAGTTTTCTATTTGCTTCTCTAGCTCATTTGACAGATGAGGAAACTGAGGCAAACAGGGTTAAGTCACTTGCCCAGGTTCACACAGTTAGTAGGTACCTGAGTCTATATTTACTAACTCTATCCACTATACTACCTATCTACCCTTGATTTAAATACCTACTTATCTTTACTGTCTCCTGGTGATAAGCATTGCTATTTTTAAAAAAGTAGCTATCAATTACAATGAAAAGTAATATTTATTTTTAACTGCAAGTGACTTCAGAAATATATGCATATATGCACATATATGCATTATGCATGTAATATATAGGAATATGTATATATACATATATGAAATAAATGCAGTTTTCTCATAAGAATAAAGTAAGAAATTCAAGTATTATTGTTATTTTACTAAAAAGAAACTTCAGAAACAGATTTGAACGCAGCTTTTATTACTTTAAATTCTGTACTCTTTTCTCTGTGCTAGTTTTCTTTTGGTCTGCATTCTTATCTCAAACTGCCTCACTCTCACTAATCTTAGCTATTGGGAGTCACAGAGTTTAAAATCCAGTCAATGTGATGTAACAGAGTGCAATACTTGCATCAGCCACTAAATGGCAATCAATCTGAGCCATTCCCTTATGGTGGGAGGTCAATAGAATATTCAACCTTTAAAATGATTGCCATTTCCTCTGGCTATAAAAGCTCAAAGTCTGAGATGTTTCCTTTAATGACTGCAAATTGTGCTTCTCTTTCAGTTACCTACTAAGGAATAATATTTGTTTCTTATACATATTACTATTTCTTTCATTCTATACTGGAGATTAGACTATCTTTAAAAATATATCATTCACTAGAATTAGCTTGCCTCTACTTCTACCACAAGTGAAAATTCAGTTTAATATCTCCTCTCTACAACCAAATAATAAAAACAGATAACATACAGATCTTTACAGTTGTAATATATTTGAAATTAAAGGCAATACCACCATACTCTCCTACTCACACCTGAGATTAAATAATATATTTTCCTCCCTTTTCTCCCATCTATTTTTCTACAAAATGAATTTATTCATGCATTCTCATGCTTCAAAGTATGGGGGTAGGGAAGAATTCATATGATTACCTTAGTAGTAAATTAAAGCAGAAAAACAAAGACAGGTTAACTCATCCAATCTAGTCAATAAGCAATATTCCTCATTGGTCATTGTCTGCAGTAGCTTTGAACAATAATTGCCCATGGCATAGCATACTCTGTCCTTTGGTCTTGTGTTGATATTATGTCAACTCTGCTTTCAAAACCAAAAAGAGAACAATGAGCTATTTCCATCTTACCTTTCACTTTATTATTACTTAAGGAATTGTTGCTAACCATGTTCAATAAGTCCTCTACTGCCCATAAGATTCCCACTTTTTTTTTCCTAGTCTCCTTTCTCAAGATGTCCTGAGTTCATGTGATATTTTAAAAGGTAGCTACTATGAGGTAAAATTTCTTCAGGTCATGTTATTACATCAATATACAAGATTCAAAATGATACAGTGCCTTTTAGCATGTATAAGAATTACATAATTAACATTTGGGGATTATGAAATAACCCAAATATCCATCACATCCATTCATAAATTTTATAAAATGAGAAACTAAAATAATTTAATGAATATGCTAATATGACCTTAATTAAACCATTTCACTTCTTTGAAGCCAATTCTTTACCTATAAAATAAAAATATAGATAACATAATCTTAAAATTCTGATCATCTAAATCCAAACAATTTATAATATCAATTTGTGAGGGAACAAATTGAACATCCTTATTTTGCTCAATGCAACAAGCTTCAATTAAGTAATTCATTGCTGTACCTAAGTTCTTGCTGAGATATATATCCTTCACCCCTACCAAAATAAATTATTATACTGTCAAAGGTTTTTCTAATATTTTAATCTTATCTCTCTTCCCTTTTTGCCTTTTCTTTGTTACTCTCTGCCTTAAGTTTTAGTTTATTTATAATTATTTTTCTCTTAGTTTCAGTTTGACTTTTTCCATATTCTCCATATTACAAAATCTTTTTAATTACAGAATTATTAAAGATATCTTAAGGAAGACATAGTTCAATCCACTCTTATCTTTTTTTTTAATCAGGAACTTGGGTCAACAGATAACATGTTATTTGTCCCAAGTATTACAAGTCATTAAGAACATTCAGAAGTACTTAATAAAAGTCAATTGTCCTGACTGACTTTTTTTGTAAGGCAAACGGGTTTAAGTGGCTTGCCTAAGGCCACACAGCTAGGTAATTAGTGTCTGAGACTGGATTTGAACCCAGGTTCTCCTGACTCCAGGGCTGGTGCTTTATCCACTGCGCCACCTAGCCACCTAGCCACCCCCCTTGATTGACTTTCAATCCACTCCTTTTCCATATATCATTGCTTTTTTTTTTTGTCTACAGCAGATTATCTTAAACATTGGGGATAATACAACCCATTGGTAAAACCTATGAACTCCTACAACAGTGTCTTTTTACATACTTAAAATTTTTTAAAAAGTATAACTACAAAGTAAACAAATGGTAGTAAAACAGAATTATATTTTTTTCACTATCCAAATTCATGTACCTCAGGAAATCTATCCACAAAATTCTATACTTGTTTGATATATTGCCCTATCTATTTTCCCCTCCCAACTAAATGTACAATTTCTCAATGTTTTTATCACTTCTTCCCTTCTTGTGGTAATAGAATACTACATGGGGCTAGTTTCTTACTGCATGGTTAAGCAGATTTTTCCTTCCTATTGTTAGATAATAATAGAAGTATGGAAATCATTTCAATAATTGTCTTTAAAAAATCAAATATATACTTGCAATTAAAGGCATTAGATATTAAGTTGTTTCAGATGCAAGTTCCTTTTAGAACATATATTTATCATCTTTTGTTCTTGATTTTTACATCTACAACAATAAACAATGGATAGCTCAACAAGGCTTAGCCTCCATAGCAAGGTCCTATCTCTGAGGCAAGCCACCATCATGATCTTACACCCAAAACATTTCAATAAAGAGTGCCTGCCCCCAGGAAAAGTCAATAGGGATTCAACCCTTCTAGTGCAAGCCAGAAGCTAGTTCTTTTGGCCCATTGAAAACCAGATGCAAGGACCTTACTGCTTTTACAAGAAGCTTGAGAAGCACAGAAGTAGAGCCCAACTCTTAAATAAAAGTACAAAGTCACCAAACAGAAAAAAAAAATGAACAACAAAGAAAAAAAGACCTCTACTATAGAAAGTTACTGTGGTGACAGAAAAGATCAAGGAAAAAACTTAGAAGAAGAAAACTGTCAAAAATGCTATATTGAAGGCTCAAAGAAAAATATAAATTGGTCTCAAGGCTAAAAAAGAATTCTTAGAAGAGTTTTTTTAAGTTATTTATTTAATGCAATGGGCTTAAGTGACTTATTCAAGGTCACACAACTACACAATTATTAAAGTTTGAGGTCATATTTGAACTCAGGTCCTCCTGATTCAAAGGCCAGTGCTCTATCTACTGAGCATCCCAGCTGCTCCCTTGGAAGAGCTTTTAAGAAAGATGTTAAAAAGCAAGTAAGAGAAGAAGACATTCAGGAAAATAAATGAGAGTAATACAAGAGAATAATGGAAAAAAGAGTGAAAAGCATTACAAAAGAAAGCAAAGAAATGAAAAGGAGGTACAAAATTCACTAAAGATAACTACTTAAAAACAGAATTAGAAAAGGTAGCACAAAATTTCACTGAAGGAACTAATTCTTTTAAAAATAGAATTGCGCAAGTGGAAGTTAAAGATTCCATTAGATATCAGGAAATTATAAAACAAAAGTAAAAGAATAACAAAATGGAAAATATGAAATGCAAAAAAAAGGTGAAATGTATTATTGGAAAAAACAACTGACCTGAAAAAATAATTCAGGGGAGATAATTTAAGAATTATTAGACCTGGGATTTGAGTCAAGATGGCAGTTTGGAGGCAGGAATTCCCAGAAGCTCTTCTCCACAAACCTCCAAATACCATAAAATTATGGCTCTAACCAAATTCTAGAGGGAGAGAATCCACAGAAAGATTGAATGCAACAATTTCCCAGCCCAAAACAACTTGTTTGATCCATGGGAAAGATTTAATCCACCAGGATCAAGGTTGGAAAGAGCCTCAATACAGCCAGGGCTGCAACCATGTTGCCCCAGAGCAAACAAGCTCCAGTCTTCCAGAAACAGCCCATGGTGCTCCAGGGTCCCTGGGACATCTTGGTTCAAGGCATCAAGAGAAATTTCCAAACCTCTTGACCCAGGCATATCTGGGGACTGCTTGGAGGGTTGGCAGGAGAAACTCTGCTACACCAGAGTGAGCACAAAGCACAGGTCAGTGCAAGCCTCAGGGTAGCCCAATCCTGGAAACCTACAGAGACAATCAGCAGCTGCTTCTGGAGCACTCAGTCCACAGAAAGTAAAGGAGTTGAGAGCCACTGCAGGGATCTCTCCACTCTCCTTAGGGCAGGACTCAGCTACTTTGTCCATCCTCAGATCCAGGGTCCAGCCTGTGACTCCATAATAACATAGAGGAACAGGAATCCTTCTTACAGCTCCAGGGCAGAGGAGAGTGCCTGTGGTCATCCAAAAGCCAGGGCACAGGACAGGAGAGCAGTCAGAGCCTCTCAATAGACATTAAAGGAATTGTGAAATCTGGGTAGGATATACCCAAAAAACCCCAAATCTTTGGAAGTACATTAGGATCAGGTCATAGGCTGAGGAAATGAGCAAGCAACAGAAAAATAAAAGAATCTGACCAAAGAAATGGAAGATCAAAATATACACTCATAAGATGAAAAAGTCACAACTTCTGTATCCAAAGCCTCCAAGAAAAATGGGAATTGGTTTCAACCTATGAAATAGCTCAAAAAAACATTGAAAAGAAAGTAAGGGAGATCAAGGAAAAATTGGGAGGAGAAATGAGAAGACTGCAGGAAAATCATGAAAACAAAGTCAGCAGGTTGATGAAGGAGATACAAAAAAAACAACAAAAAATAACAGTTCAGGACAATTGGAAAAAGCAATGCAAAAAGTCAATGAGGTGAATACCTGAAAAATAGCAGAACTGACTATAGAAAAGGAGATAAGAAAGCTCTCTGAAGAAAACAACTCTGATATTTCTGGTCAGGGGGATAGCCAAGATGCAAAGATGGAAGCATGAAGCTAACATGATCCCAGAGCTTTTCCCTCCCAAAAAGAAATGAAACCTCTATTCTGACATTCAAGCTACAGATCCCATTAAGAAAAAGAAAAGATTCAAGTAAGTTTTCCGCATTAAACATTACAGAGGATGTTCAGTGAAGTTGTCTCTTTGGGGGAAAAGGGGAAGTAAAGTCCAAGAGGCAAGAGAGTGGGAAAGTCAGCAGGAGACTTTTAGTCACAGTGCAAAACAGGTCCCAACATCTTGAAATAGCAGAGGTCTCAGCAGCTAGATAGCAAGCCAGCAGGGAGGGTCCCAATCCTAAACAAAGTATGAACCCTGAGAATACCAGACAAAAGACAGGACTGGGTTGAGAACAAACCACTGCTAAGTCAGAAACTGGACATAAAGGAGGATAAAACCTCTGCAGAGGCAAGGCCTGAACTGCATGGGCAACATCTTAACCAAAAACAATCCAGGAGTCATACGCCAGCCCCAGCAAAAAAAAATGTTTGGATCTATATTCCCTATATCCTAGAAACATAGCTAAAATAACAAAGATGAGCAAAAAAAGCTAAAAAAGTACTCACTATAGAAAGTTACTTACAGACAAAGATGACAGTAATGTCAGGTCTGAAGAAAAACGCAGTGAAAAATCCCTCACAGGGGAAGTATAAAAAGCTCATCAGAGATTTTTAAGAAATAATCTGAAAACCAAAGAAGAGAGAAAGAAGAAAACTGGAAAAACAAATGAGACTCATGCAGGAAATTATAAAAAAAAAAATGACCAGATAATTCAACACCTTTAAAAAGGAAACAAAAATATTTGAAGAAAATAAAATCCTAAAAATTAGAATTGAAAAAATAGAAACTGATGAATCTATGAGACTATAAGATTCCATCAAACAAAATAAAAAGTCTGGGAAAAAAATGAAGAAAATGTAAAATCCATTTTAGGGAAAATAAGTAATCTGCTCTTCCTTGTTTAGCAGTCTAAGATTTTCCTAACCAATTGTCCCTTATTAAGAAATGGTGTCAAGGGCAGAACCAAGATGGCGAAAAGAAGAGATCCAGTCTTAGGCGCTCTCTGATAAAACTTCGAAACTAAGGACTCTAACTAAACTTTTGAGAGACAGAACCCACAAAGGGACCCAGAGAGGCAGTTCTCCTACTCAAGGTAACCTGGAAAAGAGCAGAAAGGCTCTGCTCCCTGGGGTTGGAGGGGCGGCCCTCTAGAGGGCCGGCCCTCCAGAGTGAAAGAACTTCAGCCTCCCGGAGGTAGCCCGGGGCACTGGGAGCCGCAGCTCACAGCAGCAGGGGCATCTCCTGAGCTGCACTCCAGGGGGCACTGGGCACAAAGTGGGGGAACAGTGGGGGACCTCTGCCAGAGCAAGAACGTGGAGCCCAGCCCTCAGGGCACACAGAGAGCAGCTTGGTCTTTCACCAGCCCAGATCCAGGAACAGAAGCAGCCTGAGCCAGTAAGCAGGAGCCTCCAGGGCATGAGCCCATTGAGCAGAGGGAGAGAAGTGAAGAGAGAGAGAGACTGCAGAGCTCTGTCCTCTGCCTCTGGAACAGGACTCTGGGATTCTGACCACATTCAGATCCTGGTAGCAGTCTAGAATGCCCCCCCCCCATAGAACAGCAGGGCCTCCCCCAACCTCAGCCCCGTGGCAGAGGGGGGCACATATGGTCATTTGCAGACCAGGAGGGAGAACAGAGCCTCACACACTGAGACCCTTGTGGGAGTGTCCCAAAAGCTCAGGAAGCACCCCAAAACCAGGCCCAGGCTGGGAAAATGAGCAAGCAGAGAAACAAGAGGAAGATCATGGAGAAATGTTTTGCATATGACCCCAAGAAGGATCAAAATAGTCTGAAGATGAGGAAACACAAGCTCCTGCATCTAAAGACTCCAAGAAAAACAGAAATTGGGCTCAGGCTATGACAGAGCTCAAAAAAGACTTTGAAAATCAAATGAGGGAGTTGGAAGAAAAACTAGGAAAAGAAAGGAGAGAGATGAAGGAAAAACATGAAAATTAAGTCAGCAGCTTAGTCAAGGAAATCCAAAAAAATGCTGAAGAAAATAGCATGCTAAAAACCAGCTTAGGTCAAATGGATAAAACAGTTCAAAAAGTTATTGAGGAGAAGAATGCTTTAAAAAGCAAAATTGGCCAGATGGAAAAAGAGATAAGAAAACTCTCTAAGGAAAACAAATCCTTCAAACAAAGAATAGAATTCAGAAAGATTGATGAATTTACCAGAAATCAGGAAACAATACTTCAAAATCAAAAGAATGAAAAATTAGAAGAAAATGTGAAATATCTCATTGAAAAAACAACTGATATGGAAAACAGACTTAGGAAAGATAATTTTAAAATTATTGGAATACCTGAAAGTCATGATCAGGAAAAAAGCCTTGACATCATTTTCAAAGAATTACTACAGGAAAATTGCCTTGATATTCTAGAAGCAGAGGGCAAAATAGAAATGGAGAGAATCCACCGATCCCCCCCGAGAAAGAGATCCCAAAAAACCAACCCCTAGGAATATTATAGCCAAGTTCCAGAACTCCCAAGTCAAAGAGAAAATATTACAAGCAGCCAGAAGGACACAGTTCAAATATCGTGGAGCTGCAGTCAGGATCACACAGGACTTAGCAGCAACTACATTGGAAGCTGGTAGGGCTTGGAATATAATATACCTGAAGGCAAAAGAGCTTAGAATGCAGCCAAGAATGAACTACCCAGCAAGGCTGAATGTCCTCTTCCAGGGAAAAAAGATGGAATTTCAATGAACCAGGGGAATTTCAAATGTTCCTTTTGGAATGGCCAGATACAGGACTCAGGTGAAGCATGGAGATTGGAGGAGAGGAGGAAAATATGATGACGAACTGCATGTATTCCTACATAGAAAAATGACACTGATAATATTCATATGAACCATCTCAGTTAATAGAGCAGGTAGATGGAGATTTTATAGTTGAAGCACAGGAGAAAGCTGAATTCAAAGATAAAATATGGTGTAAAAATGGAATCAATAGAAAAAAAAGGGAAATTTAATGGGAGAAAGAAAAAGGAGAGGGGGAATTGGCCAAGATATTTCACATAATAAGATTTTTTTTATTACAATGAGCTATTGCAATGATATGGAAGGGGGGAGGCAAGGGGAAATGAAGGATTCTTTGCTCTCATCAGAGGTCGCTAGAAGACGAAACAGCATATATACTCAATGGGGAATAGGCATCTGGAGTAAGAAGGAGGGGGGAGCAGGGGGAAGGGGTGTGGATGTGAATAAAGAAGGAGAAGATGGACCATCAGAGGACAGTTGTCAGATATAACACATTTTCTTTTTTACTTCTTGCAAGGGGCTGGAATTGGAAGGCCTGTCCAGGACCATAGGGCCAGGTGGATTCTAGGCCTGGGGGTGGTATGGGGGCTCAGGGCTTCTTGGACCCAGGACCAGGGATCTGTCTGCTGTGCCACTCAGCTACCCTACAGCAGAGTCAGAGTGAAAGGAGAGAGAAAATATAGTACATGATAGTGGAGAAATAAGAAAGGAGGGAGTTGTGATCAGCAATGGCAATGGTGCAAAAATATGGAAGTAACTTTTGCGATGGACTTAACCATAAAGAATGTGATCCACCTGTGACAGAGTTGTTGGTGTTGGAACAAAGACTGAAGCACAATTCTTCTTCTTATTATTATTATTTGGGGGAGGGTGCAGGGCAAATGGGGCTGGGTGGCCTGCCTGGGGCCACATAGCAGGGTGATCTTTGGGTGTCCGAGGCTGGATTTCTACCCTGGTGCTCCTGGATCAAGGTCCAATGCTCTGTCTGCCACCCAGCCACCCCTACTATTATTACTATTTTATTTTATTTTGGGTCTTTTTTTTTCCTTCTTTTTGGTTTTTGCAGGGCAGTGGGGATCAGGTGGCTTGCATGTCATATGGCTGTGTGATTGTTGTGTCTATGGGGCTGGATGTGGGCTCAGGTGCTCATTGCTCCAGGGCTGGTGCTTTGTCTGTGCCACCTGCCCATACCTACAATTATTACTATTATTTTTTTAATTTTAATTTTTTTCTCTCCCCTTTACTTTATCGCCCAAGCAAGTCTATATTCATGGGGGGAGGGGTATTTTGTTTACTCTTAAACAAGAATATTTTATTAATGTAAAAAATAACATTTGTACAAAATGAGAATAAGAAAAGAAAATTAAATTTAAAAAAAAGAAAATAAATAATCTGCAAAATAGATCCAGAAGAAACAATCTATGAATCATTGGACTACTTGAAAGCCTAGATCAAAAAAAGAACCTGGAAAACATCAAAGAGGAAATTATAAGGAAAACTGTCCAAATCTTCTAGAACAAGGAAACAATATAACCATTAAAAGAATACACATGGGGACGGCTAGGTGGCATAGTGGATAAAGCACCAGCTTTGGAGTCAGGAGTACCTGGGTTCAAATCCGGTTTCAGACACTTAATAATTACCTAGCTGTGTGGCCTTGGCAAGCCACTTAACCCCGTTTGCCTTGCAAAAAAAAAAAAAAACCTAAAAAAAATAAACTAAAAGAATACACAGAATTCCTCTGGAAGGAGAGCCCAGAATATAAACTCCAATGGTTGCTTTAGCCAAATTCCAGATCTCTCAAATGAAGGAGAGAATACTGCAAGGAGCAAAAGGAACACAATTCAAACAGAAAGGAAGCACCATCAGACTCACACAGGACCTATGAAACTCAACTTCCAGTAAGACCTGGAATACCATATATCAGGGAGCAAAGGACCTGGGATTACAACCAAGAATATACTACCCTGCAAAATTCAACATATATTGTCAGGGGAAAAGATGGATATTCAAGGAAATAGAGGACTTCCAGAATTTCCTGAGACAAAGATCAGAGCCATACAGAGAATTAAATTGCAAATACATGACTCAAGAGTTGCATAAAAAGTAAAAGAAAAGGGGAACGTAAAAACAAAACACAACAAATGTTGGCCAAGACATAAAATTGTGGACATCAAATTGTAAACACTAAAAGGGAAGATAAACTACTTCCAATTCTTGAGAACTTTTTTCTCTCAGGATAATTAAAGGGTGGAATATAATTGAAGAGATGGACTTAAAGGATATGGATATAGTTGAGCCTTGTCTCTCCATTGAAGAGCTCCAAGAAGACATCTCTGTGTTTCAGAGGAAAAACCCTAAAGAAATGCAAGGGTATTTACATTTAAGTGTCTCATTATCCTTTGACCCACTTGATTCTGCTGAGCTGGTGAAGATTAGCACTTTGTCTTAAGAGGACATCATAAACTGGGCAGTCCTGAGTCAGTGTTTCCCATAACTTACAATCTTTTCTAAAGTTCACAGGTAAGATATTCAGAGCCTCCCAGTACTTAGAGATCTTTAATATTCCTGCAGTAAATTAGATCAGGTCTGACTTAACCCTTGTTTCATTTAACAAGGGATTAAGTACTTCTGGGTGGAGAGGGGTGGGGTAAAGTATGGGAGAAAATAGGTCTTGCTTCACTTAACTAGGGGTTAAGTACCCTGGGTGGATAAAGTGTGTGAGAGAAAGTAGCCCAGGGGGAGGGGCACAAATAGTTGAAGAAAATATATGATGGCATGATGCTTTGGTTCATGAGGAGGATTGTGTATCCTTGGAGGGTACTTGAAAAGGGGATAAGGTAAAAATGATTATTATTATAATTGGATATAATTTGAGACATTGCTGCTTATCAGGCAATCAATCTGTGATGATAATCTGATAACAATATGAGCCTATCAACCAATCAAATAATCAAACTGCAATTGCTGACACCTAATTAATATTACTAGAACAATAGATAACACCAGGTGAAGAGAGACAAAGATTTATAATTTTAAAGGAAAAGACTGGAGAGTGTGACTGCTGGGTAAATTCTATTAAATAGATTTGTATCATAGAGGGAATAACCATTCCCCATTGGCTTTAAAAGTCTATGGTAGGGACAGCTAGGTTGCATAGTGGATAAAGCACCAGCTTTGGAGTCAGGAGTACCAGGGTTCAAATCTGTCTCAGACACTTAATAATTACCTAGCTGTGTGGCCTCTTGCTAAATAAATAAATAAATAAACACACAGACAGACAAACAAACAAACAAATAAATAAAAATCTATCCTAATCTACAGGGAAAAGGGTGAATGAGGAAAGGGAAAGGGAAAGATAAGGGAAGAAGGGACTGATAAAAGGAAAGCCAAAGGTGAAGGTATAAGCAAAAATAAACTGAAAGTTAAATTTAAAAAAAAAAATCAAAGACAAAAAGCAGTAAAATGTTGGGTGAAGAGGAATAAGAAGAAAGGAATGAGAAGCATATAAATGGAAAAAGAACACAGAAAGAAATACAGAATTAGTAATCTTAACTCTATATGTGAATGAGATGAACTGTCCCATAAATGCAAGTGGATAGCAGAATGAATTAAAAACCAGAATCCTACAATGTGTAGGATTTTTTTTTAAAGAAACACAACTGAAGAAGAGAGATACAAACAGAGTAACATATTAAGGCTCAAATGAAGTAAAAACATCAGGGGAGTGATCCTGATCTCAAAGTCAAAGCAAAAATCAATCTCATTAAAAGGGATAAGAAAGGAAAATATATCTTCTTAAAGGCACAATTGGTAATGAAGATTTATTATTAGTAAACATGTTTTTACCTAGTAGTATAGTATCCAAATTCCTAGAGAAAAAACTGCATGGATTACAAGGAGACATAGATAGCAAAGCTTTAATAATCGGGGGCTTCAATCTTACTCTCTCAGAACTAAATAAATCTAACAACAAAATAAATGAGAAGGAAGTTAAGAAGGGGAATGAAATCTTAGAAAACTTAGATATGATAAAACTATGGAAAACTTAGGGGAAGAGAAAAGTATATACTTTTTCTCAGCAGTACATGGCACATGTAACAAAATTGAACATATACTATGGCACAAAATCTTTATAATCAAATGCAGAAAGGAAGAAATAATAAATACACACTTCTCTAATAAAGGATCATGGAAAGATAGACCAAGAACTAATTGGAAATAAAATAACATTATTTTAAATAAGTGAATCAAACAGCAAATTTTAGAAATAATATTTACAGCCAAGAAAATGATACTAATGAAACATATAAAAATTTATAGGATGCAGCCAAGGCAGTTTTCAGGGGAAACTTTATATCTCTAAATTCCCATATGAATAATATAGAGAAAGAAAAGATCAAGGAATTGATTATACAACTAAAAAAAAGCTTGAAAAATAACAGATTAAAGATACCCAATTGAATATCAAATTAGAAATTCTGAAAATCAAGGGAAAGATTAATAAAATTGAAAGCAAGAAGACCATTTTGATCTTATAAATGAAACTGAGTTGATTTTATGAAAATTGATTTTATGAAAAATCCAATAAAAGAGGGGTGGCTAGGTGGCCCAGTGGATAAAGCACCAGCCCTGGAGTCAAATCTGGTCTCAGACACTTAATAATTACTTAGCTGTGTGGCCTTGGGCAAGCTACTTAACCCCATTTGACTCGCAAAAAAAAAAGTACAAAAGACCTATTGTAATAGAAAGGAAGAAGGGAGGAGGTGATAACCACCTGGATCTTCATCTCAACAGACTTGGCTTAAAGTTAATTTACACAAACTCAATTAAGTTAAGAAACTTTTCACTTTTCAAGTATTAAAAAGGGACTAGGGGAGCGGGGGAAGGGGAACTAACAGAAGGAAGGGAAGGAAGAATGGGGAAAGGGAAAGGGGGAAGAAAGGGGAGGGGGACTGATATAGAATGGCAAACACACTGAAGGTGGTGGTATTCAGAAACAAAATACTAGGGAATATGAATAAAGGGGGAAAGGGGGGGGGAGTCAAAACAGAGGGAAGATACCATGGAGGTATAAAGAGTGTGAATGTGAATGGGATGAACTCTCCCTTAAAACATAAGTGAATAGAAGAGTAGATTAAAAACAAGAATCCTACAATATGCTGCTTACAAGAAACTCATTTGAAATATATGGATACATATAGAGTAAAGGTTAAAGGTTGGAACAAAATATATATTTTTGTTCTGCTGAAGTGAAAACAGCATGGGTAGTAATCCTTATCTCAGGCAAAGAAGCTGCAAAAAATAAATATTGTTTAAAAAGATAAGGAAGGAAACTATAGCCTCATAAAAGGAGCCTAGAAAATAAAAGTAATTTTTTTTGTTTAAAATGTTCAATTCTTTAATTGTGCAAGACTATTAATAAGGGTGACCTGATTTGATAGCAGTTCACATGAAAATAATTGGTGCTTTTGCTCATGAAATCATAATGTAATGAAGGGGTCCCCTTTCTTCTCAATCTCAATTCCTTGGTGAATTGACTTAGCTCAACATTGCTTCCTAATTTTCTTTTTTTTGAATTATAAAGATTTTATTTATTTTGAGTTTTACAATTTTTCCCCTAATCTTACTTCTTCCCCCACCACAGAAGACAATTTGCCAGTATTTATATTGTTTTCATGGTATACATTGATCCAAATTGAATGTGATGAGAGAGAGATCATATCCTTAAGGAAGATACATAAAGTATAAGAGATAGCAAGATCAGACAATAAGATATCAGTTTTTTAATAAATTAAAGGTAATACTCCTTGTTCTTTGTTCAAACTCCACAATTCTTTCTCTGGATACAGATGGTATTCTTCAGCACTAAGAGCCCCAAATTGTCCCTGATTGTTGCACTGATGGAGCAAGTCAATCAAGGTTGATTTTCTTTTTCATTTATGATACTAGCAAATTGGTTTTCTTCTTTCTTTTTTTAATCAAATTGACCAGAGGTTTATCAATATTATTAGTTTTTTTCATAAAACCTACTCTTGGTTTTATTTATTAATTCAATAGGGGTTTTTTTTTGCTTTCGATTTTATTTTCTCCTTTAATTTTTAGATTTCTTATTTGATATTTAATTGGGGGGTTTTAATTTGTTCTTTCTCTAATTTCTTTAGTTACATATTTAGTTCATTTATTTCCCCTGTCTCAAATTTATTCATGTAAGCATTTAAAGATTATAATATATCACCTGACAGCCTCTTTGAGTGAATCCCATAGGTTTTGGTATGTTGTTTCATTATTGTCATTATCTAGGATAAATAATTAATTCTTTCTATAATTTGTTGTTTGATCCACTCACTCTTTAAAATGAGGTTATTAAGTTTCCAATGAGTTCTGGGTCTATATCTCTCTGGCCCAGAATTGCATATGATTTTTATTGCATTGTGATCTGAGAAAGATGTATTCACTATTTCTGCCTTTCTGCAGTTGATCATTAGATTTTTATGTCCCAGTACATGGTCAATTTTTGTATAAGTGCCATGTACCACAGAGAAAAAGGTATATTACTTTCTATCCCCATTCAATTTCCTCCATATGTCTATCATATCTAGGTTTTCTAACAATCTATTTACCTCCATAACTTCTTTCTTGTTTATTTTATGATTACATTTATCTAAAGGTGAGAGTGGGAAGTTGAGGTCTCCCACTAGTAGAGTTTTGCTGTCTATATCTTCCTGTAGTTCTTTCAGGTTCTCCTCTAAAAATTTTGGAGCTGTCCCATTGGGGGCATATATATTCAGTACTGAAATCACTTTATTGTCTATGGTAAGGATATAAGGATATAAGAGGATATAAGGATATAAGAGGATATAGTTTTCTTCCTTATCTCTTTTAAGGCTATTTTTTGCAGCTGCTTTGTCTGAGATAAGGATTGCTAGCCCTGCTTTTTTCACTTCAGCTGAAGCGAAATATTTTATGCTCCAACCTTTTACCTTTACTCTGTATGTATCTCTCTGCTTCAAATGAGTTTCTTGTAAGCAGCATATTGTAGGATTGTGGGTTTTAATCCACTCTGGTATTCACTTAAAATTTAAGGTATAGTTCATACCATTCACATTCAATGTTATCATTACTAACTCTTTTTTGCCCTCCATACTATCTTCCTTCTGTTTGTATCCCCCCTTTTTTTCCTTTTTCCATATTCCACAGTATTCTGTTTCTGAATACCACCCCCTTTAGTGGGTTTGCCCTCCTATATCCAACCCTCCCATTTCTTTCCCCTTTCCCTTTATCCCTTTTCCCTGCCCTTACTTCTGTTAGTTTCCCTTTTTTCCCCCTCCCTGTCTCCATCCCCCCTCCCCTTTTCACCTTTTAATATTTGAAAGGTAAAATTTTTTTTGAGTTTATTTAGTGTGTGTGTAAGTTAACTTTAAGTCAAATCTGATGAAAGCAAGATTCAGGTGTTTCTCATCTCCTCCCTTCTTCCCCTCTATTACCATAGGTCTTTTGGGTCTCTTAATGTAATGAGATTTACCTCATTCAATCCCCTCCCCCCTCCTGTCTCCTTCCTGTTCCCCTTTTTAAGGAGAAAGTGTTTTGAAATCATTCTATATGAGTCATAGAAAATCCTTAGCATCCATCACTTCTGGCTAGATATATTCTTTCTAATTGAATTACAATTCTATTTTCAGTTGCTTTTTATTTTGCAAGGCAAGAGGGTTTAATTGGCTTGCCCAAGGCCACACAGCTAGATAATTATTAAGTGCCTGAGGCTGGATTTGAACTCAGGTACTCCTGACTCCAGGGCTGGTACTCTATCCACTGCAGCACCTAGCCACCCTTAGAGTTACAATTCTTGAGAATTATTAGAGTCTTTCTCCCAAGTAGGGATATAACCAATTTCATCCCATTGGGTAGCAATCTCATGGATAAGTCATGAGTGTCCATAATTTCTGGCTAAGTACATTCCCTCTGATAGAGTTTCAATTCTTAAGATTGATGTGACTCTTTTTCCCATGCTTGGATATAGCCAGTTTCATTTTATTGGATAGCAGGTTTTTTTTCTTTACCCCCCTCCCCTTTTTAAACTTTTCATGTGTCTCTTGAACATCCTGTTTGATGTCCGAATTTTCTATTTAACTCTAGTTTTTTCATCAGAAATTGTTGGAAGTCTTCCATTTTCTTAAATGTCCATCTTTTTACTCTGAAAGAGAAGGCTCGGCTTTGCTGGATAGTGGATTTTTGTCTGCATTCCAAGCACCCTTGCTCCTCTTTCCAGGTCCTTTGATCCCTTAATGTTGATGCAGCCAGGTCCTGTGAAAGCCTTACTGTGGCTCTTTGGAATCTAAATTGTTTCTTTCTGGCTGCTTGCAGGATTTTCACTTTTATCTGATCGTTCTGGAATTTGGCTACAACATTCCTTGGTGTTTTCATTTTAGCAACTCTTTACAGAGGAGATGAATGTATTGTTTCAATAACTATTTTGCTCTCTGGTTCCATGATATCAAGGCAATTTCCCTCACTAATTCCTGTAATATTAAGCCTATGCTTTTTTTCTCTTCAATGTTTTCAGGAAGACCTATAATTCTCAGGTTGTCCCTCCTCAATCTATTCTCAAGGTCAGTGGTTTTGCTGATGAGGTATTTTACATTTTCTTATACTTATTTTTTATTTTTTTTTTGTTTTGTTTAATAGGCTCTTGCTGTCTCATGAAGTCATTGGTTTCACCAGACTCCATTCTTTTTTTTAGAGACAATTTTTCTGCATTTACCTTTTGCAACTCCTTTTCCAAATCATCAATTCTATTTTTGAAAGAGCTTTCCATTTGAACAATTGAGGCTTTGAGAGAATTATTTTCCTTTTGCATTTGCCCAATTGAGGATCTGAGAGAACCATTCTCATTTTGTATTTGTCTAATTGAGTATCTGAAAGGATTATTCCTATTTTGTATTTGTACAGTTCTATATTCCAGTGCTTTTTTGTTACAATGTGTTAATCTTCTCTTGGGTTTCTTTTCCCAAATTTTCCAATTGATTTTAAACCCCTTCCTTATTTCTTCAAGGAAGTCTTTCTGTGTTAGAGTCCATATCATATTCTCCTCAGAGGTTCTAGATCTCTCTGAGTTAGGGTCTATTTCTTTGCAGAATTTTTCTATGGACCCTCCTTTCTGCTGGTCTTTGTTCATTTTACTAAGACCTTGAGTTAGGGAGGGGCTGGTTCACAGAGGTTTGGTGTTGGATATCCACAGAGGCTTTACTCACTGAGTGTAATATCACCAGCTGGCCAGTAGGGGGTCCTGGTTTGGTTCTATGGAGTATCTGTGACCATGATTGCATCCCTCTTCATTGTCCTGGAGGGAGTGATTGAAGCTGTTAAACACTTTGGTCTTCCATCAATAGTTGGCTATACTCTTGAATGAAGTGATCATTCTCCCTATTATCAGCTGAGGTGGTTCTGCTGCTTGGCCTTAGCCAAGCAGAAGCAGTCTGTAATTGTGTTTGTTCTGGGAAGAACTCTCCCTCTAGCCCTGCCAGCAAGCTCTCAAGGGTCAGCTCCAACACCAATGCCTTTGCTCCCTAGTTGACCCAATCCCCCGTGGTCAACCAGGCTCTAGCACCACCACTGATCAAGCAGTCCAGTTCTTGGGCCTTCAGGCTTCCAGGCTCCAGCCCTGCCACTAATCAGGCTAATCTCTGGCTAATCCAGGCTCCCAGGTTCTCCCTGGTCCTGTTCTCCCAGCAGAGTCTGCCTTCTACAACCAGACTCACCCTCAACTATGGAAGAAAAATCCTGAGGTAGATGTTCTTTCTCCTGGCTTTTATTTTTGGGTTTTGTTGATTGGATTTCTGTTAGTAGGTTTGTTTCAGATTATATATGGGGGAATATCAGGAGATTTTAGAATTTTGCCTGTCTTCTCTCCACCAACTAGGCTGGAAGTTTAAATAAAATAATTTAAATACTGAATATGTATGCACCTAATGGGATTCCATCCAAAGTCTTAGAGGAGAAATTGAAAGAGCTACAGGAAGACAAAGACTGCAAAATTCTTCTAGTGGAAGACCTCAACCTCCCTCTGTCACATTTAGATGAATCTAATTATAAAATTAAAAAAAGAAGGAAATTAAGGAGACAAATAGATTGTTAGAAAAGCTAGATTTGATAGATTTGTGATGGAAATTGAATGGGGATAGAAAGGAATATACTTTTTTTCAGGCAGTACATGGCACTTACACCAAAACCGACCATATGCTAGGGCATAAAAACCTAATGATTAATTGTGGAAAGGCAGAAATAGGGAATATTTCTTTCTCAGATAATAATGCAATAAATATCAGATGAAATACTGGGCCAGGGAGATACAGACCCAAAACTAATTGGAAACTAAATAAGCTCAATAATGAGTAGATCAAGCAACAAATTATAGAGAGAATTAATTATTTCATCCTAGATAATGACAATAATGAAAAAACATACCCAAACCTATGGGATATACTCAAGGTGGCTGTCAGTGGATATATATTATGTCTTTAAATGTTTACATGAATAAATTAGAGAAAGAAGAAATCAATGAACTAAATATGCAATTAAAGCATTAGAGAAAGAACAATTAAATATCAAATTAGAAATTCTAAAAATTAAAGGAGAAATTAATAAAATCAAAAGCAAGAATACTATTGCACTAATAAATAATACCAAAAGTTGGTTTTATGAAAAAAATAATATTGATAAACCTCTGGTCAAAGAAAACCAAATTGCTAGTATCATAAATGAAAAGGTGAAATCACCACCAATGAGGTGGAAACTAAAGTGATAATTCAGAATTATTTTGCCCAACTCTATGCCAATAAATTTGACAATCTTTACAAAAAAATGAGTTGTCCAGATTAAATGAAGAGGAAATTAAATACCTAAATAACCACTTCTCAGAAAAAGAAATTCAACAAGCCATTATTGAACTCCCTAAGAAAAAATCTTCAGGATTAGATGGATTCATAAGTGATTTCCATCATACTTTTAAGGAAAAATTGTTTCCAGTTCTATATAGACTTTTTGAAAAAATAGGTGAAGATGGAACTCCTCCTAGCTCCTACTATTACACCATTATGGTGCTGATACCTAAACAGGAAAAGCCAAAATAGAGAAAGAAAATTATAGACCCATCTCCCTGATGAATATAAATGCAAAATATTAGCAAATTGATTACAACATGTTATCACTAGGATAATACATTAGGATCAAATAGGATTTATCCCAGCAATGCAGTATTGGTTCAATATCAGGAAAACTGTTAGTATAAGTAATTATATCAATAACAAACTGAATAGGAATCATATGATTATATCATTAGATGCTGAAAAAGTTTTTGACAAAATACAGCACCAATTCCTACTAAAAACACTAGAGAATGTAAGAATAAATGGATTGTTCCTCATAATAATAAGCAGTATCTATCTGGAACCATCCATAAGCATTATATGCAATGAGGATAGACTAGAGTCATTTCTAATAAGATCAGGGGTGATGCCTCTTTATCAAGGATGCCCATTATCACCAATACTATTCAATATTGTTTTAGAAATCTTAGCTTCAGCAATAAGAGAAGAAAAACAAATGGAAGGAATTAGAATTAGGGAGGAAGAAACAAACTTCTCATCCTTTGCAGGTGACATGACGGTATACCTAGAGAATTCCAAAAAACTTCTAAAAAGCCACTAGAAATAATTAGTAACTTTAGCAAAGTTGCAGGATATAAAATAACCCCTCATAATTCCTCAACATCTCTATCTATTACTAGCAAGATAAAACAGAAAGATTTAGAAAGAAAAATCCTATTCAAAGTAACCTCAGACAATATAAAATACCTGGGAGTCTATCTGTCGAGGCAGAATCAAAAACTTTTTGTAAACAATTACAAAACACTTGTCACACAAATAAAATCAGATTTAAATAACTGGGCAAACATCATGGATAGGTCAAGTTGATATAATAAAAATTACAATTCTACCAAAACTAAAGTACCTGTTTAGTGCCCTACCAATCAACTTCCAAAAATTACTTTAATGAGATAGAAAAAAATTGTAAGTAATTTCATATGGAGAAACAAAAAGTCAAGAATTTCCAGGGATTCAATGAAAAAAAGTGCAAAAGAAGGCGGCTTAGCCTTACCAGATCTAAAATTATATTAGAAAGCATCATTCATCAAACATGTCTGGTATTGGCTAAGAAATAGATTGGTGGGCCAGTGGAATAGACTAGGTGCAATAGCAGAGAATGATTATAGTAATCTGCTGTTTGATAAACCAAAAGTCTAGCTGTTGGGATAAAACCTCTCTCTTCAATAAAAAGCTGTTGAGAAAATTGGAAGTTAGTATGGATATAGCATTTTTTATATATAAAAAATTTTATATATAAAAAACAATATTATAAGCAAACTAGAAGATCGATGAGTAGTATACCTGTCAATCTATGGAAAGGGAAGCAGTTTATGATGAAGAAAGAGATGGAGAACACCATTAAAAACAAAGTAGATACTTTTGATTACATTAAATTAAAAAGCTTTTGCACAGACCAAACCACTATAACCGAGGACAAGAGAAATGTAGTAAATTGGGAAACAATTTTTACAACTAGTATTTCTGACAAAAGGACTCATTTCTAAAATATATAGAGAAATGAGTCAAATTTTCAAAAATAAGCCATTCCCCAATTGACAAATGGTCAAAGGATATGCAAAAGCAATTTACAGATGAGGAAATCAAAGGGATCCATAGCCATATGCAAAATTGCTCTAAATCACTACTTATTAGAGAAATGAAAATTAAAGCATCTCTGAAGTACTACCTCACACCTCTCAGACTGGCCAATATAACTAGAAAGGAAAATGATCAATATTGGAAAGAATGTGGGAAATCTGGGACAGTAATGCATTGTTGTTGGAGCTGTGAACTCATCCAACCTTTCTGGAAAGCAATTTGTTCCCCAAAGGGCAACAAAAATGTGTATACCCTGTGATCCAGCAATACCTCTACTGGATCTATACCGTCAATAGATGATGAAAAAGGGTATAAACATCACTTGTACAAAAATATTCATAGCATCCCTGGTTGTAGTGGCAAAGAATTGGAAATTAAATGAATTTCCTTCAATTGGGGAATGGCTTAACAAACTATGATATGTGTATGTCATGGAACACTATTTTTCTATGACAAAACAGGAGGGATAGGAATTCAAGGAAGTATGGAAGTATTTGAATAAACAGATGCTGAGTGAGATGAGCAAAACCAGGAAAAACACTAACAGCAACATGGGGGTAATGATCAACCTTGATGGAATTTCTCATTTCATCAGTGCAACAACCAGGGACAATTTAGTGCTATCTACAATGGAGAATACCATCTGTATCCAGGGAAAGAACTGTGGAGTTTGGACAAAGACCAAAAAATATTTCCTTCAATTTTGGGGAAAAACCCTGTTATCTTATTATGTAATTTTGCTATCTCTTATACTTTAATTTTCTTCCCTAAGGATATGATTTCTCTTTTATCACATTCAACTTAATCAATGTATACCATGGAAACAGTGTATAGACTAACAGATTGCATTCTGTGGGGGGTGGGAAGCAAGAATAGGGGACAAATTATTAAACAAATTGTAAAGAAATAAATAAAATCTTTCTTTAAAAAAATTTATCCAAAAATCTTTTTAAAAATTATCAATGAGACTACAGCAAAGCATTACTTGGATAATACTCCATGATCAGATAGCATTTATACCAGGTCGGCAGGGATGGTTCAATATTAGGAAAACACTCAATGTAATTGAACATATCAATAGCAAAAAAACCCCAGAAATTTTATGATTATCTCAATAAATGTTGAAAAAATTTTTGATAAACATACAACATCCATTCCTATAAAATCACTATAAAGTTTAGAAACAAATGGAGTTTTCCTTAATGTAATAAATGGTATCTATCTAAAACCATCAACAAATATTTAAGAAGGGAATAAACTCAGAGCATTTCCAATTAAATCAGGGTTGAAACAAGGATGCCCATTATCACCATTACTATTCAATATATTATTTGAAATGCTAACTATAGCAATAAGAGAAGAAAAAAGAAATTGAATGAATCATAATTGGCAATGAGGAAGCAAAGCTTTCACTCTTTGCAGATGATATGATAGTATACTTAGAGAACTGAAGAAAATCATCTGAAAGACCCCCTGAAACAATGAACAAATTCAGCAAAGTAGCAGGATATAAAATAAACACACATAAATCATTAGCATTTCTATATATGAACAACTAAGTCCAAGAACAAGGGAAATTCCACTTAATGTAACTATAGGCAACATTAAATACTTGGTAATACAACTCCCAAGACAAACCTAGAAATTATATGAACACAATTATAAAGCACTTCTCACCCCAAAAAAGTGAAATATAAATAATTGCAAAGATTCCAATTGCTCATAGTTAGGTTGAGCTAATATAATGAAAAACTGACAATTCTACCCAAAATAAATTACTTATTCAGGGTCATATCAATCAATATAACCTAATAACTATTTCACTGAGCTAGGAAAAAAGTAACAAAATTCATCTGGAGCAACAGAAGGTCAAGAATAGCAAGGGAACAGATGAAAAAATTTAAAGGAGTGTGGTCTAGTTCTACCAGATCTAAAACTATACTATAAAGCAGCAGTCATCAAAACTGCCTGGTACTGGTTAAGAAATAGAGTAATGGTTCAGTAGATTAGGATAGGTTCCAAAGAAACCACAGTAAATGTCTATAGCAATCAACTGTTTGACAGACCTAAAGGTATCAGCTTCTGGTATAAAACACTCACTATTTGACAAAAATTATTAGGAAAATTAGAAAATAGTGTGGTAAAAACTACCGCATCTCACATCCTAAACCAAAATAAGTTCAAAATGGGTTAAGGATTTGGACATAAAGGGTTACATCATTGATAAATTGATAGACCAAGAAATTTTCCATCAGATCAATGAAAAAGGGGAAAAAATTATAACCAAACAAGTATTAGAGTACATTATAAATTGTAAATGAATGATTTTGACTATATTAAATTAAAAAGGTTTTGTACTATTAAAAATCAATGCTGCCAAAATTAGAAGGAAAGTAGAAAGTTGGCAAATAATATTCACAAATTGGAGTTCTGATAAAGATCTCATTTCTAAAATATATAGAGAATTGCCTCAAATTTATAATGTTACAAATCATTCCCCAATTTATAAATGGTCAAATGATATGAATAGAGAGTTTTCAAATGAGGAAATCAAAGCTATATATAATCATATAAATATGCCCCAAATCATTATCGATTAGAGAAATGCAAATTAAAAAATCTATGAGGTATCACCTTGTACCTATCAATTTGGCTAAGATTTGCAAAAAGGGAAAATGATCAATGTTGGAAAAGTTGTGGGAGGATTGGGACAATAATGCATTGCTGTTGCAGTTGTGAACAGATCCAACCATTCTAGAGAGCAATATGGACCTATGCCCAAGGAGCAATAATAATGTTTATTCCCTTTGATCCAGAAATTCCACTTCTAGGCCTATATTCTGAAGATATTATAATAAATAGGAAAAGTCCCACATCTTCCAAAATATTTATAGCAACTCTTTTTGTAGAGGCAAAGAATTGGAAATTGAGGGGATGCCCATCAATTGGTAAATGGCTAAAACACTATGGTACATGAATACCATGGAATATTATTGTTCTATAAGAAATCACAAATGGTCAGAGTCTAGAGAAGAATTAAATTAATTATAGGAACTGATGCTGAGTGAAGGGAGCAGAACAAAGAGAGCAATGTACACATTAACAACAATATTGTGATATGATCAACCCTGATGGAAGTAGCTCCTCTCAGCAGTTCAGAGAGAGCTAGGACAACTATATTAGACTGTCTATAGACAATGTTATCCCAATACAGAGGAATAAAGACAGCACAAAACAAAGACAAAACAACCCTTCAGAATCTGGTGAATGCTTCATAAAAATTATCTCTTCTATATCTCTTTCCCTTAATCCTAATTTCTCATACAAAAAAATGATTTATCTGTAATCACCTTAAACATAAATGTTTACATTATTAACCTCACTATTCCATGATGAGGGGAAGGGGGTGGGAAGAGATGCTGAAATGAAATTTTGTAACTTAAAAATATGCATGTGCATATGGATGAAAAAAACAAAAACTCAAAAAAGAAAATAACTCCTTCAACTGCACATGAAGCTAAGGGAAGCTGATGACTTTGTGAGAAATTAAGAAACAATAAAATAAAACCAAAAGAATGAAAAGCTAGAAGAAAATGTATAATATCTCACTAGAAAATCAACTGACCTGGAAAACAGATCCAGAAAAGATAATTTAAAAATTATTGGGCTACCTGAAAGCCATGACCAGGAAAAGAATCTAGACTTCATTTTTCTAGAAATAATCCAGGAAAATTGCCCTGAGAATCTAGAAGCAGAGGGTAAAATAGAGATTGAGGGAATTCATGGATTATCTCCTAAAAGAGATAAGCCCCCCCCCCCAAAAAAACTCCCAGGAATATTATGGCCAAATTCCAGAACTCTCAAGTGAAAGAGAAAAACAGTACAAGCTGACAGAAAGAAACAATTCAATTACTTTAGAGTTACAATCAGGATTCCATGGTATTTTGCAGCATCTATATTAAGGGTTCATAGTATTTGGAATATAATAATTCAGAAGGCAAAAGAGCTTGAATTATAACTGAGAATCAACTACCCAGCAAAAATGGACATCCTCTTTCAGGAGAAAAGATAGACATTCAATGAAATAGGGGGCTTTCAAACTTTCCTATTGAAATGACCAGACTTGAATAGAAAGTTTGATCTTCAAACATAGGACTCAGCTGAAATATAGAGTGGGTGGACAAGAAGGGCTAATTATAAGGGATTTAATGATGTTGAACTGTGTGTATTCTTGCATGGGAAGAAGATACTGATAATTTATTATTATTTCTCATTTATTAGAGCACTTAGAAGGCATATTTACAGACAAGGCGCAAGAGAGAGCTGAACATAATGGCATAATATATTATAAATACAGAGTCAATGGGTAAAAAATGATGTACTGGAAAAAAGGGAAAGGAGAGATAGATTATAATAAGATATTTTATGAAAAAGAGTCAAGAAAAGACATGCAATGGAGTGGAAGGGGGGAAATGAGTGAGCCTTCATTCTCATCAGAAATGGCTCAGAGAGAAAATTACATACACATACAATAGGGTATAGCAATCTATCTTACACTAGAGAAAAAAAGGAGAGGAAAGGGATGGGAGAAAGAGGAAGGGGGAGCAGTGAAAGAGTATAGGTGAGAGGAGAGAGGAAAGATCATGGGAAAGGTTAGTTAGATACAACACACTTCTGAGGAATGACGGTGAAAGAGAGAGAGAGAGAGTAGAATGGAATGGGGAGAGGAAAAATGGAGAGAATACAGGTATTCTCTAACAATAGCAAATGTGGGAAGAAAATATTGAGGCATTCTCTCTGATGAACATGTGATAAAGAATGTAACACCTCCCAGAGACAGAGTTGATGGTTTCTGAACTCAGACTGAAATTACAATCTTTTTTTCTCTCACTTCATTTCTTTTGAGGTTTCTCTATCATTTGGGGGGGGGGGGTTATGCTTACTTTCACAACATGATTATTGTGGTAATGTGAAAATAATGGATTATTAGACTACCTAAACACTATGGTTAAAAGAAAGAGCATAGTTATAATGTTTTAAGAAATTAATAAGGAAAACTACCCTTATAGAACCAGAGGGCAAAATAGTAACTGAAAGAATCTACCAATCATTTCCTGAAAAAGATCTTGAAATGGAAACACTGCAAGCAACCAGAAAGAAAAAATTCAAACATTATAGAGTCACATGCAGATTCACAAAGGGTTTAGCAGCTTTTACATTAAAGAACTAGAGGGTTTAGAATATAGTATTCCAGAAAGCAAAGATGCTAAGATTATAACAAAGAACCATCTACCCAGTTCTTCAAGAGGAAATTGTGTATTTAATGAAGTAGAGGATATTCAGTGTTTTCAAATTAAAAGACTAGAATTGAATTTTTAAAATATCCACAAATATAGGACTCAAGAGAAACATAAAAAGAAAAAAGAAACAAAAAAGAATACATAAGCAGTTTATATTGCTACAGGGCAAGATGATATTGTAACTCTATAACTTTATTGCTATAAGTGCAACAATGAGACAGCATAGAAAAATTAAGGAATACAGTCAATGTAGTATTAGGAAAAAATTTATATCTCTAAAAATTTACAACAAAAGAACAAAGAAGCAGATCAAATCAATTAGAAAAAATAGAAAAATAACAAATGAAAAAATATTCAAACACTGAAGTAGGAATCCAGATAATCAAAAAAGAGATATTAAATTTTGAAAATAAAAAATTCAATTTATAAACATAACTAAATGCTAATTTTATAAAAATAATGAATAAAATGAAATATTGGTTAATTTTATTTTTCAAAAGCAAGAAAACTATATTCCCAACATCAAAAATGAAAGTGACTTCATACCCATAAAGAAAAAAGATAAAAAATTATTAAAAGATATTTTGCCTATTATGCCAATAAATCTGACAATCTAAATGAAATGGATGAATATATAGAAAAATATAAAATTCACAGATTAATGGAAAAGGAAGTAGAATACTTAAGTAACCTGGTCTGAGAAACAGACCTTGAAAAAGCCATCAATGAACTTCCTAAGAAAAAAATCTGTAGAACCAGATGGATTCACAAGTGAATTTTATCAAATATTTAAAGGATAATTAATCATAATATCATATAAATTATTAGAAAAATAGGTATAGAAGATCTATTAAATTTCCTTTAGAATACAAATATGATGCTAATATCTAAACCAGAAAGAACAAAAAGACAACAAGTACACCATAGATCTGTTTCCCTTCCTTCCTTCCTTTCCTTTTTCAAGTTTTCTTGCATGAAATGATTACTATAGAAACATTTTCCATGATTGCATGTATGTAAACTATGTCAAATTGATTATCATATTGGAGACAGGAAAGGGAATGGAGGAAGTGATAAAATTTGTAACTCAAAACTTAAAAAATATTAAAATTGTTTTACATGTAATTAGGGGGAAATTACATATTACTTAAAAATAGTACATATATAGTACTTGAAATTTTGAAAACCACGTTTCATATGTTATTGTCATTTGATCCTCACAGTAACCCTGGAATAGATGCTAGCAACTCTTTTTTACAGAAGAATCATTGGAGCTGATGAGATTAAGGAACTTGCCCAGCCTAACACCATTATTAAGTGTTCCAGTAAACTCATAGCTGCCTGAAACAACAGTATTCCCATACACTCTCATTTGTCCCTAACCTTCTTTATAAAAAAAAATATGTAAAAGTAATAAAAATAGAAGATCATCTTACAACATTTCCACTTCAACCTATTCTCTCAGGTAAAAATCAGACTCTGGCCATAGTTCCTAATCCTACTTTTCCATTGTTTTACATTGCCTACCACCTTTCCTTTGCCCATGAGTTGCAGAGACTGTTTTAAACTTATTTCTTTTATTTTTCCCTTTCTTTGTATGTCCATTGCCTACTACAATGCCTGGCATACAGTTGACACTTAAATACTTGTTGACATGGCCTTTCTTTGTAATCAATCCTGCTATCTTCATCTTGTTTTCCCTTCCCTTCCCTTCCTCCCTGCCCACTGCCCACCTATTTTCTCTTCTTTAGAATAATCAGACCTTAAATTCCTTCATCTCAGGCAAACACACACTTGCTCTGCTCTTGAACACAATGAGAATTATTAAGTGAGCAGATTGAAGAGGAACCTCATCAGCTGCTGAAAAGGAATTTCTGAGTGGAGAAACATGGAGAGGTTCATTCTAGAGGTTAGTTAACTCAGACAGAAGTGACAATAGAACAGTCTATAAATACTTAGGTATGCCATTCTGATTTGTCATTTTTCAGTGCCCCACTATAGTGAACTCAAGTACATATTGGGAAATTTGTAAAGACTCTCAACCTTATCACCTGCCATTTAACCATAAGGGGGAAAGGAAAAGAAAAAAATAGAAAATTCTTTGGAATAAAGAATTTAAGCCAAAAGGAAACAAAAGAAAGTCTAATATCTTGCAGATCTCAGGTAACTTGGTTTTCCAAGCTCAATCTTGGCCATATAGCCTGACCTTCCTTAATTGGAGGTAGGTAGCCTTTTTCTTCATTGTTCTTGATTGAATCCAGCTGCAACTTAATTGCCAGCTGTTTTCTCCACACCCCGCCCCCCCAGGGCAGGACATTTCTAGGGTCAAGTTAGTGGCTCCTGGGGAGTGGTATATCATGCCCCAGGTCCTTAGTGTGCTCTGATTTGTCATGGTGCCCATTAAGTAGATATGTAACAGATGGTATCTTGTTTTAGTTGAAGAGGAGTAGGTGAGAAATTGTCTGGCTACATTTTTAATTTTTAATTTAAAAAAAGGAGAAAAATAATCTGCAGCTGGTATGTCTTTTTTGCCTCATAAACACTATTTTCTTTTATTCAATAGCAAAAAGACCCCTAAGGAAATGGTATGATTATATTATATCCTGGGCAAAACCAAGTCAACATTCCATTGACTTTATAATTATTGGATAGAAAATTATTTACAAAGAAAAAAAGGAAAAACTCACGTGTATATATCTGTTATCAGATTAGAAGGTGCTATGAGTACTGATATATAAAAATTAACTGCCAGACCCACACCTTTTTTTAATGACAAAATAGCTCAATGTGAACATTATCACCTCAAAAAACTTGTGTGACAGAGCATGTGCCAGGGTCATATGAAAACTACCTTACCCTTCCTGCTGCCCCAACCAGAACCCAGTCAACAGCTGAATGGATCCTTCTGTGAGTTGGAGCACAGGATCGACCCATTAAGTGTAAAAGACTTGCCAAGACACTGCACTGAATTGAACTCCAATAAAGAAAATTTCAGATCAACCTTGTTGGTTGCCAGTAAATGAGGATTTCTGAGAGGGTGGAACATGTTCATATTTCCTTAGTTTTTTGTCAACAACTGAACAGCTGTGTTCCGAATGGACTGAAGTTAAGCCAAAATATTGTCTGGCAGCCCAGCAAACAGAATCTGACAATAATTGGTTCTCAGAGTCTCAGCCAATATGAATCCCAACATTCCACATTTTGGGGGCAAAAGGGTAGGGAGGAAAAGACAAAAATGAACCGTAATGCTACCTAAATGAATTTGTACTATAGGAATGACAGAAATCTGAAGAACATTTCTTTTACTATTTTCCATTTCTTACTACTAGCAAAAAATTGAGACTAATAGAAATATTCATGATGGAAACCAAAATCAAATAAATTTAGCTTTTCTATGTAGAAGTTTTCTTCTAAATCAGAAAAGATCTGAAGCACTAGTGATTATACTTTCACTGTCTTTCTCTGTGCCTTGCCAGAAACTACCTAACATTTTAATGTCATTTTTTCCAACAGAAGTATATTGCCAAGAATTCATCATTTATAAACTTTTTGGGAAAATCAACCAGTCTTAATGGTACTTGTTTGGTGAGACAATTCACTGTTCTGGGATTCAGAAAGCCTGGTTTTGGATCTTGCCTCTCCACCTAATTCACCATGAGAATTAACCACTTGGACAAGTAATTTAAATTTCTGCTACTATTTCTTAGGGGGAGTGCTGGAATCACTTCGAATTAGCTTGCAAGAGCTAATTGTTAAAATTTAAATATGAGCATTTATACATCTGATATAAACAAATAAGGCCTTAATTTTTGTTGTTGTTGATTTTCTAGACTTACAAAAGTGATAGAGAAAAATAGATTAAACTTGAAAGGGTGGCAAGGGTATAAGTATATACATATGTGTGTGTGTGTGTGTGTGTGTGTGTGTGTGTGTGTGTGTAAAAAGAGAGTTGATTGTTAAATATTTACCAGTACACCACTTTGGTCCTCAGGTTCCTTCTATCTCTAAGATTACCCAATTTTCTATGCTTCAAAGGAGAAAGAAAATTAAACTTTTTTTCCTGATCAACTGTATCCTTAATAAAATATTCTCCCTTCTAGATACCATCTAGATTTTTCAAAGGTTTTATGGGAATAGAAAATATTGATGACATTATTTAATGTTTCAGTATGGTATAAAAGGAGTGCAATTTACAACAACAGAAGTCAAATAGTGTAGCAACATATAGACTTTGCTGAGCTAAACTTGCTACCTTGAACTTTGACTGACTTCAAGACATCTCTCTGAATAGACTTGAATTTCAACTTGAATTTCTTCACCTATTGAGGTGCATTTTATTTCCTCAACAAATGATAGGAGGAGGCACTACTTAAAAGCATGAACTTTTTCAAAGATTCATCTATATAGAGAACATTATATAGAGAATCATATTTATAGGAATACAGTTCCTTCCCCAAATAATAAGTAGTCAAAAGATATGAACAGTCAGTTTTCAGATATGGTGTATGAAGAAGTGCTCGAAGTCACTTTTGTTAAGTGAAATGCAAATTAAAACAAATATGAGTACCTTCTCATGTCTATCAGATTGTTTAATTTACAAAAAATGAAAAGGATGAATGTTGGAGAGGGTGTGGAAAAGTTAGGTTTCTAATGCATTGTTCTTACAATTGTGAGCTGATCCGACCATTCTGGAGAACAATGGAAGATTATACCCAAAGGTCTAGATTATGAAAGGATCCACATATACAAAAATATTTATAGCAACTTTTTTTTTTTTGTAGTGGCAAAACATTGGAAATGCCCATCAGTTAGGGAATATCTTAACCAGCTATGGTATATGAATGTAATGTATTACTATTGTACAATAAGGAAGAGAATCAGGAAAACATTGTACACCATATAAGCAACATTGTGTGATAACCTATGAATACAATGATGCAAGATAAGTACAAAGGACTCACAAAGAAAACTGCTATTGTCATCCAGATAAAGAACTGATAGACTCTATGCAGCTGAAAGCATACTTTTTTTACCTACTTTATTTTTATTGATTTTTTCTTTTGATCAAGTTATTTTTAGGTTTTTGCAAGGCAAACGGGATTAAGTGGCTTCCCCAAGTCCACACAGCTAAGTAAATATTAAGTGTCTGAGACCGGATTTGAACTCAGGTACTCCTGACTCCAGGACGGGTGCTTTATCCACTACACCACCTAGCCACCCCCTTTTGATCAATTTCTTCTTTCACAACTGTGATTAATTTGGAAATTTTTTTTATGATTACACATTATACCTATATCAAATTATCTACCATTTTAGAAAGAAGGGAGGGGAGAAAGAAAAAATTAGAACTCAAAATCTTATAAAATGAATGCTAAAAATTTTAATCAGGGAAAATAAAATATTAAAAAGTACATGAGATATTTTATATGTATATGTATACATAGATACATTGCACATATATAGTTATATGTACATTCTTTTCCCCTTATTCATGGGTATGTTTATATATGTGTATATCTATATACATATATATATATGTGTGTGTATATATGTATATATACATTGGTTGGGGGGATTAGAAAAAGTGAACTTCAGAATATAGTATTTGAACTGAACCTTGAAGGAAGTTAATAAAGACAAGAGTCAGAGATGAGAAGAACATCATTGGAATAGGGGTTAGTTAGCCAATGAGGAGACATGGAGATGGAGTGTTATGTGAGATAAAAGCAAAAATACCAATGTGATTGTATCATAGATTATCTAGAGGGGAGTAAAGTGTAAGACAATAATTAGCAAGATTAAAATACCCTAGTGATAAATTCATAACTTGCAAATACTTGGTCAATGAATCATATCTATTTAAAGCTAGTGGTGAGACCCTAGAGATCATCTAACTTAACCCCTTCATTACAGAGAAGAAACAGTTGAGACCCGGAAAAGTAGTTTGCTCTAAGTCAGATAGTCAAGTACCCTGATTCCCTGCCCCCCAAATCTGTTGTTCTCTGTTCTCACAGTTGCTGGTTTGGAATGGTTAGTTCTGAAGTAGGACCAAAATCATTAGCCAAGAAAGCAAAATACCATTAATAAGTTCCTCTAAAGGAAAAGGATATTCTCTGTCAGGATCATATGTTTTTCTGATCACCATTTCCTATGGACAATGGCTCTCCCAACTGCCATTTCACAAACCCAGGATGGCTTCCTCTGAGCATTTCAAGAATTTTGTCCTCTGATTCAGAAGACCTGATTAATGACTCTGAGGAGAACTTATTTACCATATTTACTGTCCTCAACAATTTCCTTCTATCTGGTAAGCATTCTGGAAAGATTTGACTTCAACTTATATCTTTCTCCTTAAACATTTTATTATATACATTTTATCATGTTTTAATATTCAACATCCATAATTTGTTGGTTCTAGAAGTGTTATTTGGTTGCTGATGTAAAATAATTATTGTAACTGAGCAGTTGCGAAAAGCAAAATGGTAGCACTGGCATGGTTCATTGTTATGGTTCCTTCCCATCTACTGTAGTTCAGACATACTGGTCTTCTTGATGTTCCTCACATAAGGCAATACATCTACCATTTTCATGAAATTGCACTGGCTAACCAAAGTGTTTGGGATGGACCTATAACTCTTAGATTCACTTTTATTACTCAAAACTCTATTTAGGATCCATCATCCATATGAAATATTTTTCGATACCTCTGTATACAAAGTTCCTTTCTAAAAAAAATATACTTTATTTTACATATATTTTATATATACTTATTTATATACTTGTAATTTCCTCTGAGAGAGGGAAGAGAGTTTTTGTATTTTTGTTTGGACTTTGCCACCATACCTTAACTCTTACTTCTGGAACTAACCATAGAATCTGAAATTTTTTCATTCTATAATAGTCTTCTGCCATTTTGACTCCTTTCTCTCAAAATTATTTCTTCCTGGGGCTTCCATTTGAGTAATGATCCAAACTGGTCAACTTTCTATATCATGCCCCTTTTGCAGGTACCTTCTCTGACCCTTGGTTTTCAATTTCTTTTTGTCTTATAACATTAGAATGTAAATTCTTTGCAGACAGGGACTTTCATGTTTATATTGTAGCCATACTTAATGAGATGTATGTGAGATAAAAGCAAAACTACTATTGTGGTTGTATCAAAGACTACTGAGAAGGGGGTAAAGTGTGGGAAAACTATTAACAATATGAAAATTCCCTAGTGATAAATTCATGTGCCTCATACATATGGTAAGTGATTAATAAATGCTAATTGCCTTGCCTCTTATCTTTTTATAATCAATGCCTAGAGTAGTACCTTAACTCTTGATTGATATTATCTCACTCCTTCCATACAGTGCTATTGTGTATATGTGCCATAATATATATATGAGAATTAGGTTAATATCCATAAAAAGTAATTGACTCTCCTGATAAAATTTTATTGTTTAATAAACCATGATAGGAATATTGAATTGTAGCCAGAAAGTCTGGATAATGTCACTCTGACCTGTTATTGTTCATGCATCATTTTTGAAGAGGACATCATCATGGGATGATGTTTTGACTTGAGTATGAATTGAATTTAGTGAGACAAAGCTTCATAAAGTTATCAGTTTCTCTTTCTTTTCCAAAGTTCAGTGGCAGGACAAAAGTCAAGATGACTGACACAGGATACAGTAGATGACTTTACCTTCTTTGCTGTCTAACCAAGCTCTAAGCTTTCCACAGTTCCTTGTTCAGGTACCTTCATGACTTTTGGGACACATTGTTCTCATTCACCTATTCCACCCAAGGAGGTTTTCACATGCTTGGGGTTTGAAGTCTATTGGTTACCTTTAAACTGACTTAAACCATCTGCCAAGATGACTCTGGCATTTACTAGCTATATGATTATAGATATATAATATAATCTTTCTGATGTAAAGTTTCCAATATCTGTAAAATAATAATAAGATTTGCATTCAAACTTATCCAGTTTTATAAGTACTACATTTTAGGCAATGTGTTATGCACAAGGAATAAAGGGATAGTCTACCATCTACTCCACCCTACTCTCATACACACATATAACACCTCCTTAGGAAATTTCAAGACAAGCTTTCAACCACTTGTCAAGTATGTGTTGGGAATACTTATCATTTTATTATTATATTTTGGAAGTATTATCTTAATATATATATAATATATATATAATATATATATATATATATATATATATATATATATATATTATATATATATATATGACTAGAATTGAGAATCAAACATAAAAGACCCCACAAAACTCTTGGATAGGACCAGAACTAGATAAAAAAATTGTAACTGTGAAATGTTTAACAAAATAAATAAAAAACATAATGCAGCATAGATAATGTTAATTTGTCATTTTCTATGTCAATACACCACCTGCAAGGATTCCCTATCTATTTAAGTTTAACAGCACTGGATTGAAAAATTGTTGAAATTAATCTAAACTTTAAAACTGTGATTCTGTGAATTAATCCCCACCTCCAAGAAATTTATAGTCTATTAAATAACCATCTCCTAGAGATTAGATGTGGGGAAAGCACTTTGTGACCATAGAATATCATAGAAATAAAATCTATAATAAGACGTTCATCTTCCTATCTAATGTGAAGTTCTTCATTATGTATCAAGCTACCTCATACATCAATGTATTGCAGATCCTCATCATGTCATGTCTTGAATATTGCGCAGCCTGCTAGTAGACCCGCCTATCTCAAATTTCTTTCAACTCTAGCCAATTATCCATTCAATCTTTACAGAGATTTTCATGAAACTTAGGTCTCATCATGTCACTCTCCAAACACCTACTCAATAAATTCCTGTGGCTCCCTATTCCTCCCAGAACAAAAACAAAATGCTATTTGGCATTCAGATCCCTTCATAACCTAACCTCCTCCTCCCTTCTTATATCTTATTCTCCAACATAACCTTTTTAATCTAGAACACTACCTACTGACTTTCATAATAAAAAACATTCTATCTCTCATCTCCATTTTCTATGACTGTCCCTCATCCCCAGAATATTTTTCACCCTCTGTAACTGGCTTCCTTTACATTCCAACGAATTCTCATTTAATTTTTTTTGTGGGGCAATAGGGTTAAGTAACTTTCCTGAGGATAGATAACTAGTAAGTATAACGTTTCTGAACTTGGATTTGAATTCAGTTCCTCCTGACTCCAGGGCCAGTGGTATATACATTACACCATCTACTTGAACCCTTCTCAATTCCAGTGCCTTCTTTCTATTGATTTCTCTTATTTATTTTACTTATAACTTGCGTTTCATGTGTGTATAAACCTATGCATGCAGATATAAACATATATGCAAAATAGACACACACATATGTATATAACATATATACATATTTATACATACATATACACATGAACACACACATATGTATGTATGTGTGTGTGTGTGTGTGTATATATATATATATATATATATATATATATATATATATATATATATATATATATATATATAGTTTATTTGTTGTCTCCTCTATTAGATTTGAAGCTCTCTGGGGGCAGAGACTATCTGGATTTTTTTCCCCCAGAACTTAACAACAGTATCCAGCAAATCAAAGTTGCTTGATTGATCAATGTTGACTCCAAAGTCAATGCTTTTCCTGCTATAACATACTATATCCTATCAATTACTGCTAGGTCAACCATTTGTGGTCCTGTAGAATTCAGTCTGATAATCATAGTCTTAGTTTGTTCTTTTGGAACCAAATCTACAAATTTCTTTTTTTTGACAAAATTCATCATTCCTTTTCTCCAAAAGAAGAAAGAATATCAATGAAGAAAGAAGCTATAAATCAGCAACATGACCAAGAAGTATCTCACTCATTCTTTTTATTATTATTCTTCACTTTCCTTTTCACCCTTTCACCAGCTAGGAGTGCCCTGATCTGGAGACATAGATAGACCCACAATGACCTAGTCAATTAGGGCCATTACCAGCAACAAACAATAGAAGGAAGTCTAGACAGGCAGATAAGGAAGTCCAACAGAAAGTGGCAGCTGGATGGATGTTTTGGGCACTGGGCAGAGAACATGTTGTCAGCAGAGTCTGGCAACAGACAATCAATAGGCAGAATGCCAAAAAGATGCTTTAGTGTCTCAGATATCTGGCTGCTGAAATGGGGTCCCAGTCATAGAATCTGGGTGGGGGTCAGGAGTAGCAGACTATGTTCTAAAAAGAATAAGAAGGAGGAAAGAATTTCCACAGTTCTGAAAAAAAACTGGACCATTAGGCAGAAGAAGACTAATTTATGACTACATAGAGAGCCAGAGAATTATATATTGGAATTTTATTTGAAATCAGTGCCTTGTTCATAAGGAAATTTATAAAAGTTAAGTGCTGAAACCAGGTTTCAGATTATAACAGGATCAAGACCAAATGTGATAATCCTGAGTAGAGCAGTTATAGACTCAATTTTTTTTTTACAAAATTTTCTCTGCAAAAATGACTGAGGTTATAGGTGAGGGGTAGGAAGAGTTCTTTGTGTTATCTAAAGTGACAGAAAGGTGGAAGGAATATGGGAATTTAGACAACCAGAAGAAAATGCATACTCTATATAACTATTTTAAAATGGTATTTTGTGCTATACAACAAATAGAATGAAACACTTTACATCAACAGAAAAAAAATATGATTGTGCATGAAACACCAGGTCTCTATTATTTCCGACTTGCTTTTGTATAGCTTAATCTTAGACACAGGGAGAGAATGACAAGGGAGTTAAATAAAAATCTTAAAGCACTGGACAAATTTAATCTTATATGAGACTTGGTTAACTAAAATTGATAACTGGAATTTGGATCAGGAAAAGTTAACCTTAAAAAGAACAGGATAGATAAAACAAGGAAAGTAAATATTGTCTATTAAAAGAATTATTTTATTTTTAGAAAATTTGGGAACCAGAAGGAAGGGAGAACATGATAGGTAATATTTCATTTGAAATTGATGGAAGCAGAAGCATAAGTGATATTTTCTGTGGTGAATATTAAAGACCACTGGGGAAAAAAGATGAAGTAGATGGATGAAACTATAAATCTTCTATAAATACATAGTAGAATAGTTAGGGGGACTTTGACTGCTATTCAAAAAACATTTTTAAGGTATGGAGGATGAGAAAAAAAACGTGCAAAAAAGACATGTCATGCTAGAATAAAAATCTTTTCCTTTTTTGAATGTTACTAGATGGATAGATATAGAAATGGAGAATACTATATATATATATATATATATATATATGTAGATTTTAACTAAGCTTTTGAAAAAGTTTCTCATACTAATCTGATGGAAAAGATTAAGATATGTGATTGAAACCATGGTACATTTGTAGAGATTTGGAAATGACTGAATGACCATGTTAAAGATTTATAGATTAAAAACTGGAAAGATATTTTCAGATTATTTAGACCAATTCTTTCATTTTATAGATTAAGAAATTGAGATCCAGAGGGGTTAAGAGATTTGCACAGGCATGTAAGTCCTATTATTGTAGAAAGAATTCCATCTCCACAATTCTGTAAATGCCTACAATAATTAAGAATTACCAAATATCTCAGATGGTTGTAACCACTGTATTATAGCCCTCAGTAACCTATTGTTGTTTAATATTTTTATCAATGATATTTTTATAAGTGAAGGTACATACTTAACAATTTTCAGATGATATAAAGTTAATAAAATATAAAAAATACTGGATAATAACATCAGAATCTAAAGAGATCTTATAGCTTAAATATTCCACTTGATGTAAATATAAATTACTTTTCATGTTCAAAAATCAACTTCGTGAGAATCAAAATGGATAGATATCAGTTCATCTGAAAATGCTCTGACAATATTAGTGAACTCTAAGTTCAATGTCCACAGTGTGATATGGGCAGCAAATAAAATGATTGAAATCTTCAACTGAATCAGTAATAGCCAACATTAACATTCACTTTAAAAGGCACAAAGTTCTTTGCCTAAACTATAATTTCTGTGCCCCATAATAATCATAGGATATAAATATTATAAATGTTAATTTAGGATAAGGAATTGAGATTTGGAGAGATTAAATTATTTGCTCATGGTGAAACAGACAAATCATAAGGGAGATTTCACCAAATCTTCCTAAATTAAGCAATCTATCCACAGTAGTTCATCTAAGAAAAATCTGGAAGAGAAGGATGTTGACTGAATATGAGTTCACTGTGTAATATAGCAGACAAGAAAGCAAATAAAATTATAGGCTGCATTAAGCAGGAGATGGTGACTGGAAAAGGAAGTATTATACTCTAGTCACTCTGTTGAGATACTATGTTTGGTTTTGAGCATCATAATTTAGGGAATACATTGATAACATGAGCACAAAGAGGATGTTGAAGAACCTAAATGTAAGTCATGTCATATGACAATCAACTGAAGAAATTGAAGATATTTGTTCTGAAAAAGAAGAGACCTTGAACAGTCATAACAGCTAGCTTCCAAGAACTGTCATGAGGAAGAATGATTTGATTGGATGAGCTTAGTTCCAAAAGGCTGAATTAAGAACAATAGATAGAAGTGTCAAAAGGAAAATTTAAATTTGATACAATAACATTAAAACTTCCAACAAATAAAGAGATCCTGAAATGGAATGCCATGGAACATTTTGGGTTCCTCTAGTGGTCTTGGCAAGGTGATCAATTTAGGACTTTCCACTATAGGGAAGTATTGTTCAGTTAGGGATGGTACTAGAAACTTAGAATTTCTTTTTTATTCTGATTCTCTGACCTAATTTGACTACAGCATCAAGGAAAAAAAAATAGCCACTTACCCTTCTCCAGTCATTACTTCATTCCCTGCAGATTGCAATTAATAAACATAGAAATCAAAGAACTTAAGTTGGAAAATTTCTAAGAGGTAATTTCATCTGACTTATATATATATATATATATATATATATATATATATATATATATATGTATATATACATATATATGCATATATATATATACATATATATGTATATATATCTGGCCACTAACTTCCAGTGTATTAGCCATAGTAAGTTGCTCTTCAACTTCTGATCAAATATCCCCATAATTGACAAACTCATTATACAGAATATATGGCTTTTAGAGAATACTAAGGAATACTTTTTGGAAAATGATCAGGAAGTTTTTACTTTTACACTTAGTCTATTCCACTGGCCCACCACTGTATTTCTTAGCCAATACCAAACAGTTTTGATAACTGATGCTTTATAATATAATTTTAGATCAGGTAGGGCTAAGCCACCTTCTTTTGCATTTTTTTCATTAAGCTCCTGGCAATTCTTGACTTTTTATTTCTCCATATGAATTTACTTACATTTTTTTCTAACTCATTAAAGTAATTTTTTTGGAATTTTGATTGGTAGGGCACTAAACAGATAGTTTAGTTTTGGTAGAATTGTCATTTTTATTATATTAGCTCTACCTATCCATGAGCAGTTGATATTTGCCCAGTTATTTAAATCTGATTTAATTTGTGTGAGAAGTGTTATATAATTGTTTTCAAAAAGATTCTGAGTCTGTCTTGGCAAATAGATTCCCAAGTATTTTATATTGTCTGAGGTTACGTTGAATGTGATTTCTCTTTCTAGCTCTTCCTGCTGTTTCTTGCTAGACACATATAGAAAAGTTGAGGATTTATGAGAGTTTATTTTATTACCTGCAATTTTGCTAAAATTGCTAATTGTTTCCAGTAGTTTTTTGTATGGTTTCTTGGGATTCTCTAGGTAGAACATCATGTCATCTGCAAAGAGTGAGAGTTTTGTCTCTTCCTTCCCAATTCTAATTCCTTCAATTTCTTTTTCTTCTCTAATTGCTGAAGATAACATTTCTAATACAATATTGAATAGTAGTGGTGATAATGGTCACCTTTGTTTCACCACGATCTTATTGGGAATGCCTCTAACCTCTCCCCATTGAATATAATGCTTGTTGATGCTTTCAGATAATTACTGCTAATTATTCTAAGGAACAGTCCATTTATCCCTACACTCTCTAGTTTTTATTAGAAATGTATGCTGTATTTTGTCAAAAGCTTTCTCAGCATCTATTGATATGATCATATAATTTCTGATAGGTTTGTTGTTGATATAATTGAGTATACTAACAGTTTTCCTAATATTGAACCAACCCTGCATTCCTGGAATAAATCCTAATTGATCATAATGTATTACCCTAGTGATAACTTGTAATCATTTTGCTAAGATTTTATTTAAGGTTTTTGCATCTATATTCATCAGGGAAATAGGTCTATAATTTTCTTTCTCTGTTTTAACTCTTCCTGATTTATATAGCAGCACCATATTGGTTTCATATAAAGAGTTAGGCAGAGTTCCATCTTTCCCTATTTTTCCAAAGAATTTATATAGAATTGGAACCAATTGTTTCTTATATGTTTGGTACAATTCACTTGTGAATCCATCAGGCCCTGGAGATTTTTTCTTAGGGAGTTCAATGATGGCTTGTTGAATTTCTTTTTCTGAGATAGGGCTATTTGGGATTTAATGTCTTCTTCATTTAACCTGGGCACCTTATATTTTTGTAAATATTCATCCATTTCACTTAGATTATCAAATTTATTGGCATAGAGTTGGGCAAAATAAAATTTTGAATTATTACTTTAATTTCCTTATTGGTGATGAGTTCACCTTTTTCATTTATGATATTAGAAATTTGGGTTTTTTCCTTTCTTTTTTTTAATCAAATTGACCAAAGGTTTATCAATTTTATTGGTTTTTTTCATAATATCAACTTTTGGTTTTATTGATTAATTCAATAGTTTTTTTGCTTTCAATTTTTATTAATTTCTCCTTTAATTTTTAGAATTTCTAATTTGGTATTTAATTGGGGATTTTTGATTTGTACTTTCTCTAGTTTTTTTAGTTGCATGTTTAGTTCATTGATTTCTTCTTTCTCCAATTTATTCATGTAGGCATTTAAAGCTATAATATATCCCCTGAGAGTCCCTATGAATGAATCCAATAGGTTTTGGTATGTTGTTTAATTATTATCATTACCTGGGATAAAATGGTAATTTTTTTCTATAATTTGTTTTTTGGTCCACTCATTTTTTAAAATGAGGTTATTCAGTTTCCAATTTGTTCTGGGTCTATATCTCCTTGGCCCAGTATTGCATATGCCTTTTATTGCATTGTGATCTGAGAAAGATGTATTCACTATTTCTGCCTTTCTGCAGTTGATCATTAGGTTTTTTTATATCCTAGTACATGGTCAATTTTTGTATAAGTTCCATGCATTGCAGAGAAAAAGGTATATTCTTTTCTATCCCTGTTCAGTTTCCTCCATAGGTCTACCATATGTAATTTTTCTAACAGTCTGTTTACCTCCTTAACTTCTTTCTTGTTTATTTTATGATTGGATTTATCTAGATCTGAGAGCAGGAGGTTGAGGCCTCCCAGTAGTAGAGTTTTGCTGTCTATGTCTTCCTGTAGTTCTTTCAGCTTCTCCTCTATGAATCTGGATGCTGTCCAATTGGGTGCATATATATTCAGTATTGAAATAACTTTATTGTCTATGGTACCTTTTGGGAGGATAAAGTTTCCTTCCTTATCTCTTTTAACACTACCTAATTTTTGCTGCTGCTTTGTCTGAGACAAGAATTGCTTCCCCTGCTTTTTTTTACTTCATCTGAAGCAAAATATATTTTGCTCCATCCTTTTACCTTTACTCTATATGTATCTCTCTGCTTCAAATGAGTTTCTTGTAAGCTGCATATTTTAGGATTCTGGTTTTTAATCTACTCTGCTATTTGCTTACATTTTAAGGGAGAGTTCATCCCATTCACATTCAAAGTTATGATTACAAATTCTTTATTGCCCTCTGTGCTATCTTCCCTCTGTTTGTATTTTCCCCCTTTCCCCCCCTTTATACGTATTCCCCATTATTTTGTTTCTGAATACCACCCCTTTCAGTGTGTTTGCCCTCCTATACCACCCCTCCCCTTTCTTTCCCTTTTTCCCTTTTCCCTTCTCTTCCCTTTGTTAGTTCCCCTTTTTCCCCCATTTCCCTTCCCTTTCTCCATGGCCCTCCCTTTTTCCCCTTTTAATAACTGAAAGGTTAGATGTTTTAGAAATTAACTGAGTATGTGTAGTTTGACTTTAAGCCAAGTCTGATGCAAAGAAGATTCAGGTGTTTCTTATCTGCTCCCCTCTTCCCCTCTATTACCATAGGTATTTTGTACCTCTTAGTATAATGAGATGTACCCCATTCAATCCCCTCCCTCCTCCTGTCTCTTTCCTGTCCCCCTTCTATCTGAGTCATACAAACTTCTGAGTGTCTGTCACTTCTAGTTAAGTATATTCTATCTAATAGAGTTAAAATTCTTGAGAGTTATTAGAGTCTTTCTCCCAAGTTGGGTTATAGCCAGTTACATCCCATTAGATAGCAGTCTCATGTATAGATCATGAATGTCCATCATTTCTGGCTAGGTATATTATCTCTGTTAGAGTTAAAATTCTTAAGATTTAAGTGAATCTTTTTCCCCTGCTGGGATATAGCCAGTTTCAACTTACTGGATAGCAGTTTTTTCCCTTTTACCACCCCCCCCCTTTTTTTTAACCTTTTCATGTGTCTCTTGAACCTCCTGTTTGATATCCAAATTTTTTATTCAGCTCTGGTCTTTTCATCAGGAATTTTTGGAATTCTTCCATTTCGTTAAATGTCCATCTTTTCCCTGGAAGAAAAGGCTCAGCTTTTTGGGAAAGTAGATTCTTGGCTGCATTCCAAGCTCACTTGCTCTTGGAGATATCTTGTTCCAGGCCCTTCAATCCCTTAATGTTGATGCAGCCAGGTCCTGCATGATCCTTACTGTGGCTCCTTGATATTTAAATTGTTTCTTTCTGGCTGTTTGCAGGATTTTCTCTTTTATCTGATAGTTCTAGAATTTGGCCACAACATTCCTTGGTGTTTTCATTTTAGGATCTTTTTCTGGAGGGGATCCATGTATTCTTTCAATAACTACTTTGACCTCCAGTTCCATTATATCATGGCAGTTTTCCATCACTAGATCCTGTAATATTAAGTCCAGAGTTTTTTTCTCTTCAATGTTTTCAGGAAGTCCTATAATTCTCAGGTTGGTCCTCCTCAATGTATTCTCGAGGTCAGTGGTTTTGTTGATGAAATATTTTACATTTTCTTCTATTTTTTGATTTTGTTTAACTGGCTCTTGCTGTTTCATGGAGTCATTAGTTTCTGTAGACTCCATTCTTTTTTTTAGGGAGGAGTTTTCTTCATTAACCTTTTGCAACTCCTTTTCCAATTGTTCAATTCTACTTTTGAAAGAGCTTTCCATTTGACCAATTGAGGTTTTGAGAGAATTATTTTCTTTTTGAATTTGCCCAATTGAGAATCTGAGAGAATTATTCTCATTTTTTATTTGTCCAGTTGATGATGTGAGAGATTTATTCTCATTTTGTATTTGCCCAATTGTATTTTTCTAAGGATTTGTTTTCTTGTTGCAAGGTATTAATTGCTTCTCCCAAATTTTCCATTTGATTTTTAAGCTCCTTCCTTATTTCTTCAAGGAAGTCTTTCTGTGCTGTATTCTCCTCAGAGGTTCTAGGTCTTTCTGAATTAGGGTCTTTCCCTTCCAAGAATTTTTTCTATGGATCCACCTTTCTGCTGACCCTTCTTCATTTTGCTAAGACCTTGAGTTTGGGAGAGGCTGGTTCACAGGGGCTTTGGAACACAAAAGGCTTTACTCACTGAATGCAATTTCTCTGGCTGGCCAGTAGGAGGTGCTGGTTACTTTCTCTGGAGTGTCTGTGACCTTGATTGAGGCCTTCTCCCTTTGCCTGAAGGGAGGAGTTGGAGCAATTGAATTCGTTTGCCTAAAATAAATGGTGCTCTTTACCCTGGCCTGAGGTTATTTCTCTCTGGATTGTCAACTGGGCTGGTTCTTCTGCTCACACACCTGGGCCTGAGGCAGAATTAAGTCTGCAATTGTTTGTTCCCTGGAAGAGGCCTCAGCTGTAATGGAGGAGTAGACTCTGAGTTCCTCAGACCAGAGGAGCCCAGGGATGGTGTCTGTAGCTGTCCTGCACTGGAACTCTCCCCCCAGTCTTTTTTGGCAAGCTCCAGAGGGACAGCACCAACACCAGTGCCTCTGCTCCCTAGTAGACTCAAGCCCCTCCCATGTAGCCCCACCACTGATCCAGCAGGCCCGGCTTTTGGGCCCTCAGACTCCCGGCTCCAATTCAGCTGCTAATCTGGTTGATCTGAGGCTGATCCTCCTTCTGAGCCCAGACTTACCCACCTGAATTTGTCCAATGCTGTTGCTGGAGACAAATCCTGAGGTAGATGTTCTTTCTCCTGGCTTTTCTTTCTGGGTTTTGTGGGTCATATTTCTGTTAAGAGGTTTATTTCATATGATAGATGGGGAAATATCAGGAGACTTTAGAACTGTGCCTGTCTTCTCTCCGCCATCTTGGCTGGAAGTCCAGATCACATTCTTTATCATAAGACCATCACAGAAATTATTTCCAAATTTTTCCATAATTACTGTTTCTGATTGTAATTCCCTCCATCCATTCCTCTCCACTATCACCCACCATTTTCTTTCCTTTCACTCTCTCCTTCTTCTAAAATGTGCTGTAGGGTAGCTAATTAGCACAGTGGACAGAGTACCAGCCCTGGGGCTAAGAAGCCCCAAGCTCACACACCACTCCAGAGACCCAGCAACCACCAAGCCCCATAATCCTGGACAGGTCTCACCAATCCCGGCACCTTATAAAAAGTAAAAAAGAAAATGTGTTATATCTGACTATTCTTTCCTATGATCTAACCCCTCCTCTATTAACCACATCCCCCCTTCCCCCTGTCACCCTTCTCTCCTTTTTTCTCTCTAGACATCTATACCCTATTGAGTGTGTAGGATGTTTTCTCTCTGATCAATTTCTGATGAGAATGAAGTTTCCCTCATTCCCCTTGACTTCCCTGCTTCCATATCATTGCAGAAGATCACTGAAAAAAAATTTTTATATGAAATATCTTAGACTATTCCACCTCTCCTATCTCTTACTCCCAGTATATTTCCCTTTTAACCATTGACTCCATTTTTACAATATATCATATCTTCAAATTCAGCTCTCTCTCTTGTGCTTCATCTGTAAAAGCTCCTTCTACCTCCTCTATTAAATGAGAAGGTTCATATGAGTATTATCAGTATCATTTTTCCATTTAGGAATACATACAGTTCATCATCATTAAGTCCCTCATAATTTACCCTTCTCCTCCACTCTCTTTGCTTCACCTGAGTCCTGTACTTGAAGGTCAAACATTCTGTTCACCTCTGGTCATTTCAACAGGAACATTTGAAATTCCCCTGGTTCATTGAAAGTCCATCTTTTCCCCTGGAAAAGGATGTTCAGTTTTGCTGGATAATTGATTCTCAGTTGCATTCCAAGCTCTTTTGCCTTCCAGAATATTATATTCAAAGCTCTATGAGCCCTTAATGGAGTTGCTACTAAGTTCTGTGTGATCCTGACTGCAACTCCACAGTATTTGAATTGTGTCCTTCTGACTGTGTGTAATAATTTCTCATTGACTTGGGAGTTCTGGAACTTGACTATAATCCTGTGTTTGGGGGGTTTTTGGATCTCTTTCTGGAGGAAATTGGTGGACTCTTTTTATTTTTAGGTTTTTGCAAGGCAAATGGCGTTAAGTGGCTTGCCCAAGGCCACACAGCTAGGGAATTATTAAGTGTCTGAGACTGGATTTGAACACACGTACTCCTGACTCCAGGGCCAGTGCTTTATCCACTATGCCACCTAGCCACCCCGTAGATTGGTAGATTCTTTTGATTTCTATTTTACCCTCTACTTCTAGGATATTGAGACAATTTTCCTGTAAGAATTCTTTAAAAATGAAGTCAAGACTCTTTTCCTGATCATGATCTTCAGGTATCCCAATAATTTTAAATTATCTTTCTTGAATCTGTTTTCCAGATTAGTTGTTTTTTCAATGAGATATTTCACATTTTCTTCTAATTTTTCATTCTTTTTTGTGTTGATCTATTGTGTCTTGATTTCTCAAAGTCATCAGCTTTCTTTAGCTCCATTCTACATCTGAAGGATTTCCATCTGGCCAATTCTGATTTTTAAAGCATTCTTCTCCTTAATAACCTTTTAAATTGTTTCATACATTTGACCTAAGCTGGTTTGTAACATGTTATTTTCTTCAGCATTTTTTGGATCTCCTTGACTAAGGTGCTGACTTAATTTTTATGTTTTTTTTCCCTGCATCACTCTTGTTTCTTTTCCCAATTTTTCTTCTATCTCCCTTACTTGATTTTCTTTTTTTGCAAGGCAAATGGGGTTAAGTGGCTTGCCTAAGGCCACACAGCTAGGTAATTATTAAGTGTCTGAGACCTTATTTGAACCCAAGTATTCCTGACTCCAGGGCTGGTGCTTTATCCACTGTGCCACCTAGCCACCCTGCTTACTTGATTTTCAAAATCTTTTTTTTTTGAGCTCTCTTGTAACTTGAGTCCAACTTCTATTTTTCTTGGAGTCTTTAGATGCAGAATCTTGGACTTTCTTATTTTCAGATTGAATATTTTAATCCTCCATGGGATCATAGGCAAAGTAATTGTCAGTAATCTGGTTCCTTTATTTTTTCTTGTTTGCTTATTTCCCCAGCCTGTGCCTGGTTTTGGGATGCTTCCTGAGTGTTTGAGTTTTATAGAGATACCCCCACAAGGACCTCAGCATGTGAGGATCTGAATGCTATCCTGGTCTGTAAATGACCACAAGTGTACCCCTCTGCCATAGGGTTCTATGGGTGACTAGACTGTGATCAGGATCAGAATGTGGTCAGAGCCCCAAGATTCCTGTTCCAGGGACAGAGGTCAGACCTCAGAAGTCTCTCCACTCCCTTACCTTCAGTTGGCTGAGCACTCAGGGCACAACTGCCTGGAGTCTCCTGTTGGGTGATTCCTCAGGCCTGCTTCCATTTCCTGTATCTGGGCTGCCTTGACTATGATGAAGGCCTGGGTTTTGCATTCACTCTGGAAGAGGTCTCCCTGCTGATCTTCCAAGAGATATATCCATATCCCTGGGATGCACATCAGGAAACTGCTTCTGTTGCAGGGAGCCATGGCTCCCAGGCACCCTGGGGCTGTTCCCAGGAAGCTGAATTTCCTTCACTCTTGCAGAACTGTCCCTCTAACCCTGTGGAACAGAGTTTTTCCACTATTTTACACTTTACCTTGTGCTGGAGAATTACCTCACTAAATCTTTCTGTAGATTCTTTCTCTCAAAAATTTAGTTAGGGTCATAATTTTAAGATTCTTGAACAATTTTGGAGAGAGCACCTATGAGATGTTCTTCTCCTGCCACCATCTTGGCTCCACCCCAAAACTTAAATTCTTTATGAGTCATATTTTTCTCTTGTGATCTCATCATTTTTACCTTTTAGATGGGCCTTTTGAGACATCCTTGGATGAAACAATACCCCCAGCTGAAGATTTCCAGATGCCAAATGAATTCCCTTTCCCTCCCCATTAAATATTTATCCTATAACTAATACTGCCTAGTTCGCCATCATTCATATAAAATTCGTGTATAAAACTGAAGTCCAAATCTTCTGAATAAAGAATATGGATACCTTTCACCCTTTTCTTCTCAGGGTCAATTACCATCCAAGCCAGAATCATTGTCAATAATCTGGACTTATGTCTTACCAATGAAATCCAATGCTCTGGAGCAAAAAGTGAAGCCAGTGAGTTTGTACAACTCTGCCTTCCATAAATACAATTCACTTGAAAGTCAAGACATCATCCTACTGATGTCATTGTTCTTCTTCCAGAATGAAGGGTGACCAACAAGAAACCATCCCAACTTTTTTCTTAGGTCTTATTCACCATCACTATCTATTTCTCCCTAATAAGAAGAACTAAAGTATGCAAACAATTTTGCCTTGCTTTTGTTGAGGTTCTAGTAGATTGGCACTAGACAACCCAGAATGATCAGAAACTAAGGATTTGTGACCTAGAGAAAGGAGCATGACTTTTTCATGGAAATATGATTGATTAACAGCATGTAAGGTAATTATGAGGTGTCCATATTTAAGTGCTGCAAAATATTGATTCATATGAAAGACTTGAGACTATCTCCCCAAGTCTACACAGGCTTGGTATTATTGAGAATAAGTATTTTAAGGTAGGTAGGTATTGTCTATAAGCCATAGCCTATATCAATATCATTCCCATTCTTTTTTCTTTCCAGGATCTTTGAGAACCCAAAGAACTATAAGGCCCTCAAAACAGACCCAAGCAGAGAAAAGAACAGATCATCAGTTTCTTTCTTCTAAATTCATTTATACTGTTAACCACTTTGTATTCAATATTTCAGTAATCCTCATAACAGTACTTTTTGAGGTAGGCAGAAGGAGGGAGTAATATATCCTTTATTCTCCAGTGGGTAAAAAGGAAATTGCCTTGCCAAGGTTACACAGCAAGTCAATAGACAACAGGTTTTGACTCTTGGCTCTGCATCCATGTTCTTCTCAATTCAAAGCCTAGATAGGAAACTTTTAGAATGAAAAATTTGTAATGAAAAGCAGAAGGAAATATTTTACATATATATGTGTGTGTGTGTGTGTGTGTGTGTGTGTGTGTGTGTGTGTGTAAACATATAAATGTATATGTGTGAAAGAGAGAAGATTTAAGCTGACTAAAAAATGTAAATAACTGTAAAAGGAATAATTCATACATTTAAGTCAGCAATGTTTGAGAGGCCCTTGCTTCTACTATCACATGAGCATTTTCAGGCCCTATCAAATGAAGCTGATCATAGTGAACAGGTGGGATCTTAGGCAAAAAACAGATTGGTCAAATGAAGGGAGACAATGCCAAGAACCCTGGAAAAAAAACAAAAGAAGAAATTCAAGAATCAATACAGACAAACTTAATAGAGAGTTGATTCAAAGGCTCTGAATGTGAGCAATGTGCCACCTGTAAGAGGAAGACCAGAAGCGGCTGTTGGGGTGGGGTATAAAGGGACAGAAAGAGGAGGGGAGAACAACCTGTTTCCTGGTTCTAATACAAACAATGGACCCTGAGCACCAATCCAGCCAACATGCTGAAAGCAGTTTCTCAAAACAGGAAAATACATGACCCCAGGTCCTTGGCAATTTGGCCCCCAAAAAAGAGAAAAACCAAAAACATAGCTGACACTTCTTAAAAACAAGTTCATTCAAATACCTGGCTTCAGACCTAGTACAGAGAAATGCACTCTGAATATGGAGGCAGAAATATTGACTGAGTTCAAATTCTTATTTTGTCACTTACTCTTTGATCTTAGGCAAGTCATTTGACCTTTTTGAGTTTTGGTTTGTTCATCTGTATAACGGGATGATTGAACAAAATGGCATTTGTGGTCTCTTCCAGCTCTCCATCTATGAGAATATAACTTTAATTCAGAATGCTAGACATAGGATAATAGGAAAGTCCACAGCACCTAGAGCCCTGATTTTAATAACTCTAGGACAAACATTAACTAGGGATAGGGCCTATTACAAGTCTCTTACCCTCCCGGACTCTAATCTCTCCTCTGTAAACTAAGACTGAGAGTAGATTATCTGTCTCAGGTGCCTTATATAGCTCTTGATATTTTCTGAATTTGTGATCCTGGTAAACACATATACATAATGAGGAAAATAGAATAAAATGAACAATTATGAATGGAGAAGATTCTATGATTTGTCTTAGCTTCCTTGCTGCTGGACTCAATTCTACCTCTCCAGTACAACTAAATGTGATCCTAAAGATCATTCTCTCTCTCTCTCTCTCTCTCTCTCTCTCTCTCTCTCTCTCTCTCTCTCTGTCAAACACACACACACACACACACACACAAACACACACACACAGACACACACACACAAAGGTTAGATAAAGCTCTTCACCATCTGGATCCCAAATAATTTTCCATTCTTTTCATATTATTTGCTTTCATGGACTCTTCATTCAAGGCAAAAATACATAATTGCTATTCACCACAAATGGCAATCTCTCTCCTCTTGCCTTGACTTTTACACAGGTGGTACCCTATTCCTGAAATGTTCTCCCTCCTCACCTTCCCCTCTTAAATTCCCTATCTTCTTTCCAGGCAACCAGTGCAGGTGGTCCCTCCTACTCATTGCCTACCCTGTTGCCTAAGTTTTTTAGTATTCTCTGCCTCCTAAAATTAGTTCACATTTACTTTGTATATTAGATTTAGAGCTAGAAAGGCCATTAAGAGGCATTAAATTCAACTTCCACATTTTACAGATGGCAAAATTGAGTTTCTGCAAAGTGAAGGGAATTACCAAGGTTCACACAGCAACTAAGTTTCTGAAACAGAATTTAAAGCTATTGTATCCTCCCACCCCTCCAGAAATTATATCCTCCTTGAGGTCAGAAATTATTTTTTTCTATATCCATCCCTAATGCCACATTAACAGAATAAATGTTTATTGAATTGAATTAAAATGACTCTGGAAGAGGCCAATCAGACTAAGTCAAACAGAGTTATACCTAAATATTTCTAGAAAGAAGGAAATGCATATTATAGATAAAGTTAGATGCAACTTATTGGTAAGGTAGCTACAATGCTGGATTTGAAATTAGGAATACGTGAGTTCAAATTTTGCCTTAGATACTCTTGCCCTGTGACTTGGAGCAAGTAACAATTTCTATTTGCCCCTTTTCCCCCCATCTTTAAAAATGGGGATAATATCATCTACCTCCCAATGTAGCATAAAATTAAATGATATTTTTAAAGTAAATAAAATTGAATAACATTTTAAAGTATTTAAACCTTAAAATACAACACAAATGTTAGCTTATAGATATAGATAGATAGATATAGATATATAGATATAGATATATATAATATAAAAAAATTCAAAGAGTTTAAACCAAAGAAAATTCCATGTGCTCCCTCTGTAACCCACTACAATCAATTACCCAGGAATTCATTTTCTTCTAGGCCAGTTTATCTTTGGTTGAGGGAAACTGCCACACATTAAACCCTAAGACTCCATGTAGGAAGGAGTCTCCTTCATTCCTGTCATTCTCAACTATGGGTAAAGGCAATGATAGTCCACTGACTCCATGAGACACTTAGAGAATCAAGTTATTTCATTCAGATAATACCCATTATCTGGGTATTATTTTCTTTTTTTCAGTTGAATCTTCAATATGAGTTTTCCATTTTCAAAATGAAGTTTCTAAAGTAGTTTGGGAAAATGTTTGAATGAGATTACTTGGTAAAGACACTGCTGATTCTCAGGATAAGGAGTCCAACCAAGAAAATCTAGCCAGTCTCAAGCAACATGTGCAAGGAATATAGAAGAGACACAGCTATAAAGTGGGAATCAAAAAACTAATGTCATAGATTACAGAATAATAGATATAATGATACTATTGGGCCAACACTAGAAATGGACAGTAAATTTAATCCTGGAATTAAACAGAAGAAAATGAGCAGGCTGAATTTTTTTAGGAAGTTGTAAAGTTCCCTTTATAACCCCATATTTCTCCCTGAAATAAAGCCCATTTTGTAAATAATTATTATTGCTGTTCAGTTTTAATTCTATCTAACTCTATGATTCATCTTATAAATAACTAAAATTGCTGTTCAGTTATCTTAACTCTATCTAACTCTGTAGTCCTGTGTGGGGTTTTCTTGCAAAGTTACTAGACAAATTTGTCATTTCCTTCTATAGCTCATTTTACAATTGAAGAAACTGAGGCAAATAGGTTTGAGTGACTTGCCCAAGGTCACAAAGCTAGAAAGTGTCTGAGGTTGGATCTGATCTCAGACTCCTCCTGATTCCAGGCCTTGTACTCTATCTACTAGCACCATTGATTTGTCATTCTTGTAATTACTAATATGCTACTAGTGTTATTCATAGGATCTGAGACTTAAAGCTGCAGGAAACTTTAAAAATCATGTATGGTAACATTTATTTTACACATAAAGAAAGCAAGACCCCCAAAAGTTAAATTACTTTCTCAAGGTAACAAGAATATGAACCTTCTGACTTCAAATCCTGTTTTCTTTCCACCACAGGTGCTCACATAGTGTTATGTTATTCTGGAGAGAGATCCTTTTATGTTCCTTGGGTCTCAGTTCCTACATTATAAAAGAAACAAAGCAAAGGTTGAAATTAAATCAGCTAGAAAACCCCTTCCACATCTAACTAGGTGACTCAGTAGATAAGAGTACTAGACCTGGAGGAAGATCTGAGACAAAGCTGACCTCGGATGCTTACTAATGGTGTGATCCTGGGTAAGTTATTTAAACTATGTTTGCTTTAATCCCCTGGAGAAGGAAATGGCAAGCCAATCCAGTATCTTTGTTAAGAAAATATCATGAACAGTAGGTCATACTATGGTCCAGGGATCATGAGGAGTCAGAAGTGACTGAACAAAGTCCCTTCCACTTAAAATGTTTTATGAATCTACAATTCCAGAAGTATACCTTTTCTTTATTAAAATCTGTGTGATAAATATTTAGGACATAATATCAAAACACTATAACCATTCACCTTAGCAATTATTCCACACACATATCTAGAAAAAGATGCTTTGATAAATGAAAAAAAAACAACTCTTCAATCTTACAATTTTAAAACATTTTGTGATAAAATTCTGAAAACTGAGTTCCCCAGGTATACCACTGAATAATTAAATGGATAGAAGGATGAAGGGATTTTCAAAAAAAATGGTTTTTTTAGAACCTAAGTGGAAAATACTGTATACAAATACAAAAGTAAACTGTATTGGTCCTTATGAACTTTAAATTCTTTTTATTTTTTCGCTTAACAGTATTTTATTTTTCTATTTGCATATAAAGATTATTTTCAACATTAATTTTATAAAATTTTTGACTTCCAAAATTTTCTCTCTCCCTCTTTTTTTCTTCTCTCCCCAAGACAGTAAGCAATTCAATATAGGCTATATATGCACAATCATCTTAATTATGCTAGCATATTTACACCATCGTAATCTTTTGAAAGAAGAATCAGAGCAAAATGGAAAAAAGTGAAGGAAAAAATGTTTTTTTTTACAAGTGTGAAACTGGTAGTATGCTTTGATCTTCATTCACATTCCACAGTTTTTTCCTCTGGATGTGGATGACATTTTCCATCACAAATCTTTTAGAATTGTCTTTGATCACTATATTGCTTAGAAGAGCTAAGTCCATCAAAATGATCATCTCACAATGTTGACTGTTACTGTGCACAATATTCTGTTTTGCTCACTTCACTCATCATTAGTTCATGTAAGTTTTTTTGAGTTTTTTTCTGCCTGCTTATCATTTCTTAAAGAATATATTATATCATTATATTCACATATTACTCTCCAGTTAGAGGATATCCCCTCAATTTCTAATTCTTTGCAACAATAAAAAGGACAGCTACAAATATTTATACCTATGGGTCCTTTCCCCTTTTTTATGATCTCTTTGTGATACAGATCTAGTAGTGATATTGCTGGATCAAAAAACATATGCAATTTCATAACCTTATAGGCATAATTCCAAATTGCTCTCCAGAATGGTTCGATCAGAGCACACCTTTTGAGTTCTAAAATACTTACCAACTTAACTTACTACATGAATTACTTTATCATTTGATGGGAACATGGAGTCAGTTGCAAAGTAGCACTTTTAAACCAGAAGCAGAAAACTGCAAAAATCAGTGTTGTGTAATGTGCCAGACATATTCCACACAACAATTAACAAGGCACAAAACCATTTTAATTGGCCTTGACATGCTACACAAAATTTGAAACCAAATTTGCAAGAAAATTTGTGACAACGAATTTTAAACATAATTTTAGTAAGTATACATAGTGTTCCAATTTTCCCCACATTTTCTCCAATATTTATCATTTTGCTTTTCTGTCATATTCGTCAATCTGATAGCTGTGAGATGGTACCTCAGAGTTGCTTAAATTTGTATTTCTCTAATCAGAAGTAATTTAGAGAATTTTTTCATATGACTATAGGTAGTTTTGATTTCTTCCTTTGAAAAATGCCTAAAATAGCCTTTAACCATTTACCATTTGCCTGTGCACTTATAAATTTGATTCAGCTTTCTATATATTTTAGAAATTTGAACCGTATTAGAAAGAATGACTAGGTTTTTGTTTTTCTTTTGTTCTTGGTTGCATTGGTTTTGCTTTTGCAAAAATATTTTAATTTAATGTAATCAAAATGATCTATTTTACATTTCATAATATTCTCTGTTTCTTGTTTAGTCATAAATTCTTCCCTTTACCACAGAGCTGAAAGGTAAAATAAATATTCCCTTCTCTCTTAATTTGTATCACCCTTTATTTCTAAATCATGTACCCATTTTGACCTTATCTTGAATGGTGTAAGAGGCTTTTCCTTGCCTAGTTTCTGAAAGGAGTTTCTGTGAAATATTGGTTTCTTATGCCAGAAGTTCAAGTTATTGGGTTTGTCAAATAGTAGAATACTATAGTCATTTATTAGTGTGTTATCTACCTATTTCACTGATTTAATACTCTGTTTCTAAGCCATTATCAAATAATTTGGATCATTGACATTTTATACTATAGTTTCAGCTCTGGTTTGGCTAGACCACCTTCCTTTACATTTTTTACATTAATTCCCTTGATATTCCTGACTTTTTCTTGGAGATGAATTATGATACTTTTTGAGCCCTATAAAATTTTTGGTTGTTTAATTGATATGGCAATAAGTAAATTAATTTGGATAGAATTCTCATTTTTATTATTTTAGTTTAGTCTACTCATGAGAAATTGATATTTTTTCTGTTTAAATCTGACTTTATTTGTGTGAAAAGTGTTTTGTAATTGTGCTCATATGGGTTTGTCTTGACAGATAAACTGGGAAATATATTTTCTATGGTTATTTTAAATGGAGTTTTTCTTTCTATGTTTGTAAGAAACTCTTGCAACATTCTATGGCAGTACTAGCCTGAGAGAGTAAATACGTGCTTGATTGGCTACTTAAAGAACTGGGGGAAAGAAAACCAGGGTCAAGGAGGGGTATTTAAGCACTTGGTTTTCTGTGAAATAAAGAAAGAACTTGCCATGTTTGTCTCTCAGCTCTTCAGTGTTCACTTGAATAAAATGATAGGTAAGGAATAAAGTACATTTAGTCAACAGGCACCTAACATATCTTAGTGCTGAACTTTGTTGCTAAAATCTAGAAATACTAATGATTTATGTTGGATTATTTTATATTCTGCAACCTTGCTAAAGTTGTAATTATTTCATGAATATTTTTAGTTGATTCTTTAGGATTCTCTATGTATATAAATTCATGTCATATGTAAAGAATGATAATTTTGTTTCCTCATTGCTTATTCTAATTCCTTCAATTTCTTTTTCTTTTTGCTAAAGCTAAATTTTCTAATACACTATTGAAAAATAGCAATGATAATGAGCATCTTTGTTTTTACCCTTGATCTTACTGGAAATGGTGTTTGTTTCTCCCTATTACATATAATGCTTGTTGATATTTGTAGATGGATATTCTTTATCAGTTTAAGGACAACCATATTTATTCTTATCCTTTCTGGTGTTTTGTTGTTGTTGCTGTTTTGGTTTTAGCAAAGCAGATGGGGGTGGAGGTGGGGTGGGAATGTTAAGTCACTTGGCCAAGGTCAAACAGTTCTGGTGTTTTTAATAGGAATGTGTGTGCTATATTTCGTCTTTTTCTGCATCTATTGAAATAATTATATGATTTCTTCTAATTTTGTTATTAATATGGCAAGTTAGACTGATTCTTTTCCTAATATTGATATAGCACTGTAATCCAGGTATAAATCCTAACTGTCCCAGTGTGTCATAGTGGTGTGAAAAAACTAATCTTTTTAATATAGGCATATAATTTAAAAATATCTTTGTCAAAATGTTTGCATCAATATTTACTTCGAGAAATTAGTCTATAATTTGCTTTCTCTGTTTTAGCTTTTCCAGATTTAGGTATCAGCATCACATTTATTTTACCAAAGGAATTTGGTAAGACTTCACTTATTTTTCCCTATATTTTATATTATATTGGAATTAGTTGTTCTTTAAATGCTTGGTAGAATTCACTTGTAAATCCATTTGGCACTGGAAATGTTTTCTTATGCAGTTTTTAGATGACAATTATTTCCTTTTCTAAAATGAGGTTATTTATTTTATTTCTTCCCTGTTAATCTTTTTTAGTTTTTTTTTTTTGCAAGGCAATGGGGTTAAGTGGCTTGCCCAAGGTTACACAGCCTAGGTAATTATAAAATGTCTGAGACTGGATTTGAACTCAAGTACTCCTGACTCCAGGGCCAGTGCTCTATCTACTTCACCACCTAGCTGCCCCTTCTCTGTTAATCTGATCAATTTATATTTTGGTAACTAGTTATTCAATTTAATGAGGTTGTCAAATTAATTGGCATACAGTTGGGCAGCATAGGATTATAATTATTGCATTAATTTCTCTTAATTGGTGGTAAATTCACCCTTTTTATTTCTGATATTTATAATTTTGTTTTCTTCTTTTTTAATCAAATTAACTAAAATTTATATATTATATATATATATATATATATATATATATATATATATATATATATATATATATTCCATGAAACAAGATGTTGGTTTTTTTATTAGTACAGAAGTTTTCTTTCTTTCCATTTTTTTGAATTGTCCTTTGATTTTCCAAATTTCTAATTTGGTATTTAATTGAGGATTTTTGATTAGTTCTTTTTTAAGCTTTTTTAACTTCATGTCCAATTTACTAATCTGATCTTTCTCTATTTTATTCATATAAACCTTCAGAAATATAAATATTCTCTAAGATACATTTTGATATGTTGCCTCATTCTTGACATTCTCTGATGAAATTATTGATTGTTTCTGTGATTTGCTATCTGGCTCCCTTCTTTAGATTTTCTAGTTCTCAACTCATTTTTTTTGAGTGAAATGTTTTGTAATTGTGTTCATATAGTTTCTGGATTTGTCTTGGGAGGTAGATTCCCAAGTTATTTTCTGTTGTCTGCATTTACGTTAAATGGAATTTATCTCTTGACTTGGCCTTTGTTGTCCATATAGAGAAATGCTGATGATTTCTGTGTTTATTTTATATCCTGCTACTTTGTTGAATTTGTTAAATGTTTCAAGTAGTTTTTTAGATGATTTTCTAGGGTTCTCTGATTATACCATCATATCATCTACAAAGAGTGAAAGTTTTGCTTTCTAATTCTAATTCTAATTCTAATTCTAATTCTAATTCTAATTCTAATTCTAATTCTAATTCCTTCAATTTCTTTTTCTTCTCTTATAGCTAAAACTGACATCTCCAAAACTATAGCGAATAGTAATGGTGATAATAAGCAATTTTGTTTCACCACTGATCTTAATGGAAATGGTCCTAGTTTTCTCTATTCCATATGATATTTTTGATGGTTTTAAGGAAAACTATTTGTTCCTATATTCTCTATTTTTAAAGGAATAGTGAATTTAATAGGAAAAAAAAACTTTGTCAAAGGCTTTTTCAGCATCTTTTGAGATGACCCTGTGATTGCTGTTAGCTTTGTTATTGATATATTCAATTATATTGAGTGTTTTCCTATTATTGAACCATCCCTGCCTACCTGGTATAAATCCTTCCTGATCATGTATATTATCCCAATAATAACTTATTGTAATCTCTTTGCTAAAATTTGATTTAAGATTTTTACATCAATGTTCATTAGGGAAATAGGTCCATAATTTTCTTTGTTTTAGATAACTATACCTGGTTTAGATATCAATACCATATTGGGGTCATAAAAGGAATTTGATCAAATTTCTTTACCTATTTTTAAAAATAGTTCATATCAAATTGGAATTAAATGTCCATTAAATGTTTGGTAGAATACACTTGTAAATTCATTTGGACCTAGACACTTTCTTGGGGAATTTATTGATAGTTTAATTTGTTTTCTGAAATGGGGTATGCATATATACATATATATATATATATATATATATATATATATATTTTATTTTTATAAATATTCATTCATTTGACTCAGGTCATCAAATTTATTGGTCTATAGTTGGGAAAATAGCTCTGAATTATCTCTTTATTTCTTCCTCATTGGTGGTGAGTTCATCTTTTTCATTTTTGATATTTAATTTGATGTTCTCCTTTCTTTTTTCAAATCAAATTAACCAGAGTTTTTTCTATTTTATTGATCTTTTAAATTTATTTGTATTTATTTATTTAAGGCAATAGGATTAAATGACTTGCCCAAGGTCACCCAGCTAGGCAATTTTTTTTCTTTTTCTTTTTTGCAAAGCAAGGGGTTAAGTGGTTGCCCAAGGCCACACAGCTAGGTAATTATTAAATGTTTGAGGCTAGATTTGAACTCAGGTCCTCCTGATTCCAGGGCCAGTGCTCTATCCATTGTGCCACCTAGCTGCCCCTATTTTATTGATTTTTTTTTCATAAAGCCAATTCAGTTTTTTTTTAAATTAGATCAATGTTTTCTTGCTTTGAATTTTACAAATCTCTCCTTTGGTTTCTAGAATTGCTAATTTGATATTTAATTGGGGATCTTGATTTTTTCTATTTCTAGTTTTTCTAGTTCTCAGCTCATTTATTTCCTCTTTCTCAATTTTATTCGTATAAGTATTTAGAGATAAAAAAAATTTCCCCAAAACCTGCTTTGTTTGCATCCCATAAATGTGGTTATGATGTCTCATTGTTATCATTTTCCGGGATGAAATGATTATTTCTATAATTTTGTTATTTGACCCAATCATTCTTTAAAATAAAATTATTTAGTTTCCAATTAATTTTTAGTTTATTTTTTCATAGACCTTTATTACATGTAATTTTTATTGTAACATGATTTGAAAAAGTATAATTATTTCTAGTTTTCTGTGTTTTATTATAAGGTTTTGTGCCTTAGTGCATGGTCAATTTTGATATAGCTGCCATGAACCGAAGAGGAACAAGTTATATTCTTTTTTATCTTCATTCAGTTTTCTCCAGAGTCCTATAATATCTAAGTTTTCCAAGATTGTATTCACCTTCTTAACCTCCTTCTTATTTATTTAATAGTTAGATTTATCTAGTTCTGAGAGAGAAAGGCTGAGATTCCCCCATTATTATAGTTTTGCTGTCTATGTCTCCTTGTAATTCATTCAGTTTCTCCTTTAAGAATTTGGATGCTATATATTTAACTTCATTGGCAATGGTGCCTTTTAAGAAGATGTAGTTTCTTTCCTCATACCTTTTATTGAGATCTATTTTTGCTTTTGCTTTGTCTGAGATCAGGATTACTATTCATGATATTTTTTTGTCAAAGTATAACATAATTTGCTCCAGTTTTTGCCTTTACCATGTGTATAACTCTCAGCTTCAAATGTGTGTCTGGTAAACAACACATTGAAGTTTCTGGTTTTAATGGATTCTTCTATCCACTTCTGTTTTATGGGACAGTTCATCCCATTCACATTTACAGTTAATATTATTAATTCTGTATTTCCCTTCATGCTACCTTTCCCCATTTATACTTTTCTCTTTCCTTTCCTCTTATTCCTCCTCAACAAGGTTTTACTCCCTTTCCCCTTTAATTTTCTATTGTATTTTCAACTTTAAATTTACTTTCATTTATACCTTTGCCTTCCCTTGTACTAATCCCTTCTTCCCTACCCCCCTTTCCCTTACCCCATTTTCCTATAGGTAGGATAGACTTCTAAACCTTATTGGGAAGTATGTTACTATCACTCTGGGCCAAATCTACTCAGTGTTCACACCTTCCCTTCTTTCCCTTTACTCTAATAGGTCTTTATGCCACATCACCTGATGTTATTTATTCAATAATGCCTAATCTTCTGGTATAGTCCTTATTTTTGTCTTTAATCGGTTTAACCCTGTCTTGTACTTATATCCCCTTTGTCAAAATATACTCCTTTTATCTGACCTGATAGAAATATTATTCTCAAAGGTTGATTGATTGATTGATTTACTTGACTGATTAATAAGCAACATTTTTACCTAGTCACTAAGTCCCGTCCCCTCTTTTGTCTCTTTAGAAATACTTTTCTATTTTAAGGATAACAGGGCAAGCACTCACAAGGGGGTGAGAAGAAGTGATACTGAGACACCCTGAAGAGCTTGTTGGAGAAATTTAGAATTGAATATACAGCATGGGAGACACTGGTACAGGGTTGTCCAGCATGGTATACCCTCATCAGGGAGGGTGTTGCACTTTATGATGAAGGCAAATTTGAAGTAGCTCAAAGGAAACATAACATATGTAAGTTTAGAATACCCACCCCAGGTGTTCACATAGACTATTTGCATGAACTATGGTCAGATGCACTATGATTTGTCTCAAGCATAGTGATGTCATTTTGCTCTTCAAAAACACTAGAACCAATCACACCCATATCATCTAAATATAATCCCTTTACCTATCCTAAGAGAAATACAATTTTATAGAGTAACAAATGTTATTTTCCCTTGGAGGATTATATAAAAATTAGTGTTATTGACTAATATTATTCCCTGTTTATATTTTTATGCATCCTTTGAGTCTGGTTTTTGAAGATCAAATTCTCCCTTCACTTCTGATCATTTTATAAGGAAATTTTGGAATTCCTCTACTTCATTGAATATTTATGTTTTCCCCCTGACAAAATATGCTGAATTTTACATGGTGGGAAATTCTTGGTTCTAATCCAAGGTCCTTTGTCCTCTGAAATATTGTATTCCAAGCCCTATGATTCTTTAGTGTTGAAGCTGATAAGTCTTGCATAATTCTGATTGTTCTTCCTTTGTATTTAAATTGCTTCCTTTTGGATGCTTGTAGTATTTTTTCCTTTATTTGATAATTCTGGAATTTTGGCTATGATAATTCTTGAGGTTTTTATCCTGGAGTCTCTTTATTGAGGTGTTCTGTGTATTCTTTCAAGGACTATTTTTTCTTCTGGATCTTGTATTTTGAGACAGGTTCCCCTGATAATTTCATAACGTATATTTTCCAGGCTCTTTTTTTGATCTAGTAGACTGATAATTTGTAAATTATTTCTTTTGGATCTATTTTCCAGGTCATTTGTTTTTCCTAAAAGGTACTTTACATTTTCTTCAATTTTTTTTTCAGCCTTTGGAATTTGTTTGATGGAATCTTGGTGTTTCATATATTCATTAGTTTCTATTTGTCCAATTCTAATTTTTAGGGTTTTATTTTCTTCCGTTAGCTTTTCTGCAACCTTTTTCATCTGGCTAATTTTACTTTTTTGCTGAATTGCTTTCTCATTCCAGGTGGATGATTGAGTTTTAGATTAGCTGCATTCCTTTTCCAGTTGGTCAATTTTATTTTTTGAAGAGTTACATTCTTTTTCCAGTTGGTTATTTTTATTTTCAAAGATTTCTTTGGTCAATATTTCATAATCTTTCTTGCATGACTCTCATTTCTTTTCTCTTCTTCCTCTCTTCCTTGGTTTTTAAGTTCTTTTTTATACTCCTCTATGAGGTTTTTGGATTTGAGTTCAATTCATAGACACCTTTGAGACTTCCCATGTAGGTGATTTGTCACTGTATTCTTCTGAGATGACATCTTTATTTGCATACTAGCTTTCTATGATTAGTGATCATATTGTTGAACTCTGCTCTTCACATATAGGGAGTATAGTCCTGAACATTTTGTGTAGGGACTTGGATCTGATCCCTGTCTTATCACTTGTCAAGATGTTGCAGCTCAGGCAATAACTATGCAGAGGTTTGTTTCCTCCTTTATGTCTAGGTTCTGTCTATACAATGGTTTGTTACCAATCCATCCCTAGGGTGTTCCTGGGGTTCAGATGCTGTCTGGGGATGAGACCCTCCCTACTGGCTGGCTATCTAGCTGCCAGGACCTCTGTTGTGGTTTAGCTTCTGGTACTTGGACTACACTGTGGCTAAAATCCTCCTGTTGACTTTCGTGTCCCCCAACTACTGGGATTTATTTCCCCTTTTCTTCTGAAGAGACAGACCTTAACTGAAGATTCTTCAAGATGTCTGAAGTTGAAAACTTGTTTGATCTTTTTTTTGGTGGGATCTGTAACTTTAATGTGTGTTTTTAGGATTCATTTAGTGCTGTGTAGGGAAAATTTCAGGAGTATGCTAGCTTCCTGCTGCCATATTGGATCCACCACAGAAATCCATCAGTCAGCTTTTGGATTTTCTTTTCAATTTGGACAATTTAATTTTAAAGGAGTTTTGTTCCATGGATTTCTTTTTTTCATTTTACCTATTGTTCTATTTAAGAAGTTTTTTCCTTCAATCAATTTTTCTATTTCTTTTGCCAAATTGTAATCTCTCTCATGCATAACATTCATTTATTTTCCCAACTTTTCTTCTATTTCTCTGATTTTTAAAATCCTTTTTGGACTTGAGAGCAATTTGTCTTCCCCTCTGACATTACACATCCTCTTCCAAGTTTGTTTTGATCTTCCCTGTTGTTATAGTAATTTTCTATGCTCTTGTTTTATTTTTTAGTTTTCATCATTTTTGCCCTATTTCTTGCCATTTAAAATTGCACTCTACTCTTCAAATTGAAGGGCCACTCACCTGGGCTTCTCTGGCTAGGGACCAGGGACCTGATCTCTGATTCTCTGTACAAGGGCCTCAGGAGCTGGCAGTTTACCTACTGCTTTGTTGTAGGTATGGTGCATTGGGTTTGAGGACTGGAAATATGCCTTCTATACTGGAGCTAGAAGTTTCATAGCTAGGCTCCCTGGGCCAGGAATGAGTGGCCTTGGTTGGTGACCTATACTGGTACTTACAGCCTCCAGATGGCTTGTCCAGACACACCTGCACTGGGCTTTCTCCCCTTTTATCATAGTGAGATAGATCTTTCCTGGTGTTCTTCTAAATTATCTTAAGTTGGAAAATTGTTTCACTCCATCTATCTGTAGGTTTGTCCCATCAGAATTTGTTTAAAGGGAAACTGGAGAGAATTCAGTCAACTTTCTAGTTTTTCTCTGTCATCTTAACTCCTCCCTCACAAAGTTTAAATTTTAACTACACAAAGGGGAAGGAATTTAAAGTGGAGACCTAATAGGAAAATCAATTTCCACATGCTTTCTAATAAAAATGTTAGCTTTAATTTGATTCCTAACTTTATGTCAAAGGTAGAAATATGAGGTTGAAGTCCAAATCCAGATTTGATTGATTGAAGATGTGCAACAATGGGTCAGATCAAAAATACTCATGCTTGATAGAACTCAGGGATCTATAACAACAGGATTGTGTGTGCAATTTTCAGAAATAAAACCTTAAGTTTGATTGTTTTATAATTGTTATTAATATATTATTGTGTGCATTACATAATATTTTAAGTGTATTCTCCTAAGTACAGCAAGCTATCACAACCCTATGAGACAAATAGCATAAGAACTATTACTCCATTTTACAGTTAAGGGAAGTGAGTCTTAAGAGAGCTTAAGTGACTTGCCCTCAGCCACAAGACCAAAAAAACAAACCAAAATTCTTGTGCTTGTACTTCTTGTACTTCTTTTCTGCCCTAATAGAATGTAAGCTTAAAAGGAAGGATTGAGTCATTCTATGCATTGTCACCTCCCTCTGTCCCTAGCATAAATTACATGCTTAATGAATCCTTGTTGATTGATTGATTTGAAACCAATTTTGCCCTTAGAAAATGTTTATACTACTGAGAGTTATATACTACTCTCAGTATACTAAATACTCAGTATATACTGAGAGTAAGAATGAGTTATTCATTTTGGGTTTAACTTTCTCTCAAGGTAGTCCTGCCTTTGTAGGGGAAACTAGGGAAATAATTAGAACTTCTTACTATGTCCATTCACTATCCAGGATCAAGGGAATCTGCACTGAGGATTAGGCTCTTTGAACTTAGCTTGGCTGTTGCTCAGATAATAAGCAGAATGGAAGACACTGAACCTTTTCTCAAAGTTAGGAGTACCTGCCAGATTTGCTGACCTAGCTTTCAAAACTCAGTCATTTCTAGCTTTGCTAAATAATAACTTCAATAAATGAGATGAAAAAATAAAACTAAAAATCTAAGATTTTCAGCAAAGCAAGGAAAAGTAAATCCTAGTTACAAATAAATTGTGTAGCTAGATGGTACTGTGGATAGATAGAGCACTGGGCTTGAAATCAGAAAGACTCATCTTCATGAGTATAAATCTGGTTGCAGATACTATTAAATGTGTGACTTTGGATAAATCACTTAAACTTGTTTTCTTCAGTTTTCTCATCTGTAAAATGAGCTAAAAAGAAAATAGCAGCTCCAGTGTCTCTGCCAAGAAAACCACACAGAGTCAGACAATGAGGCAACAATAACAAAAGTTACAAATAAACACACACACACACACACACACACACACACACACACACACACACACACACATAGGAAGAAAGTGTTATTATTAACATTATTCCCAACACTGAGCATTCCAGTAAGACTCCTCATTTATCTTGTCAAAGTACTCTGGTTCTATAAGACCTGCTCTTAAAAATTAATTTTGTTTTATAATGTATTTAACAATCTTCAAAATAAACATTTGAATGTGGAATAAGAAAAGAAATTCCATATGAAACCGTGAACCTCTGTTCATTGAATGTCTGTTCTTTGAAAATATATGTTAAATTTTGTAAGATAGTATTAGAAGTACTCTGTTTTAATCCCCCCTCTGAACTTCTATTAGTTTAAAACAAGTATTTTTTCAGAAAAGTAGTCCAAGATTTTTCTCAAGATATATTCCAGGAGATATGTAGATACTTAAGAGGGTCATGGAATAATTATATACACATTTGTACAAACTGAAGTCACATTTCTCTCAGTCTTTTATTATGGCTTTTGACTTCTTCACTGATGCTTTATCTGATGTTTCTAAAGGTCTCTTGTAACCCTTAGAGCCTTGTTCTAAATGAGAAACCTTGTTCATTTTGTCTCAATGTTTGTTAGAAGATATTTTGCACAGTAGTGACCCACGCCAGCTCCTTTTTTCCAGGATCTCTGGTTTAAGTCAATAAATTCTAAGTACTTACTTCATTAATGAATCTATTTGCTTAGCAGGATCCTGCACTACTTTCTTTTGAACTTAGTAGATACTCAGCATATTTAGAGAAGTGAGTTCTTGGGTTTCAGAATTTATACATTACCAAATATTAGGCAAATAATACGTAATGCTTAAAATCAGAACCTGCTTTTCTCTAATGGCAAGTGTTCCTTCTGGTTAGAGATCACTTGGGTAATGGACAATAATAAACTTGACAAGTTGAGCCCCATTGAATAAACACGTAGTTTGGCTAAAGGGAAAAAAATATTTACTGAGAACTACATGAAATAATCAGTTTGATAAAATAGATTTTAATAGTCTCAGTATATGTAAATTGAGAATGTTAATCCTCGATAATAACCTTATATCATTTAACAAGTTATTGAGAAGTTATGTGATAAGTGATAAAGATTCAAAGAAAAAGTAAGGAATTTTTCCAGTTCTCAAGATTTGCATTCTAATTGATGGGAAGGGGCGGGGACAACAGGCATTGTACACAAGTACACAAACATACATACCATGAATACACACACGTATATATGTATATATGTATATATACATACATATGATATAAGTAAGATCAATCAATCAGTAAATATTGATTAAGTGTTTACTATGTAACAAAGGTAGCTAGGTGGAACAGTGGAATTTGGCTTGGTGTCAGGAAGTCTAATCTTTCTGAGTTCAAATCCAGCCTCAGATACTTACTTGCTATATGATTCTGGACAAGTTACTTAACATCTGTTTGCATCAGTTTCCTCATCTGTAAAATGAGCAGAAGGAAATGGAAGATCACTCTGTTATCTTTGCCAAGAAAATTCCAAATAGGCTCACAAAGACAACAACATGTGACAGACAGCAGATGGATTCTAACTTTGGAAGAGAGGGCATTTGCAATTAAGGGCACCAGAAAAGGCTTCTGGAAGAGAGTAGTATTTGAACAGATTCTTAAAAGAAGCCAGGAATGCTAAGAAGGATGGAACTACATTAGCAACCAGTAACACTATGGGTTCCTCATGGCTTGTTGTGCAGGTCAAAGAAAAAAAGAGATTAAAAGCTTTGATTAGGACATCTGGTCTAGACAGATCACATAGCAGACCTGCCTAAATATACTCTGTCTTGTGGTCAATCTAGCATTGTAGAAGGAGCTCTAGATTCTGTCAGAAGACTTTAGGTTCTGAATTCAACCTCTTGATTAGCATCTCCTGAAGCAGATTCCATATCTATTGATTAAATGAAGGGATTAGGTTAGATGACCTTTGAGGAAGGTCCCTTCCAGCTCTAAATACCTAACTTTAAGATTGGAGCCCACACCACATAGAGTACAGGCATTATAAGCTCTGAAGGTCAAGTCTGTAGGGGGAAGCAAAATTGATATGGTTCTTCTCTGAGGGACAGGTCAGTTTTAAATTAAGGAATCTCAGCCCTCATTCTTCTCTAGTATAGACTCAGGAGTTCCTCTACCATTCTGAAACCTCACCATGTACTGGTGCATCATCCTCAAACATCATTTACAGCCCTGAAATTCACTCATTAGAAGTACCCACACTCCCTGTAGCCATTTCCTCTGATCAGATGCTTCTTCAAGAACCTCCAGGTCAAAAATGTCTCATTCCTCTCTAGGCTATACTCTCAACTTACTCTATGATACCCCTATTACCTTCATCTATCCCCCTCACCTTTTCACCTCCCTATAATCCTCTTTTTTGGCTTCTTTTTGTTTTACCTCTCTCCATTAGAATATAAACTTCTTGAGAGAAAAGATATTCCCCAGGGCTCTGTATATAGCAAGTGCTTAATAAATCTTTTTTTTTAGATTTTTTTTTTGCAATGCAATGGGGTTAAGTGGCTTGCCCAAGGCCACACAGCTAGATAATTAGTGTTTGAGACCGGATTCGAACCCAGGTACTCCTGACTCCAGGGCCCGTACTTTATCCACTGCACCACCTAGCTGTCCCATTTAATAAATATTAATAAACTAACTGTTAATAACAAAAAATATATTTCCTCAATCCAATCACTTAGTCCCATTATTCTTAGGATCAACATCCCTGCGACCTATATTCAGATTAAAACTGAGTGGACAAAGAGCATAGTATTTTCTCTGCCCAAACATATCATTCCATACAAAAAAGAAGTCATTTATTGTCATGGATGGCTAAACTAACTGGCAGGTTCACAACACTAAAAGGGAACTGTGATGACTCCTGACTCCTTGAAAGAAGGAGTGGGAGTTTAATTCTTGCTCAAGGGTGCATTTATATCCAAGGACATATAATGTTCTAAGGCAATGTCTAATTTCCAGATGTTTTATGTTCAGTGTCCCTGTAAAGAATCTCTTTAGGATCAGTAGTGTTCCCAGAGAGAATAAGAAATTAGCTACTAAGTAAGTCACCCTAGATCATGTGCAATTTTGTTGGTGGCATGAGAGTTATGAAATACAAGGCTTTTGAGGATTCCTTGACCTCCAGATCTGAGTCGTGCTGTACTGACTTGGTTCCATTGGAGAATCCAGAGTATACTTGGAGAACTGCAAGGGAAGCTTAAAATGTTGGTTAGGAGAGGATATGGGGAAAAGCAGAGGACTGGGTGAGAATGACTGGAGAACCATTCTGTTGCCACACTCAGACACACTGTATAACATTAATACTAGCTTATTTACTTTCCATTGATCCTGAAGATGAAAACTTAATTTGTAAGTATGTCATTCACCCATAAAAAAGCATGAGAAAAAGAAAAATTTCCTTCTGAAAGTAGGAAACAAACATTTGCTTTCTTCTCTTGTCTTCTGGGTCCAAGAATTTAATTGTAGATTTCCTGGAACCTCCGGGACAGGCAGGATGATAGTGGGCCAGCCTGGAGCTAGCCTACTTTCTAGTCTCAGTCATTTTTCCTGTCAAAAGCAATGTTGTTTTTACTGGAATGCTTTGTGTATCAACTATATTGGACATGATAAAGTAGATGGCAAACTCAGAGTTTAGTTTTGGCTCAGTCCTTAACTAGCTGAGTAATTTTATGCTGATCATTTTAACTCTCTGTCCCTCAGGTTTCTCCTAATTTAAATATGAGAATTTGATTAGAACTTTTTTAAGGTCCATCCTAGTCACATGATCCTATACCATCTGGTCATTACATTCATTAAAAAGCCATTTTTAATATGCAGATTCTTTTTTTCTTTTGGTCTCAGGGATTTCAGTGGATTGTGAGGTCAATATTAGTTAATAAAGTGAAACATCACCTAAAATAGATAATGAACCCTTAGGTCATGGTGCCCAGGACCAAGGACAAGATAGCCTTGAAGTCCTCCATTCTATTCAGACAACATGGAGAAATAATTGTGTTCAGTTCTAGGCATTACAGCTCAGGAAGAACTTATTTTCTTTTTTATTTAATTGTTTTCATGTTCCTTCACTGTTCCTTGTTTCATGTAAACTCACAAGAGTACCCAGAGTGGAGCAATCAAGAAGACAATGAGTTTCAAGGTTTTGCCATATGATAAAACAAAAAAGACATTCAAATAATTGGCAATGCATACACTGAAGAGGAAAAGTTGCAGGGAAAAGATGACCACTACCTTTAAGTATTTGGAAACTTACATCAATAAAAAAGGAATTGGATTCAATATGTTTGATTCTAGAGGACAGAACAAAATAGAATGGGTTACACAAGAGGTACTGAGTGCTTCAGGTCAAATAGAAGTTAGATGATCACTCATCTTCCCCAGATGGGGTTTCAGTAGGTGGCTTGTAGATCATTTATGCTTTATATTCTGTGATAGCTTAAGATTTTTATTTAAAGCCTTATTTTTTGAGAGTTTTCAAACCAGCACCCAAATCTGTTAGTAAAGAACCAGGTGTCTCAGTGAATAAAGTATTGGGTTTAGAGTCAGAAAGTCCTAAATTCAAATCTGACCTCAAATACTTAATGACTATGTGACCTTGTTCAAGTTCCATTACCTGAAATGTAAAATGAGGATGGTAGAACCTACCTTACATGGTTACCATGAATACAAAATATGATAATATTTTTGGAGTACTTAGAACAATACCTTGCATAGTATTAGTGTTATATAAATACTAATTGTTATTATTAAAATCTACCAGTTTGACTGTTTGAGTAAAATAATCCATCTGAGGTAGATTATATATCATATACAAATCTTAAACTTAGTGGAAAAGGTTATAGAAATTTATTTGCCCCAGACCCAGGATGTTAATTTTATTCTACCTGAGACTCCTCTTTTCTTTGCTTCTTTATTTCTGTTGCCTAGATTTCTCCATTAGTTACCAAGAGTTCCAGCCTTCTACTTTTCAATTCAATGCATTTCAATTTAATTCTCAAAATCATAGAATAATAGATTTATATTTGGGAGACACTTGGTCCTAGATTCCATTTTACAGATGAAACTAAGATATAGAGAGTTTAAGTGAATTTCTTGGAGCTACCAAACTGGTAAGTGTCTGAGGCAGAATTTCAAACCCAGTTTTCTTAAATCCAAGTCTGGTGCTCTATCCAATATGCTAATTTAATTCAATTAAAAAAACACTTATACTTATTGTAATCCAAATATTGTGCTAAAGTCAAAGGCAAAAACAAAATGAAAGAGCCACTGTCTTCAAGGAATTTCCACTCTATTGGGGGTGTAATGGGGTATCAGGAATACAGTTAAATATAAAATATGAGAAGAGAGAATACATTGACAAGTAGCTATGGACTAATCTTGAAAAGAACACACAACTTCTGAAGGGCAGGAATAAAGAGAGAGTGAATTCTAGGGACAAGATACAGTTAATTCAAATACAATAATGTGAAGGATGAAATGTTAAGTTCAGGGAACAAATAGTTCTGTTTGATTGGAACAGCAACTATTGTGAAATAAATTTGCAAAAAGAGGCTGGAACCCAATTGAGGAAAACCTTAAATACTAGATGGAAAAATTTATATTTTTATCCCAGAGGCAATAAGAGTCACTGAAAAGTTTTGAGCAAGGGAGTTAAGCATTGAAAAATCTATGTTGTACACAGATGGCTTTGGCAGTTGTTTAGAGGATATATTAGAGTAGCTGAAAGTAGCTCAGTTAGAAGACAAATACTGCAATCTAGGAAAGAGGTGCTGAGGGTCTAAAGTGAAGACCTGAATATTTGGAGTTGGGGAGGAGTGCAACAAATTCAAGGAATTTTGTGAAGAGAAGAGAAGAGAAGCATCTGCCTCTTGGAGTTGAAGACTTGTCAACTAATGATTTCCAAAAACTGAGAGAGACTGGAGAAGAAAAAGACAAGGATGATTTTGAGATCACCAATATGAGTGACAAGATGCATGGCAGGGCCATGAACAGTGATGGGGAATTTTGGAGGATGGCAAAATTCACAGAGAAGATAATGAATTCAATTTCAAATTATCTTGAATTTAGGGTGCTAATGGGACCACCAGGTGGTAATGTCCAGCAGTCAGTTAAAGATACATAGCTATAATTCAAGTGACAAGTGTTGATTATTTAGCTTTGGGAGTCATTTTGTAGATCAACTTGAGTCATGGGGAACATGTAATATCAATAACTGCAATAAGTCAATAAAAATTTATTGGGCACTTATTGTGTACAATTAGGCACTGTGCTAAATGCTGAGGACACAAAGAAAGCAAAAGATAGTCCCTGCTCTCTAAGAGATCACATTCTAAAAAATGAAACATATCAACAATCATGTTCAAATAAGTTGTTTAAAAGATTGATTAGAGGTGATGAACAGAGGAAAGACACTAGCTAGTGTCAAGTGGATTTGAAAAAGGGGTTTTTTTTAACCTTGTAGAAGGTAGGACTTGATGGAAGTCAAAAAGCAGTGATGAAGAAGAAAAACTTTCTAAGCATGTGCTGGGATGCTGGGGGAAAGGGGAGATGCAACAAGTGAAAATGAATGAATTAGGAGATCGAATGGTTTCTGCAATGAATTGCAAGGTCAGTGTCATTGGGTCACAGAACATGTGAGGGTGACTAAAATATAAGAAGACTAGAAAGGGTGAGGGTGAGACAGTTTATGGAGGACTATGAAAGTCAGTGGATTTTATATTTGACCCTGAGATGATAGAGAGCCATTTGAATTTACTGAATAGACAAATAATCAAATTTATTTCCATTCTAGGAAGATCACTTAGGCAACTATATAGAAGATTTATTTGAGTCAGGGACCCCAACCAGCAGGCTATTGCAATAGTCCAAATGTGAAGGCCTGCATTAAGATGGTGGTAGGAATGGATGTAAGGAGGGTAGAGAATATATAAAAGATGTTATGAAGGTAAAATCAATGACTTGGTAATAGATTAGACAAAGGAGGGTGAATATGAGGAAGGAGTTGAGAATTAAATCTAGCAATTAAATTGCAAGCCTGAAGGATTGGGAAGATAATGGTACATTTGATAATAATATTGAAGTTAGGAAAGGAGGAGATTATAAAGAGATTGGGGGAGGGAAAGATAACAAAATTGAGTTTTAGACATGTTGAGTTGAAAATATCTACAGAATATCCAATTCAAGATTTCCTATAAGCAGTTAAAGATATGAGACTGAGGGGTGCAGCGAAGAGGTTGGGGCTGAATAAATTGACCTATGAATCTTTAGCATTGAGGTAATAATTGAATATTTGGAACTGATGATATTGCCAAGTGAAATAATATTTAAAGAAGACAGAAACAGGCCCAAAGCAAAGAGGGAGACCACAGTAGTCAAAAGGTGAAGTTTTACCTGATGAAGATTCAGCAAAGGAGACTGAGGAGGAATGCTCTATCTTCCAGGAAAGAGGAAAAACAGGAGAGAATAGTCATGAAAACCTAGAAAAACGGGAGTATAAAGAAGAGGGTCTACAAAAGCATCAAAGACTACAGAGTGGTAAATAAAGATAATTTGATGATTAAGAGTTCAATTAGAGGCAGCTAGGTGGCACAGTGGATAAAGCACCAGACTTGGAGTCAGGAGTACCTGGGTTCAAATCCGGCCTCAGACACTTAATAATTACCTAGCTGTGTGGCCTTGGGCAAGCCACTTAACCCCATTTGCCTTACAAAAAACTAAAAACAAAAAAAGAATTCAATGAGAAGTTTGGAAAGAGCAGTTTGAGTTGAATGATAAGGTTAGAAACCAAATTGTATGAAGTTAAAAAGAGAATGAGAGAAAATTATAAAACTCAAATAATATCTTTAATAAAAATTTAAAAAAAGAGAGAATGAGAGGAACATGGAGGCAAGGATTGTATAAAATCTTGACCAAATAAGGGAAGAAAATCTGATGATAGCTGTTATGATATATTATGAATGTATGAATGAAGGGATGGTTTTTGGAAGATGGGAGTGGAAAAACAGGGACTTTTTAAAAAAATTCATTTTTGATCCACATTCATATGTATATTTTAAGTTAAAAAATTTCCTTCTACCCTCCCTTCCCAGTCCCCCCGCCCAGTGTTGAACAGTCAGGTCAGCATTGTACAAATACATTTTTGATAAACATGTTTACAGATTAATCATTTTCAGTGTGAGGAATTATGATTAAGGGAAAAAAGATACATAAGAGATAATTTTATAAAGGTCTTATCAGATTGTGAGGGGCTGCTTTTTTGTTTTGTTTTTCTTCCTCTAGATGGGGATAATGTAAGGGACTGCTGTCTGTGGCGGTACTGTAAACTTTCATCACCTGGTGTCCTCGAGCAATGGAGCATTGTTTTACTGGTTGATTGTAGAGTGCTACAGGAGTGGGGATGGACCTGGGTCTGGGAAGGATATTTAAGTACTTGTATTTGGTTTAATAAATGGAGATCTAAGGAGATCTTGGAGAACTAGGAGAACTTTAAAGAGAACTTGTTATCCTTGTCTCCCACATCTTCTGCCCCTTCAATGTTTGCCTGGGTAAGGATAAATGAGTCGGGAAGGAACATAACAAATGGTTCCTGAATAGAGACACAAAAGCAGAGCTATCTGAGTAGAGTCCAGGATAAGGAGCAGCAGATACAAGCAAGGAAATTCCAAGTGACATCCCAGAGCAGGAGACTTCAGAGAGGTAGCAGGTTTATTGTTATCAGGGGACTGATTTTAAGGAAGTTGGAACAAGTAGGTGTAACGGAAAGGGAAAGTAAGAAGAAACAAATAAGTATTTAGAATTAAGGAACCAGCATAAGTAAGAAGAAATAGATAAATATTCAGCATTGTGGAACCAGCAAAAGTAAGAAGAAACAAATAAGTATTAAGCAATGAGGAGCCAGAGGAAAGTGGAGTCTCTGAGGCAGTGAGGAAGGGGGACAGAGCTTCTTCCTCAGCAGCAATCCATACCAGTGCCATTAACGTGATGCAGAGGACCTACTTGCTGTTCCTTACTTGCTGTTCCTTATGGTCCATGCTGCCTGTCTGACTGTGCTAAGTGCAACCCAAACCCCTAAACCTATGACTAACTTTAGAGACTTCTCGTAGTGTGAGAAATTATTAGGCTCACAGGAACATAACAGGATAATACAGTCCATAGACAATCTAATTCATTTGTCCTAGCTCTCTGAACTGCTGAGAAGAGATGCCTCCATCAAGGTTGATCATCTCACAATGTTGTTGTTAATGTGTACATTGTTCTCTTGGTTCTGTTCCCCTCACTCCTTTGCTGAATCACCCTGACACCGACCCTGATGCCTACGATGCATTCCACCCCTGAAGTCACAACAAATTTCACTCTCTAGCCTACAACTAAACTTGCCACGACTCTTGCTCTGGCACCAGAAAGCTGTGAAGTACACACTAACTGCACTTCCTGTGTTGGGAGCAAAAATTTCACATGCTATTGGACAGTTTGTAATGGTGTTGAATACTGTTCAGAAAATGCAACAACTCCATATTATACTGTTGTCAACAGCTCAAATAATTTCAAATACTCTCTCTCATTCTTTGCCACCCCCACCTTCTACAGAGGGAGGGAGAAGGGAGAAGGGAAATCTTCCTTTTTGGAACTTAAAAACTCAAACCTATGTCTCAAAAAGCTTATTTTAGAAATCAAAGGACCCTCCCCCCATGTCTTCTTCCTGATTTGGGGAAGGGGGAGGGTTGGGCAATGACCACATTTTTCTTAGGCTATTGATTGGGAAGCTTTGTGGTCAGTTAGTTAAGAAACAAGGGGAAGAAGACTGTTTTTCTGGGATTGGGAAATTAAGATTTCATCTTTTGAATGAAGCCTGTGCTTATGGCTAATATTTTATGCATTATATGCGTGTGTATATATATATTTAAACACATAATCTATAGGACATTTTATATCTCTCCACTGGCCTGGAGAGGTGGGAAAATGTTTCTATATCCTGAGATTTGGTACTGGCCAGGGTATCAATCTCAGCTTGGTAAATGTGTTTCAAGAAAGTTGTTTCTGTTGTTTGTGCCTGTATCTGTTTGTGAGTGTGTGTATAATTCAGAAGGAAATTATATTAGGATAAATTGTATTTCTAGGAATTTGGGGATATTGAATCATACAATTTAATGATTTCTTTTGGGAAAGAGATATTTGTCAAAGAGTTTCTTATGTTATATATTCTTCATCTCACCTTTCATCACACATTTATGGTGAGGAAATATCACAAATCATGACCCCCTTCTGGGATAAATCTGGGGATTCGCATAATGTAATGATTAACATGTTTTGTAAAACTTAAGAATTCATGTTAATTGACTTGGATGCTTAGTTGTTTTTACTATTGTTTAATTGGCATTTGTTTATACTATTTTTGAACTTTTGTTTATAACTTATGTGGAATTCATTATGTAATTGAATTAGTGAATTTTGCTTCAAAAATAAAACAAAAAGGGGATATGTAAGGGACTGTTATGTGTGGGAGTACTGTAAACTTTCATTACCTGGTGTCTTTGAGCACCAGAGCACTGTTTTACTGGTTGATTGTAGAGTGCCACAAGAGTGGGGTGGACCAGGGAATGGGGAGAATATTTAATCACTTGTATTTGGTTTAATATATGAAGATCTAGAAGATCTTAGAGAACTAGGAGAACTTTAAAGAGAACTTGTTATCCTTGTCTCCCTCGTTTCCCACCCCTCCAATGTTCACCTGGGTGAGGATAAGCTAGCCAGCAGGAACCTAACACTTCCTGAGTAGCTAGACTAACAGGAATATAACAGGATAATATAGTCCATAGCCAGTCTAATATAGTTGTCCTAGCTCTCCGAAATGTTGAGAGGAGATGCCTCCATCAACGTTGATCATCTCACAATGTTGTTGTTAATGTGTACATTGTTCTCTTGGTTCTGTGCCCCTCACTCATCATCAGATACTGTAAGTCATTTCATGCTTCTCTAGAGTATGATCACTCATGGTTTCTTATAGAACAATAATATTCCATAGTATTCATGTATCATAACTTGTTTAGCTATTTCCCAATTGATGGCATCCCCTCAATTTCCAATTTTTGCCACTACAAAAAAAACTGCTATGAATATTTTAGAACATTTTTATGATTTATTGTGAATATAGACCTAGAATTGGAATTGTTAAGTCAAAGGGAAGGAACATTTTTATTTTTCATTGGGCATAGTTACATTTTGCTCTCCAGAAAGGTTGGATCTGTTTACAACTCCACCAGCAATGGATCAATGTCCCAATCCTCCCACAACCTCTCCAACATTGATCATTTTCCCTTTTTCTCATCTTAGCCAATCTGATAGGTGTGAGGTGATATTTCATTGTTGTTTTAATTCTCATTTCTCTAATCAATAATGATTTGGAGCATTTTTTCATATGATTTCATATATATGTATATATATATATATATATATATATATAATTTCTTCATTTGAAAACTGTCTATTCATATCCTTTGACCATTTATCAATTGGGGAATGACTTATTTTAGAAATTAGATCTTTATCAGAACTCCTAATTGTGAAGCTTGTTTCCCAGGTTTCTGCTTTCCTTCTAATTTTGGCAGCATTGATTTTATTAGTGAAATTTTTTTTTAATTTAATATAGTCAAAATCATTCATTTTTCAGCTTCTAATGTGCTCTAATTAATATTTGGTCATAAATGTATCCCCTTCCCATAGATTTGATAGAGTGTTTCTTGGTCTAATAATTTATCTATGGTGATACCTTTTATGCCTAAATCCTGTACCCATTTTGACCTTATTTTTGTATAAGGTGTGAGATGAGGGTCTATACCTAGTTTTTGCCATACTATTTTCCATTTTTCCCAACAATTTTTTGTCAGATAGTGAGTTCTTATCCCAGAAACTGATGTCTTTGGGTTTGTCAAGCAGTAGATTGCTACAGTCATTTACTGTGGTTTCTTTTCAACCTTTTTAATCCACTTATCTATTACTCTTTTTTTTTAACCAGTATCAAGCATTTTTTATCACTGATGCTTCATAGTATAGTTTTAGATCTGGTAGAGTTAGGCCACATTCCTTTACATTTTTCATCAGTTCCCTTGCTATTCTTGCCCTTTTGTTGCTCCAGATGAATTTTGTTACTATTTTTCCCTAACTTGGTAAAGTAGTTATTTGGTAGTTAAATCAAGGGATTTTAAAATAGTTAGTAAGGAAACAATCAGCAGATAGAAAAATTGGAGATAAACAATTAAAGAATAGGAATTGCAGAAGGAGAAATTTGCTGGAGAAGACCAGATGGGATGGAATCACTTGTGCATATAGAGGGGTTGGCTTTGGCAAGAAGAAGGGACACCTCTTCATATGAGATGGGGTAAAGGAGGAAATTGTGACAGAATGTTCCTGAATAAATGTTAAATGAGAAGGAAAAAAAGAGGGACCTCTTAGCAAATAGCCTTGATCTTTTTTCAGCAAAATAAGAACAGAGCAACCTTTTAGCTCAGAAGTATGGAGGGGGTAGCCATTAGAAGTTTAAGGAAATGTAAATAGACTCAGAAAAGCTAGGGATGTGTAGTCAATTAGGAAGGCATAAAAAGACTGCCTTGATACACAGGGGCCCAGTAGAAACTATAAAATGTAAATGTTAGTGGATCTAGTCAACATGATTTCCAGATTTTCTTCACTTTGATTCAGCAGTATGTGAGTAGGAGCATAGGCAAAGGATGATAATAATCACCTAAGACTGAGGTTTGGCGAGATAAAATCAGCAATAAAATAAGGGAATGAAGAACTCACAAGAAAAGAATAAAGTGGAATTAAACTGGTTCACCAAGGGGTCAAGATGGCTAAAGGAAGAGAGTGTAACTATTAGGAATGATGGTCTGAGGAAGAAAAGAGAGGTCAAGGGACTGGAGTCACAATGAAAACACAGTAGGGAGTTAAGTATTACAAAATATAAAATTGATCAAAGAACTACAGATTGTGATAAGAGAATTTTCATGTTCATGAGCATGGAAATGGTGATGACAAAATCAAGGATATAAACCTTTTGGTATGTAGCTGAGTTGGAATGGGGGAATAGGTCATGGGAAGCAAGAAAATTGAGGAACTAGAGTCTTGAAGGAATATCAAATAATGTAATTCCCTAATAAGAAGATAGATGCTGGGGTAGAAGGACTATGATCCAAGCATTGACATTAATGAGGAAAAAAAGGGAAGTATACTGGAGGTCAGTAGACAATACCTATCAGGACTTCAATTACATGGTAGCTATAGATTAAGAGAACCTCAAAGAAGGAGAGGTTACTGAGTGATGGTAGTAGAAGGTGAATTCAATGAAGAGTCAAGCATAATCTAATCATGGCACTTGATCAGTGGGTTAAGGGGAATTGATCAACCAATGCTAAAAAAAAGGTGAGAGAGGTTGTATTGTCCAAAGGGGACTGGGTCTCAGTGAGTACAGAAAGATGAAATGAGTGGAAAAAGGAAAAGATTTTAAATGAAGCAAGTTTGTTATCTATGGTTTTCCAGAGAGCATAGTGCAAAGATGGGTAGCTTTATAGGAAGACATTGGAGGATGGAACTTTTGTTGAGGGAGATGATAATAAGTTTTAATAATAATATTATTTAGTTCAGTCATTGGAATTTGGGAGAGAGTATGACTGGAAATATATCAACAATCAAGTGGATTATCAGCAAGCTAAGGATTAGGCTCAGGATGAAGTCTTCTCAGGCTGTTAGGCATCTCAGATGAGGAAACTAGTGTGGGGAATTTAAACAACACTATTTCTATCCTTTCCCTGTAGGCAGCCTAAGTCAGAAGATAGATGATGGGAGCAGTCAGTATAAGAGACTGGCTTATGATGGAATAGTGTCTCTCTGATCCAGTTCAAGCAAGGAGATATTAGTCTGAGAGACCAGCACTTAATGGGATATGTTTCAAAAATTCCTTGTAAACAGGAAGAGGGTAGCCTATTGCTCTAACAGAGGTAACAAACTCAAAACCTGTCGGTCATAAGTGAAACAAAACTCCATATACAGGGCAAGCCAAAATGTAATTTCTAAATATCTAATAAAATAAATAAAAACACAACATGGATAATGTAAATTTTTGATTTTCATCTATGCAATCTGCAGGGAACCCTTCAATTAAAATTTGATACCACTGTTCTAAATCATGTATTTGGAGAAAAAAGGTAATCTAGAAGTCACGGAGTTCACACTCCTCATTTGAAAGGATCAATTTTAGCCTACAGAAGAGAAACATTGGATGGGATCTCTCTCTTCTAAAATGTGAAGGGTTCATATGTGAAAAAAGAATTGAATGTATTTGATTTTACCTCAAGAAGGCAGAATGAATCAGTGGGTAGAAATTACAGAGGAGGGTAACATTGGAATTTAATATAAAGCACAACTTCTAAGCAATTAATTTTGTATAAGAAATAGATTGAGGGACTTCATATCAGGAGTTATGTATCCCTTAATGTTTTCAAGTTAAGTTTAGATGACCATCTATTAATAAAATTTTGTACCAGGGAATTTTGTAAAGTGTGGATTGGGTTAGATAATTTCTGGAGTCTTCCAAATGAATTTCTACTTGTGTAATACAATTTCATAAGGTAATAGCTAGAACCCCAAAATTATAATACTGGATCAAATCTACAACCCACCCAACTTGGGATTTTGTTTGGGAGTAATATTGTGAAAAATCACAGTTGTCCATCCCACCCATACAGATATATGCATCTGCGAACCATTAGTTATATGCTCTAAAATTTAGGAAGTTAATAATGATGATGTTAATTGTAATGGTGATACTTAAAGTTCACAATGCCCTATATATAAATCTTATCAATTCATCATCATAACAACTCCATATGGTGATTATTAAGGTAGCATTATTCCCATTTTAGAGATAGGAAAATTCAAACTCCTAGACCTAAAAAAATCCTGCTCAACCTATTAAAGGACATAGCTAGGATATTAACCAAAGTCTCCTGAATCAATGATGTATGCCCAATGAGCTCACTGAACATTCATCACTGACTAGTTTACATAAAAGCTTCTGGACTGAATTTATATGTTCCATGCTCCTGTGTAAAGCATTATTTCACAACTTTTTACCTTAAATCATAAAAATACAATCTATAAATGTATCTCTCTTGATTGCCTTTCAAAACTTGACAGTTCAATATGACCCACCTATGTAATCTTCCTTAATCACTATAGCCCTCAGTGATTCTACCCTCTTCTGAATTCCTAGAGCAATTTTGGTTTGTATTCCTTATGATATTTGTCTGTTTGTTTACAAATTTTTATAAGTGTGTCAGTTATGTGCTTTCCCTACAGAAACAATGGAAACATGATACAAAAAAGGAAGACAAGGAACATTTATTGGATTTACTTTTGTTTCTGTTTTATTTTTAAATTTTTATTTATTTTTATCCATTTGTACATGCATATTTCCAAGGTACAAAATTTCCCTCCACCCTTCTGTCCCACCCCCCTTCCCCTCAGTAGGGAACAGTCAGGTTAGCATTTTGCATACATATTTTGTTAAGCATATTTACAAATTAGCAATTTGGTTCCTGAGCAATTAGGATTAAAGGAAAGAGATACATAAGAGCTACTTTGTAGAAAATATTCATCAGATTCAGTAGGGGTGTTTTTTTTTTCTGTGTGTTTTATTTTGTTTTGTTTTTCTTACTCTGGTTGTTTTCCTGCCTCTCGTTGGGTATAATATGGTCCATAACCAGTCTAATACAATTGTCCTAGCTCTCTGGACTGTCGAGAAGAGTTGCATTCATCTCATAATGTTGTTGATGTGCGTATTGTACTCTTGACTCTAAATCCCTTTACTCTGCATCAGATCCCATAGGTCATTATTCAATGCTTCTCTAGAGTCCAACCTTTTATGATTTCTTACAGAACAATAGTATTCCATAATATTCATGTACCATAACTTGTTTAGCCATTCCCTAACTGATGGGCATCCCCTCAATTTCCAATTCTTTGCCGCTGCAAAAAGCTGCACTGAATATTTTGGAACATGTAGGAATTTTCCCATTTTTATTTTTTTCTACTTTTTCCATTTTTTACAATTTCTACTGGATATAGGCCTATAATTGGAATTGCTTGGTCAAAGGGTATGAACAGTTTTATTGCTCTTTGGGCATAGTCCCATATTGCTCTGTAGAAAGGTTGGATCTCTTGATAACTCCACCAGCAATGTATTAATATTCCAATCCTCCCACAAAGTCTCCAACATTGATTATCTTCCCTTTTTCTCATCTGGGCTAATCTAATAGGTGTGAGATGATACCTCATTGTTTTAATTTGCATTTCTCTAATCAATGGTGATTAGGAGCGTTTTTTCATGTGATTATATATAGCTTTAATTTCTTTATTTGAAAACTGTCTGTTCATATCCTTTGACCATTTATCAATTGGGGAATTATCTTATCAATTTGATGCAGTTCTCTATATATTTTGGAAATGAGACCTTTATCAGAACTCTTAGTTGTGAAGACTGTTTCCCAGCTTTCTGCTTTCCTTCTAATTTTGGCAGCATTGATTTTACTAGTGCAAAACCTTTTTTGATCTAATAAATTCAAAATCGTTCATTTTGCAGTTTATAATGTGCTCTAATTCTTGTTTGGTCATACATTTATCTCTTTTCCACAGATCAGATAGAGTACTTTTTGGTCTATTAATTTATCTATGCTATCAGTCTTTATGTTTAAATCTTGTGCCCATTTTGACCTTATTTGGGTATAGGTTGTGAGATGTGGATCTATGCCTAGTTTTTGCAATGCTATTCTGTAGTTGCTCTTCCAGAGAAGACTCTCATGCTGCCATTGCAGCCATGTCTCTTGTAATCCCTGAGAAGTTCCAGCACATTTTGAGAGTGCTCAACACCAACATTGATGGACGACAGAAAATAGCTTTTGCCATCACAGCCATCAAGGGTGTGGGTCAAAGATATGCTCATGTAGTACTGAGGAAAGCAGATATTGACCTTACCAAGAGGGCTGGTGAGCTCAATGAAGATGAGGTGGAGCGTGTGATCACCATCATGCAAAATCCACAGCAATACAAGATTCCAGACTGGTTCCTCAACAGGCAGAAGGATGTAAAGGATGGAAAATATAGCCAGGTTCTGGCCAACGGTCTGGACAGTAAGTTGCATGAATATCTGGAACGACTGAAAAAGATTCGGGCACATCATGGGGTTTGGCCCTTCTGGGGTCTCCAGGTCTGAGGCCAGCACACCAAGACTACAGGCCGCAGGGGTCGCACTGTGGGTGTGTCCAAGAAGAAGTAAATATCTTCACCGGCCTCATCTATTAATAAATAGTTTATATCAAAATTTTAAAAAACTACTATTCTGTAGTTTTCCCAATAATTTTTGTTAAATAGTGAGTTCTTATCCCAGAGGCTAATGTCTTTGGGTTTGTCAAATAGAAGATTGTTGTAGTAATTTACTGCAGTTTCTTTTGAACCTATCCTAATCCACTGATCCATTACTTTATTTCTTAACAGGACCAGGCAGTTTTTATGATTACTGCTTTATAGTATAGTTTTAGATCTGGTAGAGCTTGGCCATCTTTCTTTTACATTTTTTTTTCATCAGTTCCCTTGCTCTTCTTGCCCTTTTGTTGCTCCACACGAATTATGTTACTATTTTTCTAGCTCAGTAAAGTAGTTATTGGATAATTTGGCTGGTATGGTACTGAATAAGAAATTTAATTTGGGGAGACTTATCATTTTTATTATATTAGCTTACCGGAACCATGAGCATTTGACATTTTTCCAGTTATTAAGATGTGACTTTATCTGGGTGAGGAGAGCTTTATAATTGTGTTCATACGGTTTCTGGGTCTGTCTTGGGAGGTAGATTCTCCAGTATTTAACGTTGTCTATAGTTATTTTAAATGGATTTTCTCTATCTCTTGTTCTTGGGCTTTGTTATTCATATATATATATATATATATATATATATATATATATATATATATATATATATATATGCTGATGATTTCTGTGGGTTTATTTTATATCCTGCTACATTGCTGAATTTGTTAATTATTTCAAGGAATTTTTTAAGATAATTTTCTCAGATTCTCTAGGTATACCTTCATATCATCTGCAAAGAGTGAAAGTTTTGCTTTTTTCATTGCCAATTCTGATTCCTTCAATTTCTTTTACTTCTATTGTTACTGCTAGCATTTCCAATTCTATATTGAATAGTAATGGTATTAATGGGCATCCTTGTTTTATCCTGATTTTATTGGAAATGCTCTAATTTTTATTTCCATTCAATATAAAATTTGTTGATGGGTTTAGATATATACTATTTGTTATTTTAAGGAAAACTCCCATTTATCCTTAAACTTTCTAGTGTTTTAGTAGGAATAGATATTGTATCTTATCAAAGGCTTTTTCAGCATCTATTGAGATAATCATATGATTTTGGTTGGTTTTACTATTGATATGTTTAATTATGTTTAGTGTTTTCCTAATATTGAACCATCCCTGTCTGCCTGGTACAAATCCAACTTGATCATGGTGTATTATCCTGTTAATAACTTGCTGTAGTCTCATTGATAAAATTTTATTTAAGATTTTGGCATCAATGTTCATTAGGGAGTTTGGTCTATAATTTTCTTTGTCTGTTCTGTTTCTTCCTGGTTTAGGTATCAGTGCCATGTTGGTGTCATAAAAGGAGTTTGGCAGAACTCCCTCTCCTATTTTTTTAAAATAGTTTATGTAAAATAGGAATTAATTGTTCCTTAAATGTTTGGTAGAATTCACTTGTAAATCAATCTGGACCTGGAGACTTTTTCTTAAGGATGTTTCTGTTATATTTAATGTTTCTTTCCATTTTTAGTAATATTTTGCTGTTCAGTCATTTGACAGTAGTGTCCAACTTTTATGACCCCTTTAGAAGTTTTCTTGGCAAAAGTACTAGGGTGGTTTGCCATTTCCTTATCAGCTTATTTTACAGATGAGGGAATTGAGCTAAATAAGGTAAAGTAACTTGCTCCAGGTCACACAACCATTAAGTCTTAGGTCAAATCTGAACTCAGATCTTTCTGACTCCAGACCCAGTACTTTACCACCTTACTGAAGTTCAGTCTAAATGTCAATTGAATGAATTTTTCAATGAAGGGAAACAACTCTAGCATTAACTGCATAGAAGTAACATTTTCCCTACCTGAAATTATTGTAATAGTCTACTTATTGGTCTCCCTACCTTAAGTTTTCCTCCACTCTCATCTATTTCCTGATAATTGAACTGTAAAAGTGAATGTCTAGGGGTGGCTAGGTGGTACAGTGGATAGATCACAGGCCCTGGAGTCAGGAGTACCTGAGTTCAAATCCGACCTCAGTTGCTTAATGATAGCCTAGCTGTGTGGCCTTGGGTCAGCCACTTTACTCCGTTTGCCTTGCAAAAACCTAAAAAAAAAAAAAAAGCAAATGTCTTAACACTCAACTCTGATTCTACCACTGCCCTCCTCCTTTATGATCAAATATTGACACTTTCCTTTGCTTTTCAAATCCCTTCAAACCTTGATTCACCCTATTTTGCCAGCATTTATCACAGTATTTGACAAGTAAACACTTAAGCACTTTTTGATCATTTTCATCCATCCATCCATTGTCTTATTATGGTCTAGTCCAACTGAATTTCTGACTTTTCCTCATCAACATTTTATGTTCCCTCTCTGTTCTTTTGAACTAGTGAATCTCCAATCCTAGAACATACTCCTACTCAATTGCATTTCTTAATTTCCCTTCTTTCCTTCAAAATTCAGTCCAAACATTACCTTCTGCACAAAGCCTTTCCATATTTTTCTCATTGCTTCACTCCCCATTATTATGTGTTCTTATCATATATTTTATATGTAGATTTTGGTCTTCATCCTTTTTTTCATATCACCAAAACTCCTTGAGGACAAGGGTTATCTCATTGCTCCTCTAGTACCTTTAAAATGCTCGCTTGCTTCATTGATTTCATGCTTTTATGTATTATTTCTTTTTTGAGGTGCAGACATTTTATCCACAACTGTATTGTAAAAGATCTTAAATCTATTTCTTTTATTCTAGCCCCCAGTGTTGATCTGTACATGGTAGGATCTCAGAAATTCTTTGCTAATAATGAATGTGATGAAAGTTTTAAGAGAGATTTTTCCAGAAATGTTTCTGTAGCACTTCTCTTCCAAGAAGAAATTAGATCATCTTGAAATTTTTCTATATCATGATAATCAGATTTTCATGGGTTTTTTTTTTCTGTGACAGGTCCATGGCCTCCAAAGTTCACACAGCATTCAGAAAGCAAGGAGACACTTGCAATGAAATGAGCTCTATTTAATAGATGAAAGAGCTGAACTTCAATAAATTTAAGCTAATTGTGATGTGCCTAAAACCGTAGAATAAATCAGAGTCAAAACTAGGGTATGAATCCAGGTGTGTAGCCCTATGTGGGGTCAATGAATTGTCTTGACGACTTTAAAAATATCTGTGTAAAGTCAAGAACTTTAGAAAGCAAACTGGACTGATTTTTCCAGTATATATTTCCATCAAGTTCAGTCCTTTACTGTAGGAAAATAGTGTGTCCCACCAATTCCACCAGACTGTTTCCTAGGTAGCTCTATCTGGATGCCAATTTGCATAAGATAAAAAGAATTGGCAGAGTAACTTTTGGCCATTTCTCAGAAAAGAACGTCCCAGGAGAGGCAGAGTCATTTGTAAATCCAGAAGCATCTTGCAAAAGTCAAAGGTGTAGAAGTCACATTTTCCAATTGAAAGATCACTGTGAAATCTTGGATTGCAGAGATCCAAGATTGCAACCCTGCTCCAGTGAGAAGTTGATTCACTCTGAACATGATTTCCATGTTTTGGAGACATGAGCAACAGTAAGCTGGCAGTAATAATAATCTTCCTTTCTCCATTGCCCTTCTCAGCCTGGCAAAGAGTTAAAAAATCCATTTAATATCCCTTCCCCCATATGAGAAAAGCAAATTTTACTGTATTTACCACCTTCTGGGAGAAGGGTTTCAAAGTCAAGAGAAGATAAGTGACATACTGAAGCCCTTCCAAAGTGCTTCTAAACAATGAGCAAATCCAAACTTTCGCAACAGACCATTGCATTCTGCTAATCTTCCTGGTAAAGGGATTTAACAAAGAAGAAAAAGCTTTGGGTTTCTAATCAGAGGAGCTGAGTTTGAATTTTGGCACTGATGTTTACCAGCAATGTGAACATAGGCAAGGTTACATAATCTCTCAAGCCTCAGTTTCCTTATCAGTAAACTGGAAATAGGGATATATACCTTTTCTAGCTTCCCACCTACCCAAAGATGTTGAGAACAGTATTTTATAAAACTTAATATGGAATTAAAATTTCCCTTCTAATATAAACCTTTACCCTAGTATAGTTTCAAGAGCATTGAAGTAAGTCCCAAGAGTATTTACCTCAAGATCTGACAAATTTTGCTTGCCCTGAGGTTCGGTTGATCTTTTTGTACCAGCCTTCAGTTTCTGGACCCAGACACTGTCTTCTTTGACATTATTCTGTGACATCTAGACTTGGAGTCAGGAAAATCTGAGTCTGATTTCAGTCTTAGACTTTTACTAGCTATAAAACTTGAACAAGTTTTTTTTTTTTCATCTCAGTCTGTTTCTTCATCCATAAAATGGGGATACACCAATAACATCACATACCTCAATAGGATTGTTGTGAAATCCAAATGATACATCTAAAGCACTTTAAAACTTAAAACTCTATACAAGTTATCTTAGGATAATGGATCTGAGAAGTAAGTTAAGGATACTGTGTTAAAGGATAGTGAATTAACCTTAGAATCAGGAAGAGGTAGGTTCAAGTCTCATCTCCAACACACACTGGCTGCATAGCCTTGAGAAAGTTAATTAACTTCTCAGTTCTCCAGGTAACTCTAAGGCTATAAATTACAAGCAAAATGTTGACTTGCATTGTAAGAGGGACTTTTCTTCACCTGGAAGTACTCATTTTTCAATGATATCACAATACCTTTACCCTTTCTAACTCCATTTTCATGGTTTTGTTAAAAGGAACAAATTGGAATGCAAAGAAAAATATTTTGAAACATTTAAAGCTTTCTAGAAATGAGTTTTTACTAAATTATTTCAGTGCATTCATTTATTGAATACATATTATACACAAGACACTGTGGGACTATATAAATACTTGAATTGTATATTTACAAATTTGTAAAGCTTGAAGATAACTTTGAGATCATCTAGTCCATCCCCTACCTGTAGTATAAATTCTCTCTTGAATATAATAGAAAAATGATCTAGTCTCTAATTAGACACTTTCAATGATGGGTCACTCTCTCACAATGCAGTATATTTTTTGATACCAAATTTGACTCCCCCCAATATATGAGCTGTCTCTCTTAGTTTCATGACATCTTCTAAACTGTGAATGTTTCTATAGAATACTTCATCCAAGTTATGATAAAATTGTTGAATTATTGAACAGAAGAGAGTCAAAATTGGGTCCCTGAAGAACTCCATCCAAAATTTTTAAACAAGTTGAAAATCATCAATTAATTTAGATCCGATAATTCAACTAAATTTCAAATCTACTTAACTGTACTATCACTGAGTCACCTATCTTCCCATCATGAATCTTAGAATAAGATGAGAAACTTTGTAAAACTTTTGGAAACTCAAGTAGTCTGTCTGTAGCATTACCTTAAGGTAAATTAATTAACTATCAAACTATCAAAAAGGAAGCTAGATATACACAGTGAAGAGTGTTGGGCCTGGAGTCAGGAAGACTCAACTTCCTGACTTCAATCTGACAACAACCTGACTTCAGACAAATTTCCTAGTTGCATGATCCTAGACAAGTCACTCAGTCCTATTTACCTCAGTTTCCTCATCTAGAAAATAACCTGGAGAAGGAGATGGCAAAACACTCTAGTATCTTTCCCATAAAAACTCCAAATGGGTTCTTAAGTCAAACATGATTTATAAACAACAACCATCAAAAAGACAAATGCTGTTAGTTTGGCATAACTGACTTTTATGTATTTCATTTAAATGTTCTCTTTAAAAATCTATTTGCCAATATAAATTCAATGGTACTATGAAGAGTATGAGTTTTGGAATCAAAGGATCTAGATCCATATCTCAGCTCTTAGACTTATCAACTATGCAATCTTAGTAAAGAAACATATTCTCCCTGGGCCTTAGGTCCTTCATCTGTAAAATGAGGGGTCTGCACTGAATGACCTTTGATGTCCCTTCCATCTCTAAATCTAATATTTTAAGAGTCAAACTTGCTTAGTATCTACTTACGTTTAATTGCCTTAATTTCCACTCAAACTAGCCTAAGCCTTTTTTCAGCCTTGCCTTCTTATTCCATTTCAGGATTTTTTTATTCATTTTCATTTACTTTTCCTCATGAGATCATAGTATATATAAAATATTTGATTATGCCCTTTCACTTTGTATTAATTCATAAAGTCTTTCCATATTTCTTTGCATTTTTTATAAATTCCCATCTCAATTACATTATAGTATTTTATTATATTAATATATCATAATTTATTTAACCATCCACTTATTGCTAGTATTTGGGTTGAGTTGCTCCCAGTTTTTGTTTTGGATGTTTTCAATTACATAGTGCTATGGAAATCTTTGGGAAGTTCTTCTATTGTGTTTGCTTTTCATAACAATGTCAGGGAATATTACTAGCAGTGGAATCATTGAGTCAAAGGGTATGATTATTTTTATAACATTTATGTTATATTCCAAGTAACTATCCTAAAAATTGGTATAACATTTCTAATGAATCAATGCTGGCTTGTGATTTGTCAATATTTCCTCCTAAGAGCTCTATCTTTTTTTTATAATTTGGCACAGAATTTTGGTAGGAATTAAAAAAATTCACTAATCTACAATTTCTAGGTCTAAGAAATGGTGTTCATAAAAATAAGCAGAGGGAAGAAAGTTGTATGAATTCATGGAAACGAAACAATTAAAGTTTGGAAAGAAATAATCAATTGACAAGTATTTACTAATTACCTACCATATGATAGAAATTTTACTACAACAATAAGCAAAGAACAAGAACAATTACTGCTACCACTATTACTATAATTACTAGCTAACATTTATTTTTTAATTCAATTTTATTTTTAATTCATGGAACATGAAAGCATTTCTGAAACAGAACTATTAAAAAAGATGATTGCACAAGAAGCTGAAGATCTACCATGTACTCTTTGCTATTCCCTCCAAATAAGCAACAGTTATCATGTAAATTTCTTTTCCTCCCCCCCCCCCAATCACTGGAGATGGGTACCATTGGACACAAACAGACATGATATAGAAAATTATGAATGTTGAAGAAACAAAATCTGCAGTCTATTAATGCTGTTAAAATCTGTTAAAAGTCCTTTGCTCGAGATGAAATTGATTCCTATTGTTTAGTTGTTTAATGTAAAATCTGTATCTTTTCTCCTCATTTCCAGCTCCCAGTCTTCAACCCTCTACTTCGTTCCTGTCAAGTAAAGGGGGAGGGAGTTCCCTTTTGCCCCCAATGCCCAAATAAGGGTCAAAGCTATAAAACCTGAACAGGACCTCCACTTGGGCTGGTCCTGTCTCTCTGGCTCAGTCAGCTCTCTCTCTCTCTCTCTCTCTCTCTCTCTCTCTCTCTCTTTCTCTCTCTCTCCCTCTGACTATCTTTCCCTATTTCCTAGCCTTTTGATATTCATTCTGTTATAAGTACTTGACCTTTCCAGAGGAAATATTCTTTGAACTGTATACTCTGCTATAATTCATAATAAAATCCTGAGCAGTTTTAAATTCACAGAGAGCATACTAATTCATTCATCTTTCAGTGGCCCCCAAATTCCTATGCTTATCTGGATATATATATATATATATATATATATATATATATATATATATATATATATATATATATATATATAATGTATATACATATATATAATTCTATATTTTTCTATTTATCAGTTTTTTGTAGATATAGATAGCTTCTGTCTTCGTGTCCTTTACTTTTAATTAGTGTCTTTATAATAATCAAAATCATTGAGTTGCTGAAAGTTGTTTTTAGAACAATACTGCTGTATACAGTGTTCTCTTGGTTCTGCTCACTTAATTTTTCATCATTTCATGTAAGTCTTTCAATGCCTTTCTAAGACTATTGAGCTCATCACCTCTTATAGCATAGCAGTATTGTATCACAGCCATACAATACTATTTGTTCAGCCATTGCCTAATTCGTGGGAATTCCCGCAATTTAAAGTTCTTTCCCACCATAAAGAGAGCCACTATAACCATCAGATTCATAATGAGAGTTATAATTACTATTTATGAATTTCCATTTATCTTACTTTTACTCACTATTTTCTTTCTCAGCCTTTCTTTTTGCCTTATGCATATGACTATCTCCACTCCTCCCAACACATACACATTCTTCACTTACCTCTCCAAGAGTACCCCTCTCTTCAACTAAGATTGAAATAGTGCTTATTTTCTGGCAGGCACTAGAGTAAGACCTTTACAAATTTGATATTCTCAACAGCCCTGGGAGTAGGGGTCTATTATTTCCATATAACAGATTGATGAGGAAACCAAGGTTTAACAGATTTAAGGGGTGGGGAAATTGAGGCTAAGTGACTTTCCAAGGGTCATGCAGCTGTGTCTCTGCTGAATTTGAACTCAGGTCTTCTTTTTTCAATATTGCTCAAAAATTATTTTATGGCTCTTTGCTGTACTTCAAGCCTTCTGGGGTTTAGACTTCACAGCACTATTAACACAGCATGAGTGACTTTTTTGGAAATCATTGTCAATTGATTGCTTTCTACCTTTTGTATTTGAATTAAAACAACCAGCATGTATTAAATATTTACATGTGCTTGATGATGTTCTAAGTTCTGGGAATACAAGTTAAGCAGAAATAAAGAATATTCTTGTCCTCAGGGACTTTCTAATGGGGAAGGAGAAGACAAAAAAGGAAGGTGTACAAAGAAATGGGGTACAAAAAGAGAAGACATATACCTGGGGCCACTGTGGAAAAGTCTGGAAAGTTGGGGGTAGAGATTAGTCAGAAATGAAGAGCCATTTTTGTTCTGGGTATACTCCTAAAAATGGAGTTTCAGAAAGGAACCAAACATACAGAGGAAGGGACCACAGGAGTGGAATGAACTTACAGAGGGACAAGTTAAGGGGTAGAGTGAACTTACAGGATAAGATGTCTGGGGGTATGGTGGAGAAAGTCATGAATAGATTCTGAAAAGGAATAAAAATATGTCTGGCCTAAATACCTTCCTTAAATTGTATACATCTTTAAAATATGAGTTGCCTTATGAGCATCTTGTCCATCAGACTTAGATCTGTTTTACAACTCCCTTTTATCACCCATGACATAATTATCTATAAAAATGTGAAGCCACTGTTGTGAAACTCCAATACTAAGGGAAACTGACTTCTTTTTTTAAAAGTTACATATGGAACCTTACCTAGCATTTTTTTCTTCTATGAACTAATTGAAATAATGTTTTAATTTGTAACCTTTAGTGTAGGTCCTATGGCAAAGTGGGCACGGCATTTCCCTTTTTATCAGGCACAAACTTCAAAAGGGTATAATTACTTTCTCCCAAAAAATTCTGTCAATGTTCCAAACTGGGTCTAGAATATCAATTTCCCTTTTGTACTTTCTACATCTTTTGAAATATGAAATTGCCAGGAAGGCAATGTTTAAAAAAATGTTCTGCTTTGAATTTTAATGGAAAAAAGTTACATAGCCATTCTGACTATACTCAGTACAAATTTATGTTATACAACCTCAACTGGGCCCTCACCACTTCTTGGCAAAACTACTATACCTCCCTTACTAATTCACTATTCCATTCTCCACACTGGATCTTCTATACATTTTCATCCATCCTTAAACCTTTCATGGCTCCCTCTGCCCCATCTCTCTCAAGAGAAAACTGTCGCACAATTCAATGAAAAACTTGAGACCATTTCCATGAACTCCTTCTCTTCCCCTCTTCCATATTTTCTATCACTCAGATGTCTTCTGTCATTTTCTCTTCCTTCACCTTTGTTTCACATGATGAAATGGACTTACTCTTTATCAAGTCACCTCCTTTGATTTTTCAAGTGATCTCATTCTATCTATCCCATCTCCTCCAACAGATTGTCCCATTATCTTTCACTTATTTTCAATCTCTCCCTCTATGCTGGCTCATTTCCTATTGTCTATAAAAATGCTCATGTCTTCCCTATTATGGAAAAAAAACCCTCACTTGATCCTTCCATCTCCAATGTCATCCTATTTTTCTTTTTTGCACTTTGTGACTAAACTCCTGGAAAAAAGATGTCTATACTATGCATCTTCACTTTCTTTCCTTCTTGCTTTTTTGTAAATCACTTGAAATCTTCCTTCCAAACTTACCATTCCACCAAAATTGTTCTCCCCAAAGTTAATAATTTCTTAGTTGTCAAATCCAAGCCATTTGCCTCAATCTTCATTCCCCTTGACCTCTCTCTCTAGTCTTTGGCACTGTTGATCACTCTCTCCTCCTTGATAATCTCTTCTCTATAGGATGTTGGGATATCACTCTGTCATGGTTCTTCTCCCACCTCTCTGACCACTCCTTCTGCCTCCTTTTCTGTATCTTCATATAGACCATGCCATTAAAACATAAGTGTGCCTCAGAGTTCAGTCCTAGATCTTCTTCTCTTCTCCCTATATGCTACTTCATTTTGTGATTCATTGACTCCCATGGATTCAATTACCATTTCTATGCTATTGATTCTCAAATCTCCCTCTCTTATCCCACCTTCTCTGCTGACCACCTGCCTCATATCTCTAACTGCTTTACAGACAAATTAAATTGGATGTACAGTAGATATTTAAAAATTAATATATTCAAAACCAAATTCATTATCATCCCCCTCAAGTCCCCCACAACCTTTGCTGTTATCCTGGAGAAAAACACCATACTCCCAGATCCTCAGACTCACTAACTAGGAATCATACTGGGACTCATTTCTAGTCTGACACTTACTATCCAAATTATTTCAAAGGTCTGCATCTCACTTTTGCAATATCTCTTAAATATTAATACTGCCACTATTCCATTACATCACATAGGGACTATTAGAACAGCCTGCTGGTAGATAAGCCTGCTTCAAGTTTCCCCACTCCAATCCATCCTCCAATCAGCCACTAAAATATTTCCTTAAATATACATCTGATCATATCACCCCTTACTCAATAAACTCCAGTGGCTCACTATTGCCTCCATAATCAAATACAAAAATGATCTATTTGGCATTCAAAGCCCATCATAAACTAACCCTGCCTATAGTTCCAGTTTCCATATGCCTTTCATTTTGAAATATCTTTTTCTCTTTGATGTTTCCTAAACTGATTTGTGAACAAAATACTCCAGCTTTTTGCTAAGGATATTTTTTCCCTGGATGTCCCCATAACTGTAATATTCTCTTCTACCATACCTTTTGACTTCCCTGACTTTCTTTTAAAATTCAATCTTTTACAGGAATTCTTTCCCAATCTCCTTTTAATTCTAATGCATTTCTTCTGTTCATTATTTCTTTTCCATCCTATTTATTGTGTGCTTTGTATTTATTTGTTTGTATGTTGTTTCTCCTTTTAGATTGTAAGCTTTTTAAGGGCAGGGACTATATTTTATCACTTTTATATAGTTTCACATAGTGCCAGTAGACACCTAATGTTTACTATTTGATATAATGTATGTCTTGCTTGCTTAAATCTCCATTGATAATTACATCCAGTTTCCATGCCAATTTTGATACCTGCACCAGGAATTTTTCATTGAAACCTTCTTCATATCAGGATGTCTGTAATATACTCTTATCTCAATATCTTGTCTGCCTCCATTTATCTTCACTAAACTATTCTCTGCCACAGTTCCTGGATAATATGACAGTGTGTCCATGGATTTATGTAAAAGAATAAATTTTCTCAATCACTCTATATCACTCTACCACCCTTTTTATCTTATCTGTTTTTTGGGGAAAGAGTGTACCCTTCCTTTTGTATAGTACAATCATGAGTCATATAACACCACAGCTAAGTAATATTTATGAGGTCATCTTTATCTATCTGCATTAAGATCTCTGGCTCATTTTATTATCCATATTCTGATAATTAATGCGTGGACATCTAAGGTCATTCATATAATTTCTGTTCCACTTTGTGGCTTTTTTCCTTGCTGCTAACCTCATCTCATATGTTTCTTTCTTTAGTATTTTTTGACAGTTGTATATGGGCAGTTTTCTCGCTTATCTTCTCTTTGTGTTTAACAATTTTTCTGTATTAGACCCAAAAGTATTTCTTGATTCATTTAACAAGTATTCTTTAAACTGTTATTAATCATTCCTTTTCAAAGAAAACAAATGATATCACAAATGAATGATGTCTTAACTTTTACACGAATTAGTTTTAAGTGAGATAGAGTTGCACAAATCCTCAGCTTCACTCTTGCCTCCAGAGTCAATTGCAATGGCAAGACCAAAGTCAGGCTAAGTAGTGAGTCCCAGGCCCCAGGTTCAGTGCACAACCTTGGTGTCTTCCATGTCTTCTTGAGATCTACTTTAAATGTTTCAACCATTTTCATGGCTATTAGAATAAATCATTCTCATTCACCCATTTTGCCTGGAGAGGTCTTCACATCCTAGGGGTAGACATTCCCCTAAATTGTCAATAGGTTTAAGTTTTGTCAGCTATTCTCACAGAAACAGTTTACCAGAATGTGACCTCTCAGCATGCTGCAACTTCCTATATCCACAAGTGGGAGTTGAATGATAGATAGACATCAATGGTGAGTGAACAGTCCTGAAAAGAACTTGGCAGCCCTCTCATTGTTAAATGAATCAAGAAATACTTTTGGGTCTAATACAGAAAAAAGAGAAGATAAGCGAGAAAACTGCCCATATATAACTGTGAAAAAAATACTAAAGAAAGAAACATATGGCATGAGATTAGAAGCAAGAAAAATTTATAGTATTCCCTGTAGTAGGTGGCATAGTGGATAGAGCACTGGCCTTGGATTCAGGAGGACAGGAGTTCAAATCCATTCTTAGATACTTGCCACTTTCTAGCTGTATTACCTTGGGCAAGTCATTTGACCATGATTGTTACACATTTAAGGCCTTCTTCAATTGGCCACTGCACCCAGATGGCTCTGGAACAGAAAATGAGGTTGGTGACTTAGCACAGCACCCCCTCACTCAAATCCAATTTGTGTGCATGTCAGGGCATCAAAACCCTGATGTCCTGGTCTTCTTCGAAAATGAAGAACAAACATTTTTATTATTACTCCCTGGATAATGCATATAGCCATCATTAAGCTACTACAGTGTATAAAGACAGTAGTTTAGATGCTGGATTTCAAAAGTGGTGAAAAAAGTTGTTAAGTTCATGGCATTTGCATTTCACTGGGGTTGTAGTATAGTTATGCAAATAAATATATGCAAGATGATTTTAAGAATCAGAGAAAACTAACAAATAGACAATCAGGAAACTAGGGAAAGAATGGAAATAAAAATTCTATCTTCCTGGTCCTTATTACATTCTGTCCCTAGTTCAAGTACTATTAATTCTACATCTGAAGTCCCAGGACAGAGAAATTATTGTTTTGAAAAGTTATCTTATTGATCAGTCATACAGCTCTCATTTTCTCTTTTGTCTTTTGAGACTCCTCCTCCCAATGGGTACTTATGATGTAAATATTTCCCTTGCAAGGATAGAGCTTATACAAAAAGATAATAAAAACTAGAACAAAATATGCAATGAAACAAGTACAGGGTGTTAAGCAAATTCTGATAAAAATATCTACTTTTACTAAGGAAATAAAGAAAGGATTCTTGGAGGATGAATAAAATTTCAATAGAAAATTGGGTGAAGAAATGGAAGATGAAATTGTGAACTTATTGTGGGGACAGCAAGTGGTCCCATTTCTGTTAGAGAAGAGGGTAATTAATACCAAGTAGAGGTCATCTCACAAAGAAATTTCATTTGTACAGATTATTTTATATGCATCAACTATCACTCAGCATTTATTAAACACTTACCATGTGTTAGACAATGACATGTCAGATTACTTTTTTCTGCTAGCTCTATTCAAATCCCATTCAACCCTGTGTGAGTTATTTTCCCATTCCCTCCAATATATTATCCTTGCTCTCCCACAATTCAAACAAAAAGAAAAACTGAAAGTCTATTCATTTCCCCTTTGACATCCTGATGATTTATTATCAGAGTCCCCTCCTCCCTTTCAAGGATATTCTTCTGTATTATACTGCCTCCCTCAAAATGATTTTCTAATAAGTAGTAATTTTGTTTTATTTTCTTTGTTCTTCAAGAATTACTTCATTTCTTCTGCCTGTCTCCTGATTTTTCCATTTTTATAGTTGCTGTTGTTATTATTGTTGATTAACATAGCTTTTTTTCATCCATTGATGGTCTCTTTCACTTACAATATGTGACACTTTTCCTTTCATTTACACAAAGGATAAGCTCTTTCATATGACCTCACACTTATATCTTATTCCCCATCTTGGTAATGTTTTGGCAATGAGGCTTCATCCAGGATACAGACAAAGGATTAACTTTGAAAATAGGTTATCTAAAATTTCCTAAGTCATAAGGCTGACCAGGTATAATCAACAGGTGGAGGAAGTGGACTTTATATGATTCAAATTTCCTTTATCAGGAATGTCAAAGTTCCATCTCATCTGAGCAGGATGGGTTTGGGGAGCATTAAGAGTTGTGAAGATAATTTCAGTTATCTTCTGGAGGTAGGGAGACCTGACTTTGAATCTGGCAAAGACGCTTATTAGTTTGTGACCCTGAGGAAGTCACATAATCTCAATTTCCTCATCTACTATTTGAGGTTAATAATGGTGCCTGCTTCCTAGGGCTGCTGTGAAGAATAAATTTTAAAATGTATTATATATTGTTCATAAACAAAAACATTAATTATGAACCCAAATATTATGGTTAAATAAATACAAATAAAAGGCAATATTCATAAATCCTAGCACAGGGCCTTTTTCATCTAAATGTTAGTAATAAAAATAATAGTAAATTTTCTGGTATATAGTAAATGCTTAGTAAATGCTTGTTGATTGATTTTTCTTTCTTTTCAAACTCGACCACTCATTTTATCTCAATTTCTTCTTTCTGCCTGTTCATATGCACACTGTCTCTTAGACCTTGGAATAAATTCATCTAACATTTCTAGCTAATTAAATCCTTCTCTTCCTTTAAAATCCAACAAGTTTTACTTCCTTCTTGAAGCTTTCTTGGGATCTCTCAATCATATAAAATCTTCTTTTATTCTTGAATCTTTCATAATAGTCTGAGTCTTTCCCGTGTACTTTTTATAATCTAACTGGTATTATAATAATTATTATTTTTAAAGGCTCTTCCTTTCATTTTTTTTTTAGTTTTTGCAAGGCAATGGGTTAAGTGGCTTGCCCAGGGCCACACAGCTGTGTAATTATTAAGTGTCTGAGGCTGTATTTGAACTCAGGTACACCTGACTCCAGGGCTGGTACTCTTATCCACTGCTCCACCTTGCCCCTTCTGGTATTATAATTATTAATATATCTATAATTCCCTCTGTTAGACTTCAAGTTACTAGAAGGTGGAGATTGTACTTTCTTTTACCATTATCCCTAATATAATAATAGTTAATATTTATATGGAATTTCCTATATGCTAGACACTGCTAAGTATTTTAAAATTATCTAATTTAGTCCTCACAACTAGGAACTAAGTATGATTCTTATATCAATTTTAAATTTGAGGAAATTTGAGGCAAAAAGATTTAAATGATTTGCTCAGGTTTATAGCTATTAAGTGTCTGAAACTAAATTTGAACTCAGATCTTCCTTACTCCAATTCTGGTATTCTATCTTCTGTACCACCTATACTTTCTATACAATATTTCTTGTATCATAGTTAATGTTTTATGTCTCTGCTCCTCCCTTATATTGCAAATTACATAGGACCCTACCATATATGCTTTAGCTGCTCAAGAAAGTTTAATTAAATTGAAATGAATGGAACACATATGTAAATGGGTGTTATTAACCTAAATAATACTTCCAAGTTAGAAAGAATGCATCAAGAATATCTTTGAATAATACAATTAAGAGCAACACCTGTTATACCACTGAATTCATCCTACCTGGAAGGAAAAGAAAGAAGAATAATTGGCATTGATCTTTCTAAATTACCAGACTCTCCTTCTGTTAGTAACTTACCTTCTGTCTAATCCTTTCCTCTATACTAAGAAATATTCATGCACATGGCTAAGTTTGAGTACATTTTTCTTCCCTCCACTTTATTCAACAATTACTCTGTTTTTCCTGGGTCACCTGTCTTAGTGTACAAACCCTCCCCCTTCTCATACTTTGATATGTTAGTATGTTACTGACAAATTTCTCTTCAAGCATGCAATATGTAGGTAAAAAATGGACTCATCAGTCTGAAGGCATTTTGACAACCCTGAAAAAATGAACATATTAATATACTATCACAAAGGAATTCTTAAAAAAATAAAAGCCTTCCTATCATGCCAAGACATCAATTGTACAAAATATAACAATGTGATTTACTTTCCTTTTATTCATAGTATGGGGGATGTATTATACCCATTTCCTACTGTTTGCTATTTAGATAAATATACAAAAGTAGTTTGGTTTTTAAAGCACATAGTTTTATTTTATGCATTTGCATTTGGCTACTGCATACTTATTTCTAGCTTTATAAACCTACTTCTCTGTTTATAAAAAGATGGTTATTATGGAAAATATTGTTTTGGAGTCAGGATGAAATTTTATTTTTGCTGAGCTAGAACACTAAAATTCAATAGAACTATGCAATTAAAAATAATTTTTGCTGACTGCATTAAATAGGAAAAGCAACACTTATAGAGAAAGAACAATTGGGCCATGGGGAGATAGACCTAAAACTAATTGGAAACTAAATAACCTCATTCTAAAGAATGAGTGGATAAAACAACAAATCATTAAATGAATTAATGATTTCATCCTAGGTAATGACAATAATGTGACAATATCCCAAAACTTATGGAATACAGCCAAGGCAGTTGTCACAGGATATATTATATCTTTAAATGCTTATGCGTATAAATTGGAGAAAGAGGAAATCAATGAGCTAAACATGGTACTAAAATGATTAGAGAAAGAACAAATAAAACCCCCCAATTAAATACCAAATTAGAAATCCTAAAAATTAAAGGATAAAATAAAATTGCAAGTAAGAAAAATTTGAGAAACCTCTTAAAAGAAATCATATCTACAAAACCCAGAAAGAGCAACTAGGAGAAGAAGAGCTACCTGAAGTTTTGTCCTATGGGATTGTTGGCGAGCCAGGCACAGAGTTCAGACTCTGCTGGGAGCATAGGACAGGGTCAGAGCCTGAGAGCTTAACTAGCAAAATGGATGGGATGGAATACATCCTGAAAGCCTAAAAGCGGGAGAAGCCTGATTGGCCATGGGGTTGTAGGCCAACTAGGGATCAGAAGCATTGGTTGTGGCACTGACTATCTGTAACTTGCCTGAAGAGCAAGGTCTAGACCTCAATTAGTCAAATAGAAAACTCTTTCAAAAATAGAATTGACCGATTGTAAAAGGAGTTGCAAAAAGTAAAGGAAGAAAATTCTTCTCTAAAAAAAATGGAGGTTGTGCAAACTAATGACTTCATGAGACAGCAAGAGTCAGTTAAACAAAACCAAAAATTTGAAAAAACACAAGAAAATGTAAAATACCTTATCAGCAAAACCACTGATCTCGAAAACAGATCAAGAAGTGACAACCTGAGAATTATCAGTCTTCCTGATTGAAGGGAAAAAAAAAGCCTGGACTTAAATATTATAAGATTCAGTGATGGAAAATTGCCCTGATATCATGGAACCAGAGGGCAAAATCATTATTGAAAGAATATATCAATCACCTCCAGAAAGAGATGCTAAAATCAAAACATCAAGAAATGTTGCGGCCAAATTCTAGAACTATCAGATAAAAGAGAAAATCCTGCAAGCAGCTTGAAAGAAACAATTTAGATACCAAGGAGCCACAGTAAGGTTTACACATGAACTGGTTGCATCAAAATTAAGGGATCGAAGGATCTGGAATGAGATATTCTGAAAAGCAAGGGAGCTTTCCTTGGAATGCAGCCAAGAATCCATTACCCAGCAAAGCTGAGCCTTCTCTTCCAGTGGAAATGATGGATATTTAACAAAATGGAAGATTTCCAATATTTCCTGATGAAAAAACCAGTGCTTAATAGAAAATTTGGTCATCAACCAGGAGGCTCAAGAGACACATGAAATGGTAAAAAAAAAAAAAAAAAAAAAAAAAAAAAAAAGCATAAAGGAAAAGAAAACTGCTATCCAATAAGATGAAATTGACTATATCTCCTCCTGGGAGAAAAATTCTCACAACTCTTGGGAATTATAACTCTGTTAGAGAGAATATACTTAGCCAGAAGTGATGGACACTCATGACTTTTCTGCGACTCAGATAGAATGATTTAAAAACAATACTTTCTTAAAAAAGGATAACAGTAAGGAGATGGGAAGATGGAGGAGACTGAATGGTATAAACCTCATTAAATTAAAAGTTACAAAAGACCTATTGTAATAGAGGAGAAGAAGGGAGGAACTGAAAACCACCTGAATCTTTCTCTCATGAAACTTGGCTTACACAAACACTCAGTTAAGTTAAGAAACTTATCTTACCTTTCAAATATTAAAAGGGGAAAGGGGGAGGGAGAGAAGACAGGGGAGGGGGAGAAAAAGAGGAACTAAGGAATGGAAGGAAGAAGGGGAAAAAGGAAAGGGAAAAGAAAGGGGAGGGGGTTGATGTAGGAGGGCAAACACATTGAAGGTGGTGGTATTCAGAAACAAAAGAGAGGGGAATCTGGATAAAGGTAAAAAATACAAACAGAGGGAAAATAGCTTGGAGCATAAGAAAAAGTTGGTAATTATACCATGAAAACAAAGTAAAGACTAACAGACTACCTTCTGTGGGGAGGGGGGACAGAAGGAAGATTGAGGGGGGGAAATTGTAAAACTCAAAATAAATAAAATCTTAAAGAAAAAAAGATTATCAGACTACCTTCTGTGGGGGTGGGGGAGGGAAGTGAGATTACAAGAAAAATTATAAAATTAAAAAATAAATTTTAAAATATGCACATCAAAAAAAGTTGTTTTGGCAAAGGTTTCTGTCCATAAGAAAAAAAAATTTTCAAGGAAAGTTCTTATGATATTCTAGAGCAAGAAGGTAAAATAGAAATTAAAAGAATTCATTGAAAATCTCCTGAAAGAGATCCCAAATAGAAAAGTCTTAGGAATATGAAAGTCAAATTCCAGAGCTCCCAGCTCAAGGTGAAAATATTGCAAGCAATCAGACAGAAACAATTCTACTGTCATAGAATCATATTCAGGATAAAACAATATTTAAAGTGGCTTACATTAATGGATAGACTATTCCAGAAGACAAAGAGCTAGTAATACCATGAAAAATCACTAACAAGCTAAATTAAGCATATTCTTTCAGGGGAAAAATGGGCATTTAATAAAATAGGAAACATTCCAAATTTTCTGATAAAAAATAAGAGTTGAACAGAAAATTTTATCTTCGAATGTAAGATTCAAGTAAAACATAAAAAGTAATCATAAGAAACTTATAGAAAATGATAAGGAAAGGAAGATCATAAGGAACTTAATAAGATTAAACTGTTTACATTCTTCCATGGAGGGTGATACAGATAACTCATGAGAACTTTCTCATTGTTAGGGAAGTAAGAAGGAGCAAATATAGACAGAGGTCACAGGTTTGTGAGTTGAATATGAAGGGATATATATATATATATATATATATATATATATATAATTATCAGCTAGGGGAGTGACTAAACAAATTATTGCACATGGATGCAATGGATTGATATTGTATAATAAGTAATGATGAAAGTGACAAATTCAGAGAACCCTTGAAAAACTTATATGAACTAATGCACATTGAAAAAGCAGAACCAAGAGAAACATTTATATAATTTCCAAAAGATTGTAAAAGAAAACAACTCTGAAAACTTAAGAATTCTGATCAACACAATGGCCAATTATGACTCTAGAATACTAATAATGATACTAATCTCTTGATAGAAAAGTGTATTAGCTTTTATTTTATTGAAGAGATTTTATTTGCAGGTGAGGATGGTTAAAAATAATATAATATAAGTTAATATAATATTAATACAAGACAAGAACAAACTGGATAATAGATTTGCGATTTCATGTACACCACATAACTCACCCTTCCATGAATAATACTTCAGTAATAATCTTTGTGAGCAATGATTGAATTCACTGAAGCCTCTGTGAAGATAAGCTCAAAGGGTTCATTTCATAAAGAATATTCCTCAATTTCTGGACAGCTTTTAGACTTTCATGAGGAACTCAGTCTCAGATTGATGACTTATGGAGTAGCTTGCACCAGGTCATCCCAAAACATGTTCCATATGTGCATATTGTTTCCCACATTTAAATAATTATACACAAAATTAAATATGCAGTATAGTAGTATATACAAATAAATTTATACTTTAATATATTTTTGATCTCATTAAAATGGGAACTCTCTCTAGTATTAAAGAGCCCTACTCATCTAAATCTAACCATTCTGTGAGACTCTTTCTCATATTCTCATATTCTCTCTCTCTCTCTCTCTCTCTCTCTCTCTCTCTCTCTCTCTCTCTCTCTCTCTCTCTCTCTCTCTCTCTCTCTCTCTCTCTCTCAGTTATTTCAGTTATTGCAAGGCAATGGGGTCAAGTGACTTGCTCAAGGTCACACAGCTAAGAAAATTTTAAATGTCTGAGGTCAAATTTGAACTCAGATCTTCTTGACTCCAGGGCTGGAGCTCTATTTCACTGCACCATCTAGCTACCCCCTTGCTCATGTTTTCTTACAAATTCTTGGGGATTCATTCAAAATACTCTATACCTCTAAGAATTTGATGTTGAATCTTTGAAGCGTAGTATCTCTCATCAGTGTATGCTGTACTCAACCAGCTCCTTTCCCCTCCAAAAAGTTGTAATCTAATGCCTCCTTATGGCATTTTAGGAATTTGTAAAATCAATATAGAAATGCAGGCCAGTATTAACTTGAAGAAGTGTCTTCAAGTACAATCTTGACAACAATCTATGTAAACATTCTAAGGACAAGCATACCAAATTATAGAGAAGCACATTATCTGTCAGATAGCCAGTTAGTAATGAAATCTTTAGCCATGAAATAGTCATGTGCACATTTGAGTATTTTCATGTGAATTCATTCATTGAAATGCCTATAGCAAAGATCCTCACCGTCTATATATGAGTCTTTTTTTTAATTTAAGGAAATGGGGTTAAATGACTTGCCCAAGTCACATGCTAGGTAATTATTAAATGTCTGAGGCTGGATTTGAACTCAGGTTCCCCTGACTCCAGGGACAATGCATTATTCACTGCTTCACTTAGCTGCCCTCTCTCTCTCTGCATCTTTTGTGCATATCCTCTTACAATTACTATGCAGGGGCTCCATTCTGCATACTCCAGGTCTACCAAGAATTCATGATATCATATAGATAATATTGAATCATAATGTCCAAAATACTACTCTTAAGCCATAAATACCTCAGTTTCAGATATAATTTAGGGATACAAAGGTTTAAAAAATGACCCTGACCTCATATAAAATAGGAGATGATTTAAAATATAAACAAATGATCATAATGTAAGATAGAATGTGATTGAAAAAATGAGAATTACAAACAAATCATTGTATGGAACTTTGAGGAACAGTAAGCACTTTTATGGAGGAGGAGGATAAGGAGATCCTTGAGGCCCTTAGTGATAATGATGTAAAAAATGGACAATAAAAAAGAAAAAATCCTTGACACATCATTTTAAAAATGAAAAGAAGTGCTCCACATTACCTAGTTGTAATAGAGAGCCACAGACAAGCAAAACAATGTGGATATTATTATGGTAAATTAGAGTTGGGCTGAGCCTAGAAGGCAGAGAGGGATTCTGAGAGTCAGTGATAAGGAAGAATTCATTTAAGAGAATGGAATTTATAAACTAAAGGTCAGTGAGCTTAACTTTGATTCTTGAAAAAAAAATTTAGAATGTATTTTCAAAGACAAGGTGACTACAAGGAGCCAGGAAGTTTTCGTGAATAACAAATTACCTTCATCTCAAATCAAATTACTTCCCTTTTTTTGATAAAATTCCTTAATTCAATTAAGGATTTACACATATAAGATTTTTGGTAAAACATTTGACAGATTCTCACGCTATTCTTGTGGGAAAAAACAGAAAGAGAGGTATAGACTAGATGGTAGATGGACCCACAATTTGTTGACTTACCAGTTTAAAAAAAAGTAGTGATTGTATATCAAATTCAAAGTAAATCTTGAATAAAGTACCATATTTTTGGTCCTGTGATCCTTGACATTTCTTATATCAATGCTATGGATAAAACATTGATGACATTTCTATGATATTTGCAGATGACACAAAACTGGGAAGGATAGTTAATACATTGTATAACAGAATCTGAACATACACATACACATATACATATATAGGGAGTAGACTTATAGGGCTGAATTTAGTAAGGTGAAGTTTAGTCAATATAAATATGATATCTTACCCTTGGACTGAAAAGATTAACTTCACAAACTTGGATTTTGAGACAGACTTAGCTAAACTGTAACTAATCTAAAAATAATATGATGCTTTCTCTTGATTGTGAGCTCCATTGGAAGAATAAAGAACTCCATTCTTTAATCAGCTTTGTAGGATCTATATCCTGCACCTAACCATGGGTACTTTGGTATGAATTTATGTCTTCTTTCCCTTCCTTTTTTCTCCATGGTTTATAAGTGACCAGTGATTCATTTATTGTCTTGATCAAATGACTCCCAAATCTATAAATTAAACCTCAGTCAAACTCCAGTATGTCCTCCATTATTGAATGCCTGCTGAGCAATTCAACCTGGATGTACTGAAAACATGGCCAAAATGTGGTGCATTACCTTCCTTGAAACCCATTATCACTTTCACACTTCTCTGTTTTTATTGAGTATATGATTTTCCTTCCAAAGCAAAAATTCAGTATTTTCGATATTCCCAATTCTCTTCCCTACAACCCATATTCAGTCAGTCAAAAAATCTTATCAATTCTAAATCAACAATATATTGCACATTTATTATCTTCTCTCTATTCACACTGTATCATCTTAGTAAGGTATTCATCACAGTTATTCATCTTCTACTCCCCAATTTATTAATTTGTTTGTTTCCTCTGCAAGAAGTCATTCTCTCTCTCATTGTTCCTTATCAACCTTAATCATGGAATGGATATTATTTGTGTCAAACTAAGGTATGAGAAAGATCTTAACTTAAAAAGGCCAAAGTCTCACACTGCATCAGGGTCATCACCAGTTGTCCTGATCCATATCTGACTACTAGATCCAGATTGTGCTGAAGGAGAAAGTGAAGATGGCGACTTTGCACAGCACCCCATCACTCAAAGACAAGTCACTTGTATGTCATGATTATAACCTCCCTGATGTCATGATCCTCTTTGAGAACAAAGGACAAACAACAACTTCCTGTCAACTTATGAAACCCTTCCAAATTGTGTTCCCAATTTGTAATCGCCTTTCTTCAGTCTTCCTCCATTATTCACCCTGATGTCAAAATAACCCTCTGATGCTTAGGTCTAACCATGTCATTCTCATACTTTCAGATCTTCAGGAATTCCTTATTACATCTAGAATAAATATAAACTATTCAACCTGAAATTTAAATATCCTCACACCTAGGTACAATTCATTCTTTCTGACTTTTTAATTACTTCCTTTCACATACTATATTCTAGCAAAACTAGAATGCTACTTACCCTTACTCAACTCAATATTGCATCTCTCTCCTCAATACTTTTGTATACTCCTTTATCACCTCTGCCATTTAGAATATCTGGTACCTCTTACAGAAAGTTTTCATAATTTTCCTCAGCAATATTTGTTCATTTCATCCTTAAATTATCTTGTTTTATTGTCCATGTGTTGAAGACCTCAGAAGAATGCAAGGTCCTTGATTGTAGAAAATATTTTTTGAAGAAAATATTTAATAAATGATGAATATATCAATGAGACATGAGAATCTAGAATGTGAATATAATCTTACACTGCACTGAGAGCACTAAACAAATGGGTATTGTATCTTTGTCAGATAATATATGAACTATTGTGTTCTAATCTGGAATCCATGTATTAGGAAAGACATTTATAAACTAAAGAATGCCCAGAAATGATTGACCAAACTAGGGACAAGACTTAGAATAATATCCTTTGGGAATTGACAGAGGGTAGATTGAGCCTGGAGAAGATAGGACTTGATAGAAGCAAGTGTGTTATTTAAAATATACTATAAGGGCAGCTAGGTGGTGCAGTGGATAGAGCACCGGCCTTGGAGTCAGGAGTACCTGGGTTCAAATTCAACCTCAGACACTTAATAATTACCTAGTTGAATGGCCTTGTGCAAGCCACATAACCCCATTGCCTTGAAAAATCTAAAAAAAGAATTAAAAAATAAAAATTACAATAAAATATTCTATAGAGATATTAGTTGAAAAGAGGCAAAGTTAGGCTTGATGTAGGATTTCTTAGTGATCTCCCTTGAAAGATAAACATTTGTCCTTGTTGGAGGTTGTTAAGCAAAGATTTCATGACTGCTTTGGGTATGTGGTAGAGAAAATTCTTGCTCACATAATAACTAATCTCTAAATCAACTCTGTTATTCTCTAAAAATCTGATCTTAGGAAAGTGAATCACAGGAAATTAGGAGCCTGAAAAAACTTTTGAATATGAATATAATAAAAAAAACAAATTTTCAAGGCTAGATGGAGACTGCTGTTAAGTTTACAAGATATAATTCAGAATTATTCTCTGCAATGTTATGTTCTTTCATGGTTTTTTGGTTAGTCTTTGGGAATCTGGCTTTGTCTTGAATTTTTTATGTTCAATTTTCTTTACTTTATAATAAATAATCAAATTTTTTAGGTTTTTTTGTAAGGCATATACATATATATATATATATATATATATTTCTTAAACTAAGAATATAAATAGATCATATCTGTTATTGTTTCTGAAGTTAAATAATAGAGGCTAATACAGTAACAAAATATTTGTTCATTTTATTTTCTGTATACTCTGGGTCATACTTGATTCAGGGAGTCTAATGAGTTCAAGTCCAGGATTTACATGATACAGTATGCTTATCAAGTTAAAATTAAATGCTTATTTGATGGCAGAACTTTTATCAGTTATAGATTGGGCTAAATCATAATTGGGGCTCTTTTCTAATTCTGAAATTATTATGTGAAAAAAAATAAGAACTAGTTCTGTGTTTTTATTAGGATAGGGAACTTCCAATTGAAGACCTACTAAAAACTTCTTAGTAACTTTAAGATGAACCTTATCTCCCCTTGTGCCAACCACCCAAAGGGGTGGTGCTAGATACATGGATAGATAGATAGATAGATTTTAAAGTAGAATGGTCTAAGAGTCAATAAATTACTTTTATACAGCTACATATTACTCACCAGCTCTGTATGTAAACTCTTTTCATGAACCTAAATTGCAAAATATGGGGAATAATTTATTAAAATTACAAGCTTTTATTCAAATTAATAATTTATATAAGATGCCTAAATCACCATTCCCAAGATGTGAATTGTTATTCTAATTTTCAGTCTTATATAGTAAATGATGCTTCAAAAGAAAGTCTATTTCCCAAAGCAAATGTGGGGAAATATTAACTTTGTTCTCTCCATAAGGGGCTAATTCCCCACTGTTAGTTCCCAATGCTCATAAGCTTTAAAAATGTTTTTTTTAAGTTGCAATGCCACAAAGAACTAACACAATTCTAGTGTAATATTCTTATTCTTTGCATTAAAATAAACACATTTTAATGAAAAGTCAACTTCTTTGCATATAGGATATAATTCTGAGCCAGATATTCTCCCAGCTTGCTGCCTCCATATGCTACTCCATATGCTGAGAGACCATTGATTCAAAAGGAATACCTTTATACTTCTTCTTTCCTCCTCTTTCTCTCCTTAAACTTCACACATTCACCCACATACAATGGAAGAGAAATGTAACAGAAAATCTTGCCCCTCTTCAGTAAAATAGAAAAAATAGTTTCATTGTTTCAAAGGTAGATATTTCATTCATTCATTCACTCATTTATTCATTTAATATTTTAAAGAACCTGTTGTTTCCAAAGGACTGTGTTAGTCACCAGGGGTGGAAGGTCAGACTATAAAACTGATGTAAGATATAGTTTTGTATTCTTGTTACTTACATTCTAGATAGAGTAAGGCAAAAAACTAGGCATCTATAATATGCAATATTATATAACATATGAATTGGAAATGTACAACATAAACTGTTACATAAAGTGTAAAAAGGAAGATAGTTATCAACAATGGAGATCAGATAAAGCGTAATGGACATGGCAGTACTGAATAGGAGTTTAAAGAATGGAAAGGAATTTAATAAATGGAGATGAGAGAAGGAAAACATTCTAGGCATAGAGAACAGTGTGAGTAAAGGCACAATGACTGAAAAGTTCAGGGCATGATAAGAGATGTGGGAAGCAATGAAGAGAAGTCAAACTTGATTAGAGTACGGTATACATGAAAGGTATGAGTAAAGCTAGAAAGGTAAGATAAGGTTATATTGCTAAAGGTCTTGAATGATAGAAAAGGAGTTGGACATTATTCAGTTTGTAATTTGAGAACCATTGGAGATTTGTGTCATGATAACATCCATTCAAAAGAAACATTCTAATAGTGGTATGATGATGAGAGCATGCATAGAGAAAAAAATTGTAGATTATATATATATACATATATATATATATAATCTATATTAAATTGTTCACTGTTTTAGGAGGGGTGGGTGAGGGAAGTGGGGAAAAATACAGAACTCAAAATTTTTAATAAATGTTAAAATTTGCCTTACATGCAATTGAAAAATATACTATTTATAAAAAGAAGAAATAACATGTGTGGAAAAGGAATCCACATTGGGACATAGTAAAAGAACTATAGAGAATCTGAAGAGGAGCTAGGTGAGGAAAGAAGGATGGATATCCTGGGCTCTTCTGTAAATTGGAGTTTCTATAAGGAACTTATCAATGGGACAAGAGAACTGCAGGGGCTGAGAGATTTCCAGGGTAGGGAAGCCACAGGAATTTGGAAGATAAGAAGGCAACCATGAAATTGAGATCAAGTTAGAGAGTCAGAAGTAGAGAAAGGGGAAGAATCCAAAGCTAGTGTCAAGCAAGGGATATATTGATAGAACACAGGATTCCTATAGTTGTTCTTTCTTGTATTAACTGTTGTTTTCAGTAGAATCATCATTCAGTCTTTCATTTTTGAAAGTTTGAGTTAATATATATGATGCTGATTATGGGATCATAGAATTTAAATAGATTTGAAAGGTATCAAAGAAATCACAGAGTTCAATCAATTCATTGTACCAATGAGGAAATTGAGGTTCAGGGTTTTGTCATTCACTTATCTTTCATATCCAACATGATACAGTAAAATGAATGTTGTTTTTAAAATCATAGAGCCTACATGTGAGTTCTGGGTATGGCACTTTTTTCTTGTATAACCTTAGACACCTCATTTAATCTGTCTTCAGTGCTTCATTTTCCCCATCTGTTCATGAAAGGTTTTAGATAAGATGATATCTAAGGTATTTTGAAACTGTAAATCATGATTCTATGCTCCAGTTCTTGTATCTGTGAGGATTTTCCTGGAGTGATGACAGTAACAATAGAGAGCAAACTCATACTTTCAAAAATGAAAGCCTAAGTCAATGATAGTTCTAATGAAAACAACAGTGAAATTAGAAGGAAGAGCAACTACAGGAATACTGTGTTCTATCAATACATCCCCTTCCTTTTAAGTACCTTTTTATGAATACCTTTGGATTCTTCCCCCAGCTCTCCTTCTGATTCCAGTTTCTTGGCTGCCTTCTCACCTTCAGTGTTCCTATGGTCTCTCCAACCTGGAAATCTTTCAGTCACTGCAATTCCCTTGTCCCATTGATAAGCTCCTTATTATAGAACCTCCAATTTACTGAAGAGCCCAGGATAGCCATCCTTCTTTCCTCTCCTAGCTCCTTTTCAGATTCTCTGTAGTTTTTTTTTCACTATGCCCTAATATGGGTTCCTTCTCCACACACATATTATTTTTTTCTTCCCTCACCTACACCCTCCTAGAACAGTAAACAATTTAATAAAGGCTTTATATATAGATATATGCATATGTATATACACACACACAAATATATATCTCCACAATATTTTCTCCATTTGGTATGTTGCTTTTTCACGTTAAAATTAAAAAAATTTGAATGAATGCAAGAATTATCTTTCTTTTTACTTATATTTTTTATTTCTAACACTGAGCACAGTCCCTATAACATAATAAGTATTTAATAAACTTTTAGTGATTTGACTTGATTTAGATTTGGAACTTGAGATATATTCAAGCAAAGATGTTCTTTAAGATGTGGGACTAGAGTTCTATGCTTAAGATATCTACACCTAATGATCTCATATCCATTTATTAATTACCAACTATGTGCTAGCACTTTGCTATTTGTTGGGGATACAATTAATAAAACAGAAAGACTGTCTCTGCCACCTTATGAACTGGCAATCTAAAGAGAGAGACAAGGCAAAAGAAAAGGAGGCAGAAAAGTAGGAAAGGCAGTATAGGGTAACCATTTTGGGGGCAGATTGTTTCAAGATTTGAGAGTCTAGTTTCTATTGTCTATGAAGGGAAACTCTGGGAGGAATCAGTTCTCTGCCCTCCAATCTTCCAATCACTAGCAGAAGAGGATGAAGAAGTTGGTATCAACTAGGACTTAAGGTGATATTAAAAGTGATGAATTTATCCTGGAAGGAATAGCTGAAACCAGTCAGGAAAGCAGATGTAAAGCAGATTGAATACACTTGGAAGTCACTTCTATAAATGTGGTGCCTGGAGTCATAAAGAAGAAAAATAATACCAAAGAAGAGAGTGAAGAGAGAAATGACAATAAGACCAAGGAAAACCCTGGAGAATACCAACATTAAGAAACCAAGGAAACAAATGAAAGCCCAACAAAGATGACTGGGAAGGAAGGAATAGTTGAAGAATATTTGTCTGTGTGTGTGTGTGTGTGTGTGTGTGTGTGTGTGTGTGTGTAGTTTCTACATCACTCAATTTAGCTTTTCCTCTTTTGAATTTCATGATAGCCCTGTGGGGAAGATACTATTATTACTGTTATTTCATAACTGAGGAAGCTAAAGCACAGAAAGGTTGTGATTTGTTCATGATCACACATCTAATAAGAGGTCTGAGGAAGGGTTTGAATTCAAGTCTTCCAACTCCATGTCCTCTACTCTTTCAATAGTGTGGCTGATCTATAGTATCAAGGAGATGAAAACTGAAAAAAGAACTCTGACCTTCTTTCTTTAAGATTCATATATAACCTAACTGCTGATTGAATTTTATTTACTTATAAAACTCCTAAGAACAGGATCCAAGAAAGCTGTACATGATAAACAAACACTGAGCCAAACCAGGCTTCATGCCCAGAAAATAACTATAACCAACAAAAGAAAAAGAATTAATTTTAAAAATAAAAAAATAAACAACCTGCATAACATTTAGGGCTAATGACCCACTGACTAAACATCCAGTGAGCAGAGGACCATGTAGATTTAGAGGTTATCTAATTCATGTCCCTCAGATAAGAAATTTGAGGCCCAGTAAGGTTAAGTGAATTGCCAATGATCATATAAATAAAGGGAAGACATGAGATCTGAACCCAGGCTCAAAAATGTAGCAGGTACCCTGGAGCAACACATTACATGAAGGATTTTGTACTGTATTTTCATATCTAGAGTCCCTAAAGACAGGTAACTAAGCCTATTAACTTGAATGAAGAGGGGAACAAGAGGAATTGGGTCAAATACTGAAGTCTTAGTAGAATGTAGAGAGAAAGATCAATCCTAAAGGGCCTGGGGCCTGTAGCATTACAATTATTCCATTAACCAGATTTTGAACCCAGCCAACTGCCAGTTCTCACCAATGGCAGCAATTGTTCTGCCTTTCCCTTCAGGTAACTGAGTACCAGGTTGTCCTCCATGACATTTTAAAGGGCGGCCTAAATGGAAGAATACGAACTTGCCTAGAGAAGGTAATCATAGTCAAGGGGGGGGGGGCAAACTAGGAATCTGTATTAAATGAGAATAAACCTTTAAGTTCTACAACTGAGCATTTCTTTGAATACCTACAAGTGATAAAGTATGGGAATTGGCATGGTTAGCACTCAGTTCTTTCACAGCTTTTTAGGTACAGAGATTTTTAAAGGGGGAAAAAATAGAAAAAAAGGAGGGAAAGGCCATAAAAATCTCTTTTACAAGCCCTGAGTGTGTTGCATATCACTAACAGTAATTACTGTCCTTGGTGTAATCTGAGATCACGGAAATGGCAGAAACATTATTTTTAATTACTTTATTAATGATTTCTGAGAATGCATCCTTATACACAAATACTGAGTCCAATAGGAATGAAGCTTCCGTAAAAAGCAGTCACATGAATGTTCTCGTCCCAAATCCTCCTCTTTGTGATGGAGATTATTAATAGTGGGGAAATAATCAGAACAGAATAGATGACCTCATTGCCAGAAAGCCCAATAATTATGACTTAACCTAACTTAATTGCTGTGCAAAGGAGATGCATAACAAAAGAGAGGAGTGATATTTTGCAGGGCATATAATTGACTATTGACAGGTCAGACAGTTTGGAAGGCCTAGTTATAACAAATTCTTAAAGTAGCTAAATATGAGTGTTTTGACTCAGATGATAATCACAATAATAGCTGCATGATAGACCTCTAAATTTACCTAATACTTTTAAAAGAAGACAAACAACAATCCCCAGCTATTATCCTGCTAATTGTTGCAGTTATCTCACTTTGAGAGGAAAAAGAATGTCATCCCTGTTTTCTAAAAAGTGAGAGAGAGAGAGAGAGAGAGAGAGAGAGAGAGAGAGAGAGAGAGAGAGAGAGAGAGAGAGGTTAAATTATTTGTTAAGAAAACAGGAGAAGGAGAGTATGATAAAATATTCTTTACTATTGAGCCACAACTTTTCCATGATTTTACATAAAGAAAAAAATGAAAGAAGGAGAGGAATATGGGAATATGGGAATATGGAAAAAAACAGGGAAAGGAACAGCAGGAGGATGAAGGAGAAAGAAAGGAAGGGAAAAGAAGAGTAGGGGAGAGAGAAAAGCAAAAGAGGGTAAAGAAGGAACTGGTGGCTATTGTGCTTACATACACATTGGCAGAATAGGTCTAAACAGCTGGGTGATCAGCATGACCAGTATTTCTGGGTCTCTTCCAACCATATTCTTCAGTAATCAGACTTTGGCTCTCTGATTTGATCTAAAGTTATAATCAAGAGAATAGTTCCTGAATGATTGGAAGAAATATGTGCAAATATAAACCAAGAACAGAAAAATATTATAACAATAATAAATCATTGGCTGCCTGTGGATTCTGGATGTGATTTCAAGGGATATAAGAATTATATGGACATCAACCATTTTCATTTTGATATTTATTTAACTGCAACAAAGTATGCAGCATGACTCCAGATAACAAAGGAGTAAACATAAGGATAAGAATAAAGAGACTGTAACAAATAAATATGTCTGACATATTATATATATATATATATATATATATATATATATATATATATTTATATATATGATGCAACTTAAAAAAATTGATTTGAAGATAGAGAATATACCTTGGCTTCACTTTTAGAGAGAAATCCCAGGGACAGAAACTCCCTCTACTGAGACAAGTCAAAAACTCTTAAATTTATTATCTTAGAGAGACTAAGATGTTAATAAGCATCTTATCCGGTGGCACCCAGTCAATATATATCAAACACAGCACTTAAACCAGACTTCCTGGCTTTGAGGCCAGTTCTCTGCTAGGTCTGACTCTTTAATGATTTTAAAACTATGAATTAATTTTAAAACCTATCACTAATACAATGCCTTGAAGATAATAGGTCCTTAACAAATTCTTCTTGAATAAAGGGGAAGTATTAAATATATACTTGTTGATATTTAAAAATTATATGATCTCTAGACATAAATAACTCTATAGATGAATGATAGAGATCCACACATTTTTTGATGCATTTTATTTCAAAAGTATATTATACTTACTATATATAGTATGTATGTATACAACATATGCATATATTTGCACATATGCAGACATATACAGACAAAACTACATGTAAAAAGATATTTTGATATATAGATATATATGTATTTATTATATATACAATATTTATATGTATATATTGTGAAAGACTTTTGGGATATTTTATATTTATATATTAATATATATGCACATACAGTATATATGCAAATGTTCATGCATATATGGATTTGTATATTTATATTATATATAAAAGTTGTTGAACTATTGAAATTTAAAAATGGACTTAGATTTCTGGAAGAAACTCTGTGTATTCATGTAAATATGTTCATGTATATGTATATATATATATATGTATATATACATATATAATATATACATATAGTCATACATATAAACATATATTTATCAGGTCCAAAAAGCTGAGTAATCAATATGACCAATATTTCTGAGTCTTTGTCAACCATGTTCCTGAATAAATAGACTCTGACTCCCTGTTTAACCTAAAATTATAACAGAGAGACTCATTCTAGAATTATTTTGAGTTATATTTATGACTATAACCCAAGTACAAACAAGAATTAGAACATGTACATATAATTTTAAAGGTGGACCTCACTGTACTTCTCTCTTAAAACCACTAACCCTAAAAAGCTTTCAAGACTGATAGGTGTCTAAACTCAAAGGAGGATCAATAGGGGAATGAATGTAAGAAGTGTGCAGGAGAAGAGGGGGATCATTAGAGATGGCAGAATGTATTAGTATCTCCTTTAGTCCCCCAAATAAACATACAGAATATTCAACCTAGTTTCAGTTTTTCTCTATTATATTACTTGTTTGTCCATTCTGGGATCATGTGCTATTATTAAATAACCTACCTTTATTCTAGATGTCTTCTCTTCACATTTATTCCATCTTTTAGGGTTCAATTAAATCTAAATTTCTTCTAAAGATATTAGACTTCTTGACATATTTTCTAAATCTGTATATAGAAGAATGAAAAAATTGGTATAATCCTTGCTCTCTACTTTCACTTTCTGATCTGCCCTTATCTATCCTGACTTAGAGAGCAGAGAGCCAGCACAGGGGCAGTAGGGTGAGGTCTGGGACTAACCTCAGAACAGCTGTAGAAGCTTTTGACATTGTAAGCTGGAAGGAGAGCTCCAGTGAAGTTGGAGGGAGAGTTCCAGTGCATTGGGTGGGAGTTCTAGCACAGCAGCTAGATATCAATACAGTCAATTCTGCTGGCCTGGAAGACCAGGGCCCCATATTTTTAGTGGAGTCCATGTATTTTCAGTTGAGCCCTCCCCCCATCCCTGTGAGAGAAAGTGACTCTTTCCAGAAAAAAACACAGTAAGAACCCCCCCACCACCACCACCACACAAACCCACAGGCTCAGGTGTAAGCATCAGATCACTCTCAGTACTGAATGAATAATGAGAATAACTATATAGCCCAAGGGTCCAGCACACATTCAAGGATAATTCAGACCCAAGCCTAGGTAGTGGGTCACAAATCAAGTTCACAGACACTTCAGAGAAAGCCTCTAATGCCCTCTACTGGCTGGTCCATTTGGAGTTATTAAACACAGTGAGCAAAGACTCTAGGCTTTTCAAAACCGAAGGTTGGTGAACCAGCCCTCCCCAATACATAATCTTAGGAAAATGAAGAAAGGTCAGTAGTAGGGGGTTCCAGTGAAAGCTACATTGAAGACAAAGACCCTAACAGATAGATCAAGAACTTGTGAGGAGAGTATGAATTGGTCTCTAGCCCAGAAAGACTTCTTAAAAGAAATCAGGAAGGACTTTAAAAATCAATTGGAAAAACTGGAAAAAAGAAACCCCCCAAAAAAATTAACACCTTGCAAAAAGAAAAAAAAATCTTTGGGAAATATAATTGGACAAATGAAAAAAAAGAAAGTAATTCTCTCAAAATCACAATTGGGCAAATAGAAAACATTCAAAAATCGAAATGACCAATTGGAAAAGGAGTTGCAAAAGGAAAATGAAAAATATTCTTCTCTAAAAAAAAGAATGGAATCTGTGGAAACTATTAACTTCATGAGACAACATGAATCTGGTAAACAGAACCAAAAAAAAATAGAAGAAAATGTAAACTACCTTATTGGCAAAACTGTTGACCTATAGAATAGATCCAGGAGAGACAACTTAAAAATCACAGTCTTCCTGAACACATTAAGGATAAACAAAGCCTGGTCCCAATAATTCAGGATCTTTGGAAGGAAAAATACCCTCATATCATGGAACCAGAGGGCAAAATACTTTTTGAGAGAATATATCAAGCTCCTCCTGAAAGGGATCCCAAAATGAAAACACCAAGGAATATTGTGGCCAAATTCCAGTACTATCAGGTAAAAGAAAAAACTCAAGCAGCAACCAGAAAGAAAGAAAGAATACCAGGATGGCTAGGCAGTGCAGTGGATAAAGCACAGGCCCTAGAGTCAAGAGTACCTGGGTTCAAATCCAGTCTCAGACACTTAATAATTACCTAGCTGTGTGGCCTTGGGCAAGCCACTTAACCCCATTTGCCTTGCAAAAACCTAAAAAATATAAAGAAAGGATACCAAGAAGCCATAAAATGAATATGCAGGAACTGGCTGCATCAACATTAAAGAATTGAAGGGCCTGGAATATGATATTCCAAAGAGCAAGGGAGCTTGGAATGCAGCCTTTCCATCCAGGGGAAAAGATAGACAATTAATAAAAAAGGAGACATCCAACTTTTCCTGATAAAAAGACCCAGACTAAATAGAAAATTTGGACATCAAAGAGAAGACTCAAGAGACACATGAAATGTTAAAAAAAAAAAAAGGAAAAGAAAAAATTGCTATCCAATGAGATGAAACTGGCTATATCCCCACCTGGGAAAAAAGATTCTCATTAATCTTGAGAATTATAACTCTATTAAAGATAATATACTTATCCAGAAGTAATGGACACTCATGATTTCTCTGGTGCTCAGATAGGATAATATAACAGCATATCTCCTTTAAAAGGGGGGACAGTAAAGAGACGGGAGGATAGAAGAGAATGAATGGGGTAAATCACGTTGGGTGAAGAGGTACAAAGGACGAATTGAAATAGAGGGGAAGAAGGGAAAGGGGAAGAAGGGAGGAGGTGAGAACCTCCTGAATCTTACTGTCATCAGATTTGGCTCAAAGAAGGATTAACATACACACCCTCAATTAAGTTTATAATCTTATCTTACCTTTCAAATATTAAAAGGGGAAATGGAGGAGGAAAAGGGGAACTAATGGAAGGAAGAAAGAAAATGGGAAAGATAGGGGAGGGAGTGAATATAAGGAGGTAAACACACTGCAAAAGGTGGAATTCAAAAGTAAAATACTAGGAATATGGATAAAGTAAAAAAAAAGGGCAAAAACACAAACAGATGGAAGATAACATGGAGTGAAATAGTTAGTAATTATAACTTTGAATGTGGATAAGATGAACTCTCCCTTAAAATGTAAGCAAATAGCAGATTGGATTAAAACCCAGAACCTAACAATATGCTGTTTACAAGAAACTCATCTGAAACAGAGAGATACATATACAGTAAAGGTAAAAGGTTGGATCAGAATATATTTTGCTTCAGTCAAAGTGAAAAAGGCAGGGGCAGCAATCCTTATCTCACACAAAGCAGCTGCTAAAACAGATCTCATTAAAAGAGATAAGGAAGGAAACTATAACCTGGTTAAAGTTACTATAGACAGTAAAGCAATTTCAATTTTAAATATGTACCTACCAAGTAGTATAGCATCTAAATTCTTAGAGAAGAAGCTGAATGAGTTACAGGAAGACAAAACTCTACCTATAGGAGATCTCAACCTCCCTCTCACAGATTTAGATAAATCTAACCATAAAATAAACAAGAAAGAAATGGAGGAGGTAAATAGAATGTTAGAAAATGTAGGCTTAGTAGACCTTTGGAGAAAAGTGAATGGCAAAAGAAGGTTATATACTTTTTTTTTTCCTGTAGTACATGGATGGCATTTACACAAAACCTGATCATTTACTAAGGCATAAAACCCTATAATCAAATGCAGAAAGGCAGAAATAGTGAATACTTCCTTCTCAGGTTATAAAAATCACGTGTAATATTGGAGCATGGAAAGGCAGATCTAAAACCATTTGGAAACTACGTCATTTTAAAGCAGTAAATCAAACAACAAATTAGAGAGAGAATTAATGATTTCATACCAGAAAATGACAATAATAAGATAACATACCAAAACTTATGGGATAAAGCCAAGGCAGGTATTGGGAGAGATATTATATCTATAAAAGCTTACATGAATAAAATAGAGAAGCAGGAAATCAAAGAACAATGCATGCAACTAAAAAATTAGAGAAAGGGGGTGGCTAGGTGGCGTACTGGATAAAGCACCGGCCTTGGAATCAGGAGTACCTGGGTTCAAATCTGGTCTCAGACAATTAATATTGACCTAGCTGTGTGGCCTTGGGCAAGCCACTTAACCCCAATGCCTTGCAAAAACCTAAAAAAAAAAATTAGAGAAAGAACACATCAAAAAAACACCAATTAAACTATTAGATAATTAAATTAAATAATTTAGAAATTCTAAAAATTAAAGAGAAATTGATAAAAGTGAAAGCAAGAAAACTAAATAAAACCAAGAGTTGATTTTATGAAAAACCAAGAAAATTGATAAACCTTTGGTTAATTTGATTTAAACAAAGAAAGAAGAAAACCAAATTACTAATATCATAAATGAAAAAGGTGAACTTACCACCAAAGAAGAGGAAACTAAAATAATAATTCAGAACTATTTTGCCCAACTGTATGCCAATAAATTTGATAATGTAAGTGAAATGGATGAATATTTATGAAAATATAAGTTACCCAGGTTAAATGAAAAGGAACTTAAATACCTAAATAACCCTATCTCAGAAAATGTAATTCAACAAGCTATCATTGAACTTCCTGAGAAACAATCTCCAGGGCTAGATGGATTCAGAAGTGAATTCTATCAAACATTTCAGGACCAATTGGTTCTAATTCTATATAGACTCTTTGACAAAATAGGTGAAGATGGAACTCCTCTGAGCTCCTCCTATGACACCATTATAGTGCTGATACTTAAACTAGGAAGAGTCAAATAGAGAAAGAAAATTATAGACCAATTTCCCTAATGAATATGGATGTAAAAATCTAAAACCTTAGCAATTATAGCAAGTTATCACTAGGATAATACACTATAACCAAGCAGGATTTATCTCAGGAAAGCAGGGTTACTTCAATATTAGGAAGCTGTTAGTATAATTGACTATATCAATAACAACCCTAACAAAAATCATATGATTATCTCAATAGATGCTTTTGAAAAAGTACAGCACCCATTCCTACTAAAAACACTAGAGCGCATAGGAATAAATTGATTGTTCCTTAGAATGATATGCAATATCTATCTGAAAATCATCAGTAAGCATTATATGCAATGGGAATATGCTACAGGCATTCCCAATAAGATCAAGGGTGAAACAAGGCTGCCCATTATCACCACTACTATTCAATATTGTATTAGAAATGTTGGCTTCAGCAATAGGAGAAGAAAAGAAATTGAAGGAATTAGAATTGAGAATGAAGAAATAAACTCTCAATCTTTTCAGATGACATAATATACCTAGAGAACTCTAAAAATTCATACACAAAGCTACTAGAAACAATTAGCAAATTTAGTAAGTATCAGGAAACAAAGTAAACCCACATAAATCCTCAGCATATATATATATAGATAGATAGATAGATAGATAGATAGATAGATACACTGATACACCAACAAGACCTAGAAATTCCATTTACAGTAACTTCAGAAAATATAAAACACTTGGGAGTGGACCTGCCAAGGCAGACTCCAAAACTCTATGAAAACAACTCTAAAATGCTTTAAAAAATTTTTCTTTACAGTTTTTATTTCTTTTGAATTTTACAATTTTCCACAATCTTGCTTCCCAGCCCCCACCTCCCACCCCCCACATAAGGCAGTCTGTTAGCCTTTACATTATTTTCATGGTATACATTGATCTCAGTTGAATGTGATGAGAAAGAAATTATATCCCTATGGAAGAAAGATAAAAGTACAAGAGACAGCAAAATTACATAACATAATGGGTTTTTTTTAATTAAAGTTAATAGTCTGGTCTTTGCTCAAACTCCACAATTCTTCCTCTGGAAACAGAGGGTATTCTTTATCATAGATACCCATATTTGTGCCTGATTGCTGCACTGATGGAATGAACAAGTCCCTTAAGGTTGACTATCACCCCCATGTTGCTCTTAGGGTGTACAATGTTCTTCTGGTTCTGCTCATCTCATTCAGCATCAGTTCATGAATATTCTCCCAGGCTTCCCTGAATTCCAATCCCTCCTGGTTTCTAATAGAAAAATAGTTTTCCATGACATACATATGCCACAGTTTGTTAAGCTATTCCCCAAAGGAAGGAAATTCACTTAATTTCCAATTCTTTCTCACCACAAGCAGGGCTGCTATGAATATTTTTGTACAAGTTATGTTTCTACCCATTTTTATAATCTCTTCAGGGTATAGCCCCTGTAGTGGTATTGCTGGATCAAAGGGTATGCACATTTTTGTTGCCCTTCGAGCATAATTCCAAATTGCTCTCCAGAAAGGTTGGATGAGTTCATAGCTCCACCAAGAATGTATCAGTGTCCTAGATTTCCCACATCCCTTCCAACACTGATCATTGTCCTTTCTGGTCATATTGGACAGTCTGAGAGGTGTGAGGTGGTACCTCAGAGATGTTTTAATTTGTATTTTTCTAATAATTAGTGATTTAGAGCAATTTTTCATGACTATGGATCGCTTTGATTTTCTCATCTGTAAGTTGTCTTTGTATATCCTTTGACCATTTTTCAATTGGGGAATGGTTTGTCCTTTTAAAAATTTGACTCAGTTTTCTGTATATTGTCAAAATGAGTTCTTTGTCAGAAATACTAGTTGTAAAAAATTGTTTTCCAATTTACCACATTTCTTTTGATCTTGGTTACAGTGGTTTTGTTTGTGCAAAAGCTTTTTTAATTTATTTAGTCAAAATTGTCTAGTTTATTTTAATGATATTCTCCATCTCTTCCTTGGTCATAAACTGCTTCCCTTTCCACATATTTGACAGGTAAACTACTCCTTCATCTCCTAGTTTGCTTATAATATTGTTTTTTATATCTAAATTCAATGTCCATTTTGATCTTATCTTTGTATAGGGTATGAAGTATTGGTCCAATCCAAGTTTCTGCCAAACTCACTTTCAATTTTCCCAACAGTTTTTATCAAATAGAGAGTTTTTATCCCAATAGCTGGACATTTTGAGTTTATTAAACAGCAGATGACTATAATCAGTTCCTGCCACTGCATCTAGTCTATTCCACTGATCCACCACTCTATTTTTTAGCCAATACCAGGCAGTTTTGATGACTGATGCTTTATAATGTAATTTTAGCTCTGGTAGGGTTAAACCACCTTCTTTCATACTTTTTTTCATTAAATCCCTGGAGATTATCAACTTTTTATATCTCCATATGAATTTAATTACACTTTTTTTCTAACTCAGTAAAGTAATTTCTTGGAATTTTGATTGGTAGGGCACTAAACAAGTAGTTAAATTTTGGTAGAATTGTCATTTTTATTATATTAGCTCAGTCTATCTGTGAGCATTTGATATTTGCCTAGTTAGTTAAATCACATTTTATTTGTGTGAGAAGTGTTTTGTAATTGTTTTCAAAAAGTTTCTGAGTTTGCCTCAGCAAGCAGACTCCCAGGTATTTTATATTGTCTGAAGTTACTTTGAATGGGATTTCTCTTTCTAGCTCTTCTGCTGCATCTTTCTAGCCAAATTACATATGTATACATACATATATATATATATATATATATATATATGCAACTACTATATATATATATGCAACTACTATATATATATATATATATATATATATATATATATATATATATATATGCAACAGAGAAGCTTATTCTGGAGCTCCCAGCCCATGAGTGAAATGGGATTGGAAAGAGATCACAGGGGTCTCCTTGCTCTGCCTGAGGCAGACCTCTCTTCCTTTGTCCATATTCAGATCTGGGTCACAGTCTAGGACCCCAGCCCCAAGAAGAGGAACAGAAGCTCAGCTTATAGCAGAACAGGATAGGAACCTGTTCCTCATAGTTCCATGACTGAAAGGAATGCTTATTGTCACCCACAGAATGGGAGAGTAGTCAAAACCTTTCCTAAGACCTTGGAAGAATTTAAAACCTGTAGTTCCCTAGATCTCTGAAACCACTGCAAAAACTCTCAAAGCTTGGAACAACATGTCCTCTACTTTGGAAGCAGACCCACAACTTAACAAAGAGTTAAAATCAATTTATAGACTAGGGAAATGAGCAAGCAAGAAAAGAAAGTTCTGACCTTAGACAGTTACTATGATAAAGTCAAAGTTTCTATAACCAACACCTCCAAGAAAAATGTAACTTGATTTCAGACCACAGAAGAGTTCAAAAAGGATTTTGAAAATGAAGTTAGGGAGGTAGAGGAGGTGGGAGGTGAATATAGATAATATATTGAAAAGTTAATGGATGAGAGAAAAATGTACTAGGAGAAAGGAAAAGGGAAAGTGGAATGGAATAAGTTGTGTCATATAAAAGAGACAAGAAAAACCTTTTGAAGTGGAATGGAAAAGGGGGGAGTGAGAGAGTTTTAATCTCCTCAACACTGCCTCAAAGAGGGAATAACATACAGATTAAATTGAGAATAGATATCTATCTTACCCTAGAGAAAAGTAGAAGGAGGAGGGAATGAGAGAATGTGGTCTGGGGACCTTGGTGATAGAATGGAGGGAAGATTGTGGGAGGGGGTAGTCAGATGCTAAAAACTTTTGTGGAGGGTCAGGGGGAAAGGAGAGAAATAATAGAATAAATGAATATAAAGGGAATAGGATGGAGGGAAATATATTTAGCAATAATAACAGTGGGAAAAATTGAAATAAGTTACCATATTAATACTGATTTATAATTAATGTATGCCATCTTATCTCCCTTACTAGGCTGCAAGCATCTTGATGTTATATAGCTTTTTTTTAACGGTTTATATAGCTCTTTCTATGTGGCAGTCACTATGCTAAGCACTTCACAATTAATTTTATTAATTTTTACTTTTGTTTATTTACACATTACTATAATAATCTTGTAAGAATAAACATAATATCCCCCTCCCCCCACAAAAATAAAAAAAAAAACTTCATGAAAAATAAAGTGAAAGACAGAAAAAAATGTTCTTCAGTCTGTGTTCAGATACCATGAGCTCTCTTCCTGGGGTGGATCATATTCTTTAGCATAAGTCCATCAGAGAAGTAACTTCCATATTTTTCCACAGATGGTGCTGATTGTAACTCACTCCATCCATTCCTCCCCACTACCATTTATCAAATTTTCTCTCTCCTTTCACTTTGTCACTCTTCAAAAGTGACTAAGGTACATCTGAGTGGTGCAGCAGACAGTGCATTGGCCCTGGGCCAGGAGGCCCCAATTCTACATCCCACTCCAGAGATCCAGCAACCACCCGGTCCCATGATCCTGGACAGGCCACTCAATCCTACCACATTGCAAAAAGCAAAAAAGAAAATATGTTATGACTACCCTCTCCCATGATCTACCTATACCTTGCCTCCCCTTGTCCCCTTTCCCCATCTCTTTCCTTTTTCCTCTAGATTTCTATACACTATTAAGTATGTATATTGTTTCCTCTCTGAGCCATTTCTGATGAGAATGAAGGCTCCCTCATTTCCCCTCACCTTCCCCCATTCCACTACATTGCAAAAGCTTTTTCTTGACTCGTTTACATGAAATATCTTAGCCCATTCTACCTCTCCTTTCCCTTTTCCCCCAGTACATTCCATTTTCACCCTCCTGTGCCTTGTCTATAAATGTTCCTTCTAATTGCTCTAATAAATGACAAGCTTTATATGAGTATTATCAGTATCTTCTTCCTATGCAGGAATACATGCAGTTCATCATCAAGTACCTAATAATTTACATGTCTCATATACTCTCTATGCTTCACCTGAGTACTGTACTAGAAGATCAAACTTGCTATTCAGCTCTGTTCATTTCAACAGGAACATTTGGAATTCCCCTATTTCATTGTATATCCATCTTTTCCCCCTGGAAGTTTATGCTCAGTTTTGCTAATTCTCAGGTGTATTCCAAGCTCCTTTGCATTCCTGAATATTATATTCCAAGCCCTACAAGCCCTTAATGTGGATACTGTTAAGTCCTATGTTATCCTGACTGTAGTTCCACAATATTTGAATGGTTTCCTTCTGGAAGCTTGCAATATTTTCTCTTTGACTTGGGAGTTCTGGAATTTAGCTATAATATTCCTGGAGGTTATTTTTTATGATTTCTTTCAGGAGGAGATAACTGGTTTCTCTCAATTTCTATTTTGCCCTATATATCTAGGATATCAGGGCAAGTTTCCTATATAAATATTTCAAAAATGAAGTCAAGGTTCTTTTCTTGATCATTACTTTCAGGTAGCACAATAATTTTTAAATTGTCTCTTCTGGATCTGTTTTCTAGGTCAGTTATTTTTTCAATGAGATATTTCTCGTTTTTCTATTCTTTTGATTTTTTTTAATTGTTTCTTGATTCATCGCAATGAATTTTCTTTTAAATTGATATATCTGGGGGCAATAGCTATACTTCTAATCAAGAAAATGGATCTTGTAAGACAAAAAAATAGCCAACATTGATATAGAACTTAAAGATGTTCAGAGTACTTTATACATCTTATCTCTCTAATCCTCACAACTCATGTTATAAGTACAACAGGTATCTGTGGGAGAAATTGAGGCTTAGCAAGATTAACTGACATGGACTTGTAAGATCATAAAGAACAAATGAAACTAAATGGACAGGTTATGTGATATAGTTATGCACACTTTATTTCATAAATAAATGAAGGCAGATCAATCTTTATGTACAAGGACAAAAAATGAGGTGAAAATAAGTTATGGTTTGCATCATAGAGAGCATGTCCACATTTATGAGATGAATCTATTAAAATATCAAGATATTGAAGACCATTTCCTCTTAGTATTTAAGACAAGTGAACTAGGTATCAATAGTTACTAGAAAACTATTTGAATCATAACTGGGATTAATTATATAAGAAAGCAAATCATAATTCATTTTTCTGAAAATGTTTTCAAAATTTGGGACATATGAGTAAAAGCACTATTAAAACCTTGTAAAATGAAGAAAATAAGTTTCAAGTTAAAAGACAGTAATGGATAAGGAACATTATGACTTCTGCTTTTTTTTATTTACAAGAAAATGGAGAGAATGGGAGATAGTTTTCTGGAAGGTAAAAACAGAAAAGCAACAGAACTTAGATGTTTGACAATTGAGTTCTGTCATTTGTTACCTCTTGAGTTTGGTCATGTTGAATTAATTTTAAGGATCTCAGTTTTCTCATCTCTCCAATAAGGGAACTGGCCTGAATGATCTAGAAAATCTTTTCCAGCTATAAAAAGCTATAATTCTATATCCTGGAAAAACTTGGAGCATGGCAGATAAAGAAAGCACCGGTGGGGTGGCTAGGTGGAGCAGTGGATAGAACACCGGCCCTGGAGTCAGGAGTACCTGAGTTCAAATGGGGCCTCAGTCACTTAATAATTACCTAGCTGTGTGGCCTTGAGCAAGCCACTTAACCCCATTTTCCTGGCAAAAAAACCTTAAAAAAAACCCCTAAAAATAAAAAGAAAGCACCTGTACCAGGAAATTTCTTCCTCCTGACCCTCTCTCCAGGCTTTTGGGGCTACTATGGTCAAATTTCTAGTTCCAATTTAGTAGTAATGTCAAAAATATCATTTCAAACCATAGATCTTTTCCCCTGCATAACACAGTTTGTATACCCAACACAGTATTCCGATTTCATTCTTTTACTTCTAGCCAAGATAAGTTGTGGCAAATGAAAATTATTTTCTCCATTTTAAAAGGTATACATGCAAATGAATAGGCAAACATGTGAAATATATATGATAAATGTCCATGAAATGAAGCATGTCCAAGTTACTTAAGTGAGTCTACAGGAGTTCTTAACCTGAATTTTGTGATTTTTTAAAATAAAACACAATTATTTTATATATTTCTTGCAATCAAATACTGCCAACTAGCATTGCTTCCATTCATGCAGCATTCAGAACAAAGGGAGGATTCCTTGGGTGTTTTGTAAATGATGCATAACATTTTAATACAGCCAACTCAAAGTTAAAACTTGAGATGTACCCTGATTAATTATGTAAACTGATAATTAAAAAAATCAGAACTAATAATTTGGTTCCTTTCTTCATGAAGTGGAAGTTGAAACGTTTCTCCAGATAGTCCGGAGGTTGACTCCATGCTAGGAGGAGTGCACAGCGTGGCACGTGGAGGACTCACCCCTGAAGGCTGGGCATGCCTCCGGGCAGGAGAGGAGCCTCCTCCCAGACGGGGCCACATTATCCTTTATGGCATTGTGGATCAATTATTACGTAGAGCATAGCCCTGAAGTGAAGAGAAGGAAAATCAACTGCTGCTTGCAAAGTTCTTCTGGGGGGCAGTCTGATTGGAATGGGAAAAACCGGAGGGGTCCATGCTGTCGCCCCAGCTCCCAAAGCTCCGGCCACACCCCAGCTGGCGTGGGCCTCCCCGTGACCCTTCTCCACCCCGTGGCCCTTCTCCACCCTGTGGCCCTTCTCCACCCCGTGGCCAAGCCTCTTCTCCCCCGGTGGTCCGTCCGGTGACCCTCCACGGACCACCTCGAGCCTCGTGGTGTCCCTCTGGTTGTCTGATTGCCCCTCCCTCCCCACCACCTTGAGCCCCTTGTGCCCATCCACTTAACTATTCTTGAGTCCTTTCATTATATCTTCGGGGAGTCCCAGAAGCGGGAAATGGGGGGGGGGACGGAAAGTGCAAGGGAGGAAGGTTGGGGATGGGAACGTCCTGGGCTTTTCCCGGGTTCGGGAGCCAGGTGGAGGGGCCGGAGGCAGCCTCCGAGGGGCTCCACAGCTCAGATTTCTGCACAACGTTGGCGTCAGCCTCCAGCCCCTTCTCGAGGGGGGTCTTCTGGAGTCCGGCCTTCCCTGCACGGAGCTGCTTGTTCTCCCTCCTCAACCTTTCCTCGTCGGCCGCAAGAAACTCCACGTGGCGCTTCAGGCCGGCGATCTTGGTTGCCTGCTCTTCTATGGTAGTTTTGTCATCTTTCGGGACTTTGCTGCCAGGACACGGTTCTGTGGGGTCTCTCCTCTTCTGAAGGAGAAAAAGGAGAGTGTCTGGGTCCCTGTGCAGGACGGCTGGCACCGGGGCGGGATGAGCCTGCTGGGCCCTGGGCGCACCCTGGCCCTCAGACCCGGCCTCCATCAGCGGTTGCAGGGGGCTCCGTGCGGGGTCTGCTGGGCTTTGCACTCTTCCTCCCGCTTCCCTCCTCCTCCTCTCCTGAGTAAGCCGGAGCTGTTTCGTGTGGCTGTCCCTTTGTGATTCCTGTGGTAGCTGAGCCTGCTCGGACTGTGTCAGCTTCACGGCTTCAGAAAGATAGGCGACTGCCTTTTGGTGACACAAAATGGCCTCTTTGTATTTCCCTGCAGCTAATGACCGGTCTGCTTTCCTGCTCTGCTGATGAGCCAGGTTGAGGGGCCCGTCCATCACTTCCATAGACGCCGGCACAGGGGCTGGGGAGGGCAGGGCGGCGGCCCCCCGGCTCATGATGGGGGGCCGGAGCAGGGCAGCCCTTGGACTGGCCCGGGAGCTGGATCAACACTGCCGCTGCCGCCGCCGCCGCTGCTCCTCCCCCTCGTCCAATTCTGTGATTTTTTTAAAATATCTTAATAAATATATTTCAATACAATTGATTTTCTTTATAATTCTATTTATCTTGTTTTATGTATTTAAAAATATTATTCTTAGAAGAGACGCATAGACTTCACTGGATTGCCAAAAGCATACTCTCTCTCTCTCTCTCTCTCTCTCTCTCTCTCTCTCTCTCTCTCATACACACACACACACACACACACACACACACAATCACACAATCACACACATTAAGAACTCTTGAGTGATTGCAGGATAATTTAACAAGTTTATTTACCTCTAAATACTGTTTCAATTTAAAACAATTAAAATCTAAACCTTAGAAAGTCCTGACTACCATCTGAATAACTAGTAAGTGCTGATAATCCAGTTCAGATGAAGGTACTCTAAAGGCATGGGGAAAGGAAAAGCTCAAGAGGCACTCAAGAGTACTTTTGACACAATTAAAATATAAGCTCACATTGTTTGATGAATAAAAGGACAATTTATGACCTTCAAGGTACTTAGAATTTAATAGCTAAGAATAATATACTTAATGCTTCATTAACATTTTCTTTATTGTCACTGTAAAAATTAGACCCTGAATTTAGTACAGTTTATCCAACCCCTTTATTAGGCATTACTGTGTAAACGTTGTTATTCTTACATCATGACATCATACAAAGAAGAGGCCCTTGCTTAGGTTGAAGGAACCAGTAAGATAGAAGTGAACTGAAATCAGGAATAAGATTTTGGGCTCATAAAGGAATATCAGTCAGTTAATTTTTTTTAAATTATTTAAAATTATCTTAAGAGGACAAAGCCAAGTTGGCACAGTGAAGGCAGTAAATCTGGGCAGCTCTCTCCCAGACCACTCCAAATACCTTTAATTAATGATTCTAAGCAAATTCTAGAGTGGCAGAACCCACAGGAAGTCTGTCCAGCCCAAAACAACTTGGAAGATCCATGGGAAAGATCTGTTATACTGGAATTAGAAAGGGCTGTAGTGCAACCTGGGCTCTGCTGGCCACTTCAGAGTGAACTGGCTTCAGCCATCCAGGAACTGCCCATAGAGCATTGGATTCCTGATGGTACCTGTTTCCATGGCAATGGGGGGGCGGGGTTTCCAGGCCTCTCTGCCCAGGAATTGCCAAGGAAAACTTGGAAGATTAGAGGAAATAGTCAACTACACCAGAGTGAGCATGGAGCCCAGTCCACTTCAGGTCTCAAGCACAGACCCAGCCCTGAGAATCAGAGCTGGAGAACCACCAGTCAAGGAACCACCCAGCAATTGCTTCCAGAGTACTCAGCCCATAGACCATATATGGGTCAGGGGACATTGCAGAGATCTCTTTGCTCTCTATACCTGAGGCAGGTCTCTGATGCTTTGCTCTTACTCAGAACCAGGTTGCAGTCTGTGACTCCATATTGTCAGAGCTGAGTAAGGTACCTCCTCATAGCTCCAGGGCAGAGGGGAAGGCTTGTGATCCTCCACAGAGTCAGAGCCTCTCATAAGACCTGGAGGAATGAATGTCTCTGGGTGGGGAGTGTCCCTGAAAACAACTGCAAAAACCCTCAAATTTGGGGAAGTACATCCTCTGCCCTGAAAGCAGAACTCCACTTTAATAAAAAGCAAAAATCAAGTCATGGGCTGGGGAAATGAGCAAATAACAGAAGAAAAAAACTAGATCATAGACAATTACTTTGGTCCCATGGCGTGTCAAAATTTGAAGATGACAAAAATCCAAGCTTCTTATCCAAAGCCTCAAAAATATGAATGGAGCTCAGGCTATGGAAGAGCTCACAAAAAGATTTTGAAAAGCAAGTAATGGAGGCAGAGGAAAATTTGGGAAGAGAGATGTGGGAAAATCATGAAAACCAAGTCAGCAGCTTAGTGAGGGAATTAAAAAAAATAGTGACGAAAGTAACATCTTAAAAAAACAGTTTGAGGTGGGGAAAGAGACAAGAGGTGGCAGGAGGACAGACTCTCTTAGGTGTTCTCTTCAAAATATTTCAAAAACCTTAAAATTATGACTCTAAATTTTCAAGAGACAGAACCCGCAGAAAGATCCAGTGAAGCAATTCTCCAGTCCAAGATAACTTGGAAAATAATGGGAAGGCTCTGTTCTATGCGGTTGGCGGGGTGGCAGTACACAGAGTGTAGGAGCTCTATTCCTCTAGAAACAGCCCCAGCTCCTGGCAGCAGAAGTAGGTTCCTCACCTTCCAACCCAGAGAGCACCAAGCACAATTTGGAAGATCAGCAGTGTGACCTCTGCCAGAGTGAGTATGAAGGCCAGGCTAGCATGGCCTTACTCAGCATAGCCACAGCCCTCAGTACTACCTAGATACCAGGTAGTAGAAGCAGGCCTCTCGAGCCACCCAGCAGGGGTCACTCAGAAGCTGATTCCTGATTACTTAAACCATGGAAGGTAAGGGAGTGGAGGGAGACTGTCAAGGTCTGTCCTCTGTCCCTGGGCAGGACTCTGGGGCTTTGACCACATTCAGACTCTGATTAGAGGCTGGGGGTCATAGAGAGGTAAGCTTGTGACCATTCAACAGACCAGGAGAGCAGTCAGAGCCTCACATACTGAGGTTCTTGTGGGGGTGTCCCAATAATTATCAAAAGCTCAGGAAGCACCCCCAAACCAGGCACAGGCTGGGGAAATGAGAAAACAGAAAAAAAGCAGCCTGACTGTAGACAATTACTTTGGTCCCATGGAAGACCAAAATGCATAATCTGAAGATAAGAAAGTTCAGGCTTATGCATCTAAAGATTCCAAGAAATATAGAGGTTGGGCTCAGACTATGATAGAGCTCAAAAAAGATTTTGAAAATCAAGTAAGATAGGTAGAAGAAAAAATGGGGAAAGAAATGAGAGAGATGCAGGAAGAACATGAAAAACAAGTCAGCAGCTTAGTCAAGGAGATCAAAAAAAATGCTGAAGAAAATAACATTATAAACCAGTTTTGGTCAAATAAATAAAACAGTTAAAAAAGTTATTGAGGAGAAGAATATTTTAAAAAGCAGAATTGGTCAGATGGAAAAGGAGTTAAGAAAGCTGTCTGAGGAAGACAAATTTTTCAGATGTGGACTAGAGCTAAAGGAAGCTGATGACTTTGCAAGAAATCAAGACACAATAAACACCAAAAGAAAGAAAAACTAGAAGAAAAATGTGAAATATCTCATTGAAACAACTGATCTGGAAAACAGATCCAAGAAGGATAATTTAAAAATTATTGGGTTACCTGAAAGTCCTGATCAGGAAACGAGCCTTGAATTCATTTGTAAAGAATTTCTACAGTAAAATTAACCTGATATCCTAGAAGTAGAGGATAAAATAGAAATTGAGAGAATCCACCAATCTCCCCAGAAAAGAGATCCAAAAAAAAAATACAACAACCTCCAGGAATATTATAGCCAAATTCCAGAACTTCTGATTCAAAGAGAAAATATTACAAGCAGCCAGAAAGAAACAATTCAAATATCGTGAAGCTACAGTCAGGAATACCCAGGATTTAGCAACATCTACATTAAGGGCTCATATGGTTTGGAATATAATATTCTGGACAGCAAAGGAGCTTGGAATGAAACCAACAATCTACTACCCAGAAAAACTGAATATCCCCTTCCATGGGAAAACATGCATTTTCAATGAAATAAGGGAGTTTCAAATGTTCCTGTTGAAATGACCAGAGCCGAACAGAAAGTTTGATCTTCAAGTACAGGACCCACATGAAGCATAGAGAGTGGACGAGAAGGGTAAATTATGAGGGACTTAATGATAATGAACTGCATGTATTCCTGCATGGGAAGATGATACTAATAAAATGCATATGAACCTTCTCATTTAATAGAGAAGATAGAGGCAGCTTTTATAGATGAGGCACAGGAGAGCTTTATACCTAAACTCTAGAATTGACTATATTTTTCACATTTATGAATGATGGAGTACTTCAAGAATTATTTTTCCATTTCCCAATGAAAATTAATTATAATCATTTTTTAAAAATATCCCCTCATTGATTGGTAATAAGTTTCAAGCATTTAATGTTCTGCCTTGTCCTACTATCCAAACAAGGATGAACACCATAAGATTGCCTTGAAACCAACAACATAATATAGTGGGTTCTGCCACCTACCCTTCTATTAAGAATGTATATAAACCAAGTCAGACAGAGTTTCCAGGAAATTCTGACTAAGCAAATTTCAAAGAGATAAGATTAGGGGATGAAGAAGATGGCACACTGCTGTACCCTCCCCTTAGAATTTCTTCAGTTGGTACTCCTGTCAATAACATGGAAGCTTGGGGTGAGACCACTGGATGAGCTTGCTTTTGAAGAAGCATGATGTTTTCTACAGATAAGACTATCTGAATAAATTTTTCTTCTATTGGTCATGATGAAAGGGAGGTTCAAGAAAACATTACAATGAAGCAATTAAAAATGCTTTTATTATGGATATCTAGCTTTGATTAGTTTCATAATATCACAGGTAATCAATTTCCCATCCAACTGTCTTTGTCCACTGTACCACCAAGAAAACACCAATCCAATTGTATATTAAAGTGTGAACAGACAAATGTTCAAAATTATAAAAGTCTCCTGGAAGATGAAAGGAAAGACAATATTTGGTTCCCTGTCTAAAAATCTAGCAATATATATACATAAAACTAATATCAATGTTTTGATTTACAAGAGAACACATACAGCAAGTTTTAATAAGAAAATGAGAAACTTTCAACACTCCCACCCACATCCCATACAACATAAAGCACTATATAAATGTCAGCTATTCTGATGAATACTAAGCTAGATATAATATATGGTAAAAATGGAGTCAATGGGTAAAAGGGAAATGTGCTGGGAGTAAGGCTAAGTTATCCATTGTAAAATATATTTCATGTAGTTTTTGCAATGGTTTGGACAGGAGGGAAGGTGAGAGAGAATGAGAGAGCCTTCATTCTCATTGAAAATGGTTCAGAGAAGAAATGGCATACAAACTCAATAGTTTATAGACATCTAGAAGATAATGGAGAGAATGGGGATGGGGAGGGTGATGGGCATTATAGAGAAGAGGGTAGATCATAGGTGAGGATAGTCATATATAACACATTTTCTTTTTTTACTTTTTTGCAGGGTGGTAGGATTGGACAGCCTGTCTGGGACTACGGGGTCAAGTGGTTGCTGGGTCTCTGGGGTGGGATGTGGGTTTGGGGCCTCTTGGCTCCAGGGCTGGCGCTCTGTTCACTGCACCACTTGGCTGCCCCACAGCACATTTTTGAAGAGGGACAGAGTGAAAGGAGAGAGAAAATATAATAGATGGTAGTGGGGAGGAATGGATGGAGGGAATTACAATTATAGCAACAGCAACTGTGGAAAAAATATGGAACTAACTTCTATGATGGATTTATGATAAAGAATGTGATCCACCCAAGACAGAGCTGATGTTATCAGAACACAAACTAAAACACATTTTTCTCTCTTTCTTTCACTTTATTTCTCATGAAGTTTTATATTGTTGTGGGGGAGGGGATATTATGTTTACTCTTACTACAAGAATAATTTAGTAATATTTAAATAAATTAAGAAATTTTTAAAAATCCATTACATCCATGAAAAAGAAAAGGAAGCTAGGAAAGAGGCAGCTGGCACTAAATGCTGTTTTCTTCTATTTCCCTCACTAAGACATTGGCATTCACAAGGGTACTGATAACTTCTTCTTTAATTTCACCCTGACTGGGGCTTACTGAACTTTTTGAAACTGAATCCTCAGGGGAATAACCCAATGATGTTTCCAAAGCTCTGAAAGAAACTTCAAACTATTCTAGAAGTTATTTCAAAATGGAGAAAGGAGTGGATTTGTTGGTGGGAAGTACTACATAAGATAAATATTTTGTTGGTTTTTCTTTGTAAAATTAAAAGCATGGAATGAAAAATATTCAGTTGGACTTATTTGAGGAAGTAGAAATAGTATTATCTTGCATTGTGATGCTTTTCTTGCATTGTGATGCTTTTCATATAGCTTCTTAACCTGAATCAGTATATTATAAATGATGATTAATAAATTATTAGCTTTATCAAATGAAAAAAATACAGTTTAGGTAAATGGAAAGAACAGTCCAAAAAGCCAACAAGGAGAAGAATTGCCCAGATAACAATACAGAAGCTCTTTAGACAAAATAATTCCTTCAAATGTAGAATGGAACTAAAGGAAGATGATGACTTTGTGAAAATTCAAGAAATCAATAAAACAAAACCAAAGAATGAAAAGTTAGAAGAAAATGTGAAATATTTCATTGGAAAAAGAACTGACCTGGAAAACAAATCCAGGAGTGATAATTTAAAAATCATAGGCTACCTGAAAGTCCTTTCCATGAAAACAGCCTAAGCTTCATTTGTCTAGAAATTCTTCAGGAGAATTGCCTTGATATCCTAGAAACAAGGATTAAAATAGAAATTGAAGAAAATCCACTGGTCACTTCCTAAAAGAGACCCCTAAAGAAACTTCCAGGAATGTTTTAGCCAAATTACAGAACTCCCAAGTCAAGGAGAAAATATTATAAACAACCTGAAAGAAATACTTCAAATATCATGGAGCTACAATCAGGTTAACAAAAAATTTAACGCAAAATTTAGCAGCTTCTACATTAAGGACTCATAGGGCTTGGACTATGATATTCTGGAAGGCAGAAGAGCTTGGATTATAACTAAGAATCAATTACCCAGCAAAATTGAACATCCCCTTTCAAGTGGGAAAAATCGACTTTCAATGAAATAGGGGGCTTTCAAACTTTCCTATTGAAACAACCAGAGCTGAATAGAACATTTGAATTTAAAGTACAAGACTCAGGGGAAACAGTAGAGTTTGGATAGGAAGGGCAAATTATAAGGGATTTAATGATATTGAACTGCTTATATTTCTGCATGGGAAGATTATACTGATAACTGTTATGAACTTTCTCATTAATTAGGTCACTTAGAAGGAGCATATATAAAGAAAGTATGGGAGGGAGCTGTATATGAAAGTATAATGGGCAAGAAAAGAATCTATTGTGAGAAGGGAAAGGAGAGGTAGAATGGGGTAAGTTTTTTTTTTACTTAAAAGAGGCAATAAAAAGATTTTGCAATGGAGTGGAAAGAAGGGAATATGATGGGGAATGAGTGAGCCTTCACTCTTATCAGAAGTAGCTCAGAGAGCAAATAACATACATACTCAAATGGATATGGAAAAGTATCTTACCCTAGAGGAAAATAGGAGAGGAAAGGGATGGGAGAAATGGGGTGAGGGAGAAGGCGGGCAATGTGTACATGATAGAAGAGAGGGAAGATTGTGGAACAGGGTAGTCAGAAATAACACACTTTTGAGAAGGAACATGGGAAAAAGGGGAGAAAGAATAGAATAAATGGAGGTGGAGAGGAATAGGACAAAGGGAAATACAGCTAGAAATAGCAACTGTCTCTCACTTTATTTTTCTTGGGGTTTCTCTTTCTTTGGTGGGGAGTGTGCTTATTTTTACAACATGACTATTGTAGTAATGTGAAAAAATAATTAAAAATGCTCAAAGAAAGAAATAAAGATTGTGGATGTTAACATGAAAAAACAGGGATAATAATCCCTATAGTGCTTAATTTGGGATTTTAACAATCAAATGAGAATAATTTCCAAAAATACATTTTAAATTTTTTCCAAGAAAGTTTGAAAACCTTAAAGTGTCTATATGAATGTCAACTATAATAAGTAAAGAGATGTATCCCAAATATTTGGCCAATAAATGATGAATTAAATAATCATTTGAGCAAAGAAATTTAAAAAATGTTCTATACATGGGTGAATCTCAGATTTCATCAGTGTATGTATTTCTATGATACAGAATATAACCCATCCATGCCTTTTCATTCTAAGAAACTCTACCCTAGTTCTCTGAAATCCTCCCTGAGGTATTCACCCAAAGTATTAGGAACTTTTCTTTAAATCTCTTGACATTGCATGGATAACAGTAGAACCCATAAAACCAATTCCTCTGATAAATTAATAATATTTATATATATAACACTTTAAGGTTTGAAATTTCATGGTTCATCTTATCTCATTTGATCCTCATAATCCCATGAGGTAGATAATTTTATTATCTCCATTTTAGAGATGGGAAGAATGAGTCTGAGAGAAGTTAAGTAGCATGCTCAGAGCAACATAGCTAGTAAATGTCTGAGATAGGATTTGAATTCAAGGCTTTCTAACTCCACATTCAGTACTCTTAATCACTATAACACCAGCTGTCTCTTTATGGGTTATATATTACAATCTACTAATATCCACCATGAACCTTGCCATTGATCCTGAGATAACAATGAGAAACTGTGATAGTCTATGATTTTTAGGATTAGAGCATCATTAGAAAAATAATTGTTTTAAAAGTATGGGTCCTTGTTTCATGGAGAAACTCCAAATCATTAAATGCACAATTTCCCAAAGGTAATACAGGATATTCCTTTCATCAATTCAATTCTGGGTGATTTCATTTGAAGTGTCTTCAACTTATTTGTATTTGTGGACTCCCACGGAGTGCCAATCAATTGTATTTCTCTTGACATTTGTTCTTGAAGAAGATCATGACAACATGGAGGTGATGCCATGACAAGCACATGAATTGAATTTGAATGAGGGGATGCTGTAATAAGCGACCAGATATGAATCTGGATGATGGGAGATGACCCTGCAAGACAATAAGAGTTAAGTGACTTGTCCAAGGTCACACAGCTAGTAAATGTCGAATGACTTTGACCAGCTTCAAACTCTTATCCTCCTGAAAGTGCTTTGTCCACTTTACCACCAAGAAAACACCAATCCAATTGTATATTAAAGTGTGAACAGACAAATGTTCAAAATCATAAAAGTCTCCTGGAAGATGAAAGGAAATACAATATTTGGTTCCCTGTCTAAAAATCTAGCAATATATATACATAAAACTAATATCAATGTTTTGATTTACAAAAGAACATAAAGCAAGTTTTAATAAGAAAATGAGAAACTTTCAACACTCCCACCCACATCCCATACAACATAAAGCACTATATAAATGTCAGCTATTCTGATGAATACTAAGCTAGTGGTTTAACACTAACAATTTTATAAAAGCTTTATACCTAAACTCTAGAATTGACTATATTTTTCACATTTATGAATGATGGAGCACTTCAAAAATTATTTTTCCATTTCCCAATGAAAATTAATTATAATCATTTTTTAAAAATATCCCCTCATTGATTGGTAATAAGTTTCAAGCATTTAATGTTCTGCCTTGTCCTACTATCCAAACAAGGATGAACACCATAAGATTGCCTTGAAACCAACAACATAATATAGTGGGCTCTGCCACCTACCCTTCTATTAAGAATGTATATAAACCAAGTCAGACAGAGTTTCCAGGAAATTCTGACTAAGCAAATTTCAAAGAGATAAGATTAAGGGATGAAGAAGATGGCACACTGCTGTACCCTCCCCTTAGAATTTCTTCAGTTGGTACTCCTGTCAATAACATGGAAGCTTGGGGTGAGACCACTGGATGAGCTTGCTTTTGAAGAAGCATGATGTTTTCTACAGATAAGACTATCTGAATAAATTTTTCTTCTATTGGTCATGATGAAAGGGAGATCCAAGAAAACATTACAATGAAGCAATTAAAAATGCTTTTGTTATGGATATCTAGCTTTGATTAGTTTCATAATATCACAGGTGATCAATTTCCCATCCAACTGTCTTTTCACTTTCTCCTTAAGAGAAGTATGTACCACTTATTCATTCCTACTTCAAGTTCCAATAAAATGAGATTCATTGACATCTATTGCTCTATTCCCTAGCAACACTGGTATCAAAACTATGTCTTTGTTTTTAGGCAACAGCTTTCCTAAAAAAAGTAAGACTGAAGTTAGTATTGTGGAAAGAACACTGAATTTGATGTCAGAGCACTTGGGTACAAATACCATTTTTACTGCTTATTATCATTTAACTTCTCATGGCTTTAGTTTCCTGATCTTTAAAATAAAGTTGATCTCTAAGGTGCATACATTAAAAAAATCTATAATCCTATATTACCTTTCCCTCTTGGCCTAGAATTTCACTCAGAATATACTTAGTAGTTTATGGTTGCTTGTTGAATTGTGACGATATCTGAAAAATATTCTTTTTCATATTCCTCTTCAGTCTATCAATCTCCAAGTATTTATGTAAATTTCCAACCCAATATGAAGAATGACCAAAGGTAAATTGTGTGTGATTCTTAAATAGATAGTGTCAGCCACTGAATAAATAGATTTCTCTAGTAGATGATGATAATTGGACTATTTGAAATCATAGCATGATCCAGTCTATCAAAGCATGAAGCCCTTCAAAATATCCTGAGACCAGTTCACAGGTGTTGCTGATTGAGAAAAGAAATTTTCTGCCATAGGCAAATGAACCACATTTAAGAAGGAATGGAAATCAGTGAGACTTCTTCTCTTGCCTTTGAACAGTCACTTAACCTTTCTGTTTTCCTTGGCTGAAAACTGAGATGGTGATGACAGGAATATCAAATCAACCTCCCAATACACAAAGGGAACAGAGTAATACATTGTAAAGAAATCAGAAATAGAAAGTGTTAACTTCTTAGCTGGCATGTCTCTCAGTCAATTATGAAAATGCAATTTGAGCATGCCCAAATAAATATTACCTATGAAAATTAGCTTTTGGGATCGATGTAATGTCTATTTCTGCATAATTGCAATTTCAGCTGCCATCTTACTACTTATGAGACCATTTGTATTGAGTTCTCATATTTGTCCATAGCAAAGGAGAAAAGCAATTTTACCATCACTATAGTCCTGATCAATTGCTTCTAGCAGTATTGAGAAATAGGGTCTTCCTCATAAATGCCTTCATCTTAGAAACGTTTTAATCCTATGATATAATGTCAGACTTAAGTTCCTATAACATTTTCTTTCCTTTGAGAAGTTCAAAGTGCCACACTTACATTAGTTCCTCTTCTGTATATCATTCAAGGCTATTTCTATACATAGGGTCAGGGGGATAGAATTTTAACAGTCATGGCTTTTAAATTAACATTGTGCTACTGACTGAGGATGAGAGCTCTCTCTCTCAAAGCTGGAACAGAAACTATTATATACTGGTTGGAATGAAATGGAAAAAAAATAAAAGAGGGGAGGCAAGATGGTGAGTAGTATAAAAACAGCTGATCTCTCCTACAATTTCTCTATGAAGATCTAGACAATGCACCAGACTGACTCCTTATTTGGAAATCCAAGAAAGATATCAGTGAGTCATATTTCTACCCCATTTTGGCATAGGAAGGCAGAGAGGTCTACAGATACTATAGTTGAAATTTAGTCAGAAACAGACACACTGAACATTATAGTACAAAATCTAAAAGAAGAAACCTGTGTCCCAAGGGAAGTAGTGGTCCCAAGCCTTCAAAGAGGAACATGATCCTGTGAAATATGCATAAATGCCAATTGCCAGCTCCACTGTTCACTACGTTCTGGGTCAGAAATTTAGGGTGCATTATGATGAGTTCTCATGTGTCCTAGGTTATGTGTAGAGGTCAGTTTGGAGGTAAACAGTTACTCTAAGTCTCTGACTTGGGGAAGGAAGAACTCTCACTTCTAGCCTCTAGCCCAGGCGAAAGTTTATAGCAGAATAAACCAAGCAGAAAAGCTAGACAAAAGAGAATTCTGTCTGTGGATCTTAACCAGCAGAGCTTTCCAGATGGCAGATGGTAGCTGAACCCAGCCGCAGTCTCCGGGAATTTACAGTAGGAACAAGCTCACAGGTGTGCTGTTCACATCCAGGGTCAGGAACTTACAAAGCTCATACTAGCAAGGCAGTGATCAGACTTTGGCCTTCATCTGGCAAAACTGAAAGTCTGGAGATCCTCAGCCTGAGCTGTTGCTGAGATACTGGAATAATATAAAACTCAGTTCCTTCAAAAAAGCAGAAAAAAGATCCAAGAGGATCATCTCAGACACTTTCTCTAGAAGTGTGAATAGGGCAGTCTAAACAAGAATTTCAAAATCATGAAGTAGACTGGAATAATTAGAAAACATAAAAAAGTATCTTACAAAAAGGAGATATGATGGTAATAGGGATATTTAAGACAAAAACTAGAAAAATATGAATTGAAAACACTCACATCCAAAGCCTCCAAGAAAAATATAATGTGGGTATAAGTTTAAGTGCTATAACTGGAAGACATGGAAGAAGTACTATAATAAGAGTTTAAATATTTTTAATCAAGTATAATAAATAGCTCTAGAGGAAGAAATCAAAAAGCTATGGAAGAAAAAAATTAAATATAATTAGCACAAGTGTTCAAAAATTTACCCCAGCAACAAAAGTCTTGGAAATTAGAATGGACCAAATAGAGGCCAATAACTCCAAAAGAAATCAACAAATATTAAACTAAAATAAAAAACAAAGGAAAATATAAAGTATTTCAAAGAAAAAACAATAGGAAAACAGATTGAGAAGATTGTAAAAGTCACTTTTACATTGTCTAAAAGTCTTCCCCCCTCAAAAAAATTATAGTTTTCATTTCAAAAAATTTTAATGGGATACTACCTCAACCTCTTATTTACAGAAAAAAGTAGACATAAAAAGAATATTTTGATCACCTCATGAAAACAATCTCAAAATGAACACACCCAGGAACATTATATTAAAAATCCAGACCATCTAATTCAAAGAGAAAAACAACTGAAATTCAAAGAAATTTCTGTCCTCTGCTATTAGGCAATCTTACTATACCTCACTTATGAACTTATTATTTTAATGGGTATAAATGGGGTTCTTCCAAACCTTATCATCCCTTATGAAAATTCCAATGTTACTACTTCCCTTTACCCTCCATGCTGAGAAATCTATTTCATATTTTATAGGAAAATTGAGGCCATTCACTAAAAGCTTCTTCCTTTCCGCTCTTCTTCACTTTATATTACTTAGGCATCTTCTTTCATCATCTCCTCCTTTACCTCTGACTCTCACAAAAAATTGATTCTATTACTAGTCTAGGCAAATTCCTCCACCTGCACAAGTGATTCCATTTCATCCTATCTCCAAAAGATTGTCCTTTGGCATCCTAACTCTTTGACTTATTTTCAATTTCTCCTTTCCTACTGCCTCCTTTATTGCTCCATATTAACATTCACACATCTCTTTTATCTTTAAAATATCCTTACTTGATTCTTCCATCTTGACTATCATCCTATACCTCTTCTGCCTTTTATGGAAAAATTCCTTGAGGAGGATATTTATAATAGATATATCTCACAGTTGGTAGAGTTGTGAACTGATTTAACCATTCTGGAAATCACTTCAGAATCATGCCCAAAGGACAACTAAACTGTTCATATCATTTTCTCCATCAATACCACTGCTAGGCTCATATCCCTCCCCCAAAAAGGGAAATGTATCTATTTGTACTAAAATATTAAGAGCAGCTCTTTTTGTCATGGCTAAGAATTAGAAATCAATGAGCTATTTATCAATTGGGAAATGGTTAAGTAAGCTGTGTTATATGATTATAAGGAAATATTATTGTCCTATAATAAATGACAAACAGATAATTTCAGGAAAACCTGGAAAGACTTAAATTAATTGATACATTGTGAAGTAAATGGTATCAGGAGAACCCACATAGTAAAAGCATTATTGTTCAGTGAAGAATTGTGAATGATCTAGCTATTCCTAGGAATACAATGATCCAAAGCAATCTCAAAAAGCAAATGATGAAGTATACTATCCACTTCCAGAGAAAGAACTCATATTGTTTGAATATAGACTGAAACTTGCTATTTTTTGCTTCCTTTCATTTTTTCTTTTGTCTCTTCATAACTAAAATGGTATATATAATCACACGTGTATAACCTATATTAATTGGTGGGAGTGGGCAGGGGAGCAAAGAAGGGAGGGAAAGAAGTTGAAACTCAAAACTTTAAATAAAAATATTAAAAAGATGCATCAACCTCCTCTCCTCTTTCTTCTTTCCCTGCTGATCTCATCATTCTACCAAAATTATTCAGTTATCAGTGCTTTCATAATGGCCAGATTCAATGGCCTTTTCTTTTTTATTTTTTAGGGGTTTTTTTTGCAAGGCAATGGAGTTAAGTGCCTTGTCCAAGGCCACACAGCTAGGTAATTATTAAGTGTCTGAGGACTTGAACTCAGGTGCTTCTGATTCCAAGGCCAGTTCTCTATCCACTGCACCACCTAGCCACCCCCTCAATGGCCTTTTCTTAAACCTTATTCTTTTGGAACTCTTTCTTACCTTTGACACTGCCTCTCACCTTTCCTCTTTCATGCTTTTGTTTCTAGGTTTTCAGGACACTACTGTCTCCTGGTTCTTTCCCCATATATCCAACTTCTTTTCCTCAGTCTCCTTTGCTAGATCCTCAGCTACATCATGCCCCCATGAATCATCAATGTCTTAGAGAGCTCTGAACATTTTTTTCTCCTTCTATACTACTATACTTGATTTTATCAGTTCCTGTGAATTCAATTACTATCTCTCCTGTTATAACCCAAATCCTACCTATCCAGTCTTAACTTTTCAGTTGACCACAACTGCCTTTCAGAAATCTTAAATTAGATATACAGTAATCATCTTCATCTTAATATATCCCAAACCAAACTCATTCTTTCCCCCCAAGTCCTCCTCCCCACTTTACTAACTATTCTCTATAACTGTAGAGGGCAAAGCCATTGCCTCAGCTTCCCCAGGCTCATAATATAGGGATCATCTTTGACTCTTAACTCACTTACTCCCCATATGCATTCCGTTACCATGACTTATTGATTTATGCTTTGCATAATCTCTCAAGTATAGCCTCTTCTTTCCTATGAAACTGCCACCATAATGGTACATAACCTCATCACCTCATTCCTAAATTTTTGCAAATTGCAACAGCCTATTGGGTGACCAATTTGTCAAAAGTCTATTTCCAATTCATTCAGTTGTCAAAATGATTTTTAAAAGTACAATGCATATTAGTGATGGACATAGAGTCAGGAAGACTCATCTTCCTGAGTTCAAGTCAGACTTCAGATGCTTACTGGATATGTGACCCTAGATAAGTCACTTAACCCTACATGCCTCAGTATCCTCATATATAAAATAAGCGGGAAAAGAGAATGACAAACCACTCCAGCATTTTTGCCAAGAAAATCCAAAATGGGGTCATGAGAAGTCAAATAAGCCTAAAAACTGACTGAATAAGGGGCAGCTAGGTGGCACTGGCCCTGGAGTCAGGAGGACCTGAGTTCAAATCCAGCCTCTGACACTTAATAATCTCCTAGCTGTGGAATCTTGGGCAAATCACTTAACCCCATTGCTTTAAATAAATAAAACAGAAACATCAAATGTGTATTGACAGACTGTCTGATTAATTCTCAGAAATGATAAGTTGATTTGAAGGGAAGCTGATATATTCCCTTTCCAGTAGCAATCATAGTAGTGCTTTGATCTTCCCAATATAAGAGGTATAGGTGGGCTGCAGTATGCATAGAAAGCAAGATGACAGAAATAACTGTGATGTAAAGTGTGCTCTGGCTTGGTATTCTAGGTTCTGTTACCTGTAATGTTTCAAATGATCACATAAAATCAATCCAATAGAATAAAAATTAGCATGACAATGTGATAGAGGGCTGCATTCAAAATTATTAGCACATTTCTGATCTTCCTAGTTACATGATTTGGGACAAATCACTTAACTTCACTGTGGTTCAATGTCTTCAGCTGAGAAAATGGGCATGTTTAGATAATAATGTCTTTGAACCTGCCATACAGTTTTGTTATAAGGCTCAAACCTAATGTATGTAAAATTATTTTAAGGGATCATAAAAGTGAAAAAAAATCTTTAAAATGCTATCTAAATAGAAGTAGCATAACATAGTGAAAAAAGAATCTTGGACCTGGATTTAAGGGACCTCAGTTCAAATCCCAGTTCTGTGTGACCAACTCACTTAAGCTCCTGGGGCTTCTGTTTTCTCCTCTATACAAAGAGAGGAATAATTAAATCTCCATTCCTTTTCTGTATAAGAGAACAGATATATGGAAAACCATAGATGGAAGTCTCTACATTTTATAAAAGGAGAAAAATTGGGGAAACTTTCTATCTTTAGGAGTATCATAAGCATGTGATTTCATTTGAGGTAAAGTGATGAACTTCACCAAAACTCTGCAGGAAATTGTCTAGTTCTGAAAAAGTTCCATGTGACCCTCAGCACGGCTTAGGAATCTCTATTGCCTACTTTTTTATGGTTCTTTGTCAGGACTTCAGGTCTACCATGTAGTGGAGCTAGGAATCAGCAAAAGGTCAATTTTCTCAACTTTACAAGATTTGACAGACCATTTTGTTACATGAACCCAAGACCAGAGGAGAGACTGATACCAATAAATACTGGATTATGAAGGAGCTCTATACAGTGGAGTGAACTCTGGAATAAAGGAATTATGTAAAAACCTTATCTCTGAAATTTAATTCATGTCTGACTTTGGGCAAGTTGATTAACATATCTGGGCTCCAATCTCCCAAAATATAAAATGAAGAGAAGGGACTAGGTGATATGTGAGATTCCTTGCAACTCTGTATCTATTATCCTTTTATGACAATCTAACTTTGGTGAGGGGTTTTGGCTTATTTTTGTTTTTTGTGAGGCAATGGGAGTGGTGCTGAATGACTTGCTCAAAGTCATAGCTAGTAGCTATCAAGTGTCTGAGGTCATATTTGAACTCAGGTCCTCCTAACTCCAGGGCCAGTACTTTATCCACTACACTGTCTAACTGATCTGACTGTTGAACTTTGGAATGGTTACATGTGGATTTTCTACTTTAAAGGACTAACCACTTAGAGGCATTTCCATCTTTCTCTGTGCTATTTTAAATATATAACATAATAAAATATGCCATAAAATATATAACTGTATATTATATATAATTTTGTTGCCTGAATAATACAGAAACATGTTTTCTATCCATTCACTAAAGAATACTTGATATGGTTAAACTGAATATAAAATGAAGTTCATATATATACATATATATATATATATATATATATATGTATGTATGTATATATCACCACATTCACACTGAAAATAACTCTTGTATAAGAACAGTAAAAACAAACTGGTAATCAGGTAGTGAAAAGAACGCAGATAGTTTGGAGTACTCCAGAACTCCAAGCAACCAAACCCTCAAGAACATGATACAGTGAGAACAATTGTGCCAGAATTCATTTTTCACATTTTCTATTTCTTCTTTGTTATGTCAAATATCTTACATGATTTGCTTGAACATCATATTAGTTAATTAAAGAGTAAATTCAGAAGCCTGGGGATGGCAGAGCTGAAAAGGGTTTTATGGATTGTAGGAATGAATCTCTTACTGTTTATGGATATTGCTCAGCCATTGTTTGCCAGAGAACAGCTACTTTCATTATTCACTAGTTGAATTTATCATATTCTTATTAATTTAAATAAAAATCAATAAAGTGAGAACCATTTGCCTTCTATAAAATAATATTCAATTTGTACCCAACACTTACTTCAAGGGGGAGATGGGAAACGGCCTACTTTTTTGAAAATGTACTGCAATATATTTACTCAAAAAAGCTGTTACCATTACAAGCCTTTTTATATATAATGAATAGAATGTGCATCTTAACAAGCATAAAATGACATAGAAATAAAATCATTTACCATGCCTATAAGGTACAAAGTAAAGGAAAAGCAAAGAGTTTTACTCTGCAAGGAGAATAGAAGAGAAAAGAAAGTCCTCATAGAAACTACCTTCCACTTTTCCTATGAGGATCATCTGACAGAACAGGCAGTCACCTCAAAGAGTCAGGAACAAGATAGATGTGCCAAGGGGAAGTTGAGAATGACCAAAAGGAAGATGGAAGATCAACAATATGTTTCCCCATGAGGAGGGTTGCTCTGGGGAAATCCCAAATTTCAGTCTTGAATTCTAGATCCTCATCACCTGGTTGTATTCTGCTACCAGCACTTTTTGACTCATTTTTAAAATATTTATTTTTTGTGAGTTTCCCTTTACAGATCTGTGAGGGAAGATTAGTGACATTCCTGAGAAATATTTAGATTGCCCTCATAAACACTTTTGATGATGATAAAAGGCAACCTATATCTGTCAAGGAATAGTTTCTTTTTTCTTTCTAATATGAGGAGATGAGAGAAGTTGATTACTAGCAGGCATGTATAATAAAATGATGAAATTTCAACAAAGGACTAAGGCAGGGGCTAATAACCCCATTTAATTATTATAGTTTTTTGTTTCCCAAGATGGAATTTAAATGGTCACCTTCAATGCTATGAGAGTTTAGGGGAGGATTATCAACTCAATCCTACCAAACTTCTTGTGTCTTTGTTGAATAGTCACTCAGATGGTAAGAGAAGAGTGAGGCTGACACTCATAGATGTTATAGAAGTTAAAAAGAAATTGCTAATACTGTCAGATGGTTAACAAAAATTAGACACTGAACAACCCACAGGAAAGAATCAGCCTAAAAAATATCCTCAGTCATTTCCTAAGCTGATACCTATTGCTACATTCTCACACCGCCTATCCCTCCCTTGCAAGGGACTTGCAGCAACAAACAGCTGAATCTCACTATATGGTAGCAGAGAAAAACATATAGGTTAAAGAATGTAGCAGTAAATAAATAGAGGGTCCCAACAGAGACAATAGGATGCTTAGCAGAGAACAAAAGTATAATACTCAGTAGAATTGCTCCTCAGGGAGCAAAATCACAATAATATTTGAAATGATCATGATAATATCATCCTAGGATAATACCAGTTTTGCATTAGCACATATGTAAATTATGTCAGCTATATATCTACCCTAGCTGCATGTTTCCTTGTCTGTATGTTCTTTATATATGTGTAAAAGCTATACAGGTTTCATTTGTATGAGCCTTGATGCATTCTCTGGTCAAGTTTCCTACATATATGCCCCTCCTAGATCATACATGTATATTATGTATGTATATATAGACATACATACGTATAAATGCATCAGTCACTGCTAGTAGAATGGTTTGTAAGAGACTGTTCTTTGGGTATATGTGAAAGACAGTTTTTCTTGACAATTATCTATGAAGTTTGATTAAATTTTCTTTGCTTTGAAATCATATCCTTTCTCTTGTCTTACTAATAGTAAATACATTATTGAAGTTCTTTTGAAGTGGTTTTCAGTAGGTAAATGCTTATGGTTAGATGGTACAGAAGATAAAATTGCCTGTAGTCAAGAAGACACAACTTCAAAATACCATAAGCTGTCTGACCCTGGACAAGTCCCTCAGTCTCGTTTTCCTTAGTGCCTAATCTTTAAAATAAGTTGAAGAAGGAAATAGCAAAGCACTCCAGCATCTTTGCCAAGAAAATATTAAATGGGATCACAAAAAGTCTGACACAACTGAAACAGCTGAACATGAACTACAACTACAATGTAACTACAAATGTAAATGGCTAGTAAGCCTACAAAATGCATCAAACCTAGAATAACTTCCTGAGGACCCAGATATGCCAAGGGTCCTAAGCAGTACACTAGAATGTATTTACTGAAATAGAGTAATTTCATTTTTAATAACAGGCATGATATTAGATTCTACACATATTTAATTGTTACTTAATAACATTTTATAGGAGATACAACATCCTCAATGTGGGAATTACATGCATGCATCATATATATTTATAGACACACAAACAGATTTATAACATGCATGTCCACATACATGCATGCATGGCATACATGCAAACATATGCCTGTATGGGCACAACTGCCCTTATACATACACACATGCATGTATGCATACATGTGCTCATGCATGCATATCAGCTAAGTGTCATAGTGGATAGAATGCTGGATCTACAGTCAAACCTTCCTGAATTCAAATCTGACTTCAGACACTTATTATCTATGAGATTCTGGGCAAGTCACTTAGCCCTATTTACTTCAGTTTCCTCAATTATAAAATCAGCTGTAGAAGAAAATTATAAACCATTCCAGTATCTTTGCCAAGAAAACCTCAAGTGGGCATCATAAATTATCAGACATAACTGGGAAGACCTGACGCACAAACATATACTTTTACATACATATATATATATATATATATATATATATCCCATTGGCACATTGATGAAATAATACCTTGTGTTGAATATATATGAATTAAAAAAATTAATGCATGGATAGACATGTTTATGTATGCACACATATATAAATGAAAACAACTATGTATTTATATATAAATGTATATTAAGCAGAAGATAATCTTCTTGAATTGCTTAACCTAAAAAAATAATACCTAGGACATAACATTCTGGTCCTGTGTTTCTCTAAACTTACCTTATTTGGCACTTGGACAATAAATGTAGACAGTCCTTAGAGTGCTTCTACCTTAACAGCTTATTAGCATATTATATTACAAAGGAGCACTTATTACTTTCATTTGTGCTACATTTGCCTTTGCTCATATATGAAATTAACATAACATGACCAATAAGTCAAAGGCATGCCATGACTACACATTTCAAACACAGAACTGAATTATGTTAATAGTTGCCATTGGGCTGGTGGCAGAAGGATAGATCAGTCTTGGAAATAAGAGAAGAGGCAGTGTCAGGTTTCAAGTTAAACTGAAAGAGGAGAAAAAGGCATTGATTCAATCAGGTTTGGCTTATTTTGACTATCCAGGCAATGCTGACTTTTGATAGTCTAGAGCCTCCAAGACTTTGTCCATAAGGGTTCTCCCGTCCAATCACATATAATTCCTCTCTATGCAACCTCTTTTGAAGACAAACTACTCCCCAAATGGACAATCTTTTTTGTCATGAAGTCATATCATAAAGATATGACTCCATATCTTTCCTACGCTTGAAACATCCTCCACCTCACAATTCTCCTGGTGAATTTCTCCCTATAATTTAAAATCCCCTAATGATAACATAAAATGTTAATATAACATAAATTTGTAAAGCACTTTAAATACATTATCTTCCCACAATGATTCTATGAGGTAAGTGCTGCAGGTATTTTGATTATTATTTTCCTGTGAATGAGATAAGTAAAATCACAGAGATTAAAAAGTTTGTCCATGATCACACAGAGAAGCATAAATTGAACCAAAGTATACACTGACACCAAGGCCAACACCTCATCCTTGATATCACACTGCTTTCATTTCAAATTTTACTCCGTACTACAGGCTTTCTTCTGCAAAAAGCCTTTCTAACCTCCACTTATTAGGCAGTAACATTTTCTCCTTTTGTCACTTTAGCTGCATATCTCTTATGATTTCTCATTTAGGATTTTGTATTATAATTTCTAATTTTAATAATCTATGATGTCACTTTACTAGATTATAAACTCTATGAGGTTAAGAACTGTATCTTATTAAAACACATCTCTCATACGTCTGCTCCTCAAAAAGACTCTCCTGACTCAACATGTTTTCTCATACCATCCTTATGCCTGAAACATCCTCCATCTCAATTCACCTGGTGAATTCCTCCCTCTAATTTAAACTCCCTTAATGACAACATCTGATTTTAATATAACTCATAAATTTTCAAAGCACTTTAAATACACAATGAATACATGCCACTGAATATGGAATTTTTCAAATATGATGTTGCATTTAAAACAAAGTCTGGTCTCCAGTGATATAAGGGCTCCATCTTATACCCAATTATCTTAGGGTTCTATTGGTCACCAGTGAGAATTGGCAATATTGAGCTAATCTAATATCTCTCCAATAATGGATTAACCCTAAGAAAGCAAGATGTTATGGGGCAGCTAGGAGGCACAGTGAATAGAGCACTGGCCCTGGAGTCAAGAGGACCTGAGTTCAAATCACATGCTAAGACACTTAATAATTGCCTAGCTGTGTGACCTTGGGCAAGTCACTCTTATCCCCATTGCCTTAAATAACAAAATAAAGTTTTAAAAAAGAAGATATTATTTATTAGGAATCCTTTTGGCATTCTGAAGGAATACTTCAAATAATAAATGTAGCCATTCATATTGAAGAATAGGTCAAATTGGCATCTTGGAAGATGAAGGAAATGTTGAGATATGTATCATCATTAGATACTGAAGAAAATCAGCAAACCCTGGTCAAGATTCCTTGTTTTAATATCTCTCAATGTGAGAGTTTTTTTTTTAATTATAAGAATTTAAGAATTAGTGTCTTCTAATTAGCCTTTTTTTGGATAATATGGTTCTTAAGAAGGAACGTACAAGCTAATTGAAGTCTTATGAAAATAAAATGCTCAGTTGTCAAAAGAATTATAACCTAGAAATCTGTGACAAATCATAAATTTAGATGGAGAAGTTATCTAGCCTTTATTTTAGAGATGATGAAAAACAAACTCAGAGATCTTACATAATAAGCACATTATCCACTAAATACTAAATGCAGGGAGGATTCTAACCCAAGCCCTGACTCTGACTTCAGCACTTTTTCAATAGCATGGGAGGGGTGAAACTTATAAAGAATATGCAAATATAATCAATTCAAATAAGTCATTATTCATAAAAATGAGCTTAGCATAATATCTGGCACATTTTAATATCTGATTCTTCATGATCCTATGTACCATATTGTCCATGAATTTTCTTGGCATAGATAATGGAGTGGTTTGTTATTTTTTTTTGTCCAGTGGAAAATAGAGGTTAAATGACTTGTCCAAGGTCATATAGCCAAAAAGTTTCTGAGATTAGATTTCAGTGCCTTCCTTAAATTCGGAGTTCTAGGTGTTATATAAATGTTAGCAACTATTATTTTTACTATTATTAATTCAATTATCTGGAGTAATGGGAAAGATAATTAAATCCAAGCATAATAATAATAACTTATTCTTTTAGTGATTTAATCCTCATTTCCCCAATTACATGTAAAACAATTTTTTAATATTTTATTTGATTTAGAAATTCTTTCCCTCCCTCCCTTCTCCCTCTCATTGAAAAGACAAGCCATTTGATATGTTATACATATACAGTCATAGAAAACATGTCAGTAATGTTGTAACAGAAAACAGACTAAAATCAAAACAAAAGAAAAATAAAGAAAATTTTTAAAATATGTTTTCTTTTCCACTTAGATTCAATCAGTTCACCAACTATGGACAATGTTATCCCCATAGAGAGGAAGAAAAACAAAACAAAAGAAAAACAAAAAATAATACTTGAGAATCGTTATAAAAATTATCTCTTATTTATCTCTTTCCCTTAATCCTAATTCCTCATACTGAAAATGAAAATGTCTGTGAATATGTTTATCAAAAATAAAAAAATATTGAAAAAATAATTTTAAAAAAGATTCCATAAATTCTTTCTCTGGAGATGGATAGCATTTTTTTTTCATCAAAAGTCCTTCAAATTTTCTTGGATAAATGTGTTGATGAGAATAGCTGAGTCATTCACATTTGATTATCATACAATTTTTCTGTTCATGTGTAAAATGTTCTACCAGTTCATCTCATTTCACTTTTCATCTGTTCATTTAAGCTTATCTACATTTTTCTGAAACCATCTATGTATTTTCTTATACCATTACATTCATATACCACAACTTGGTCAGTCATTCATTCCCCAATCACACATCCTTTCAATTTCCAATTCTTTGACACCAATACAATAAATAACCTTCAAATTCCTTTTCATCTAATTATTTCAATTTCCTAATGCATCAAAAATCTTGCTCAAATGTTTCACCTTTTTCTACCCCTCTCTAATTTCTGCTAGTGGTACTAGAAAACATTGGAATAGAAGGGAATTTTGTGAGAAGAGTGAGGAAGAATGAAGGCCAATTCAGTCACTAGTCTAGAGCTATAATCAAAAATTATTGGCACAACTTAGAAGCAAGTTTATAGTTTAAACATGCATTGTCTTTCTGGGACCTAAATAAGGGACATATTTTAGCCTCTCCTAAATGGTCAGTAATGATAATAGCTATTTTTTCTTGCAGCACTTGAGGAAAAAAGGTAACAGTGAAACAAAAGAAAACCCTTCATAAACATGTGGGTCCCCTCTCTATATAATGTGGGAAGCTTATTCCTGTTTGCCTTGTTCTTGAACACTGGCATTATCACGGAAGAGAAAGTGGATATTTTTTGGAGTTGCTCTAGGGATTCTGAATGTCCAACATGTAAGGAGCTCTCAGTGCTGTGCCACATTTAGTAACTCTGCTTGGACTAATAATTTAAGGCTCTTTTAGAATGCCCTGAGTAGTCAACAAAAGTGTGTAAACTCAGAGCACCTTACTTTGTATCACAGCTTTGCTGCTTCCTATGGGGATCTCTTCCTCATTGAAATGAGGGAGTTGGTAGGGAACAGTCAAACAGTTTGTGGTACATGAACAGAATGGAATGCTACTATACTATAAGAAATTATGAATTTGAAGAATAAAGAAAAGCACAGGATGAGCTCTGAATTGAGGCAAAGTGCAGGAAGCAGAACTAAGAAACAACATCAACAGTGACTCTAGAAGAATAAATGGTTAAAAATAACAACAAATGTGAATTTTAGAATTGCAACACTAAACTTCACTCTCAAGAAGAGAAGAAAAAAATGTAGAGGTTAGGAACTATAAATGGGAACATTGCATATAACACACTTGGTTTATGTATTTATTAGTTCTCTTGATTTTTTTTTAAATTTCTTCTGGCCAATGGACAACTGAATGGATAGGGGAGATGGGGTGTGATATATATTGAAATAAAAGGCAATGTAAAAACAAAAAACTATCTTTTTTTAACCTGAGGAAATTCAGTATATGATCTGTGAATTTCCTTCCATTTTTGAATCTAAAACTAATCCTTCTCCCCAAAAATAGTTGTCCTAACCAGAGACTTCTCAATGGTTTCTAAGATCTTAACCCCCGATGATCAAAGCCTAATGTATACTATATAAAATATTTAGGAAATTATATTTTCCTATCTTTTAAAAAGAAATGGAAAAGTTTCCAGAAATTTCCATAGTGGCTGGATCATCACCTTTAACCATAGGAAACCCAGCATAAAGAGAAATCTTATTGCTAGAAAAATTGCCCAGTCTAATAGTCAACTGTTGGTAGAGTTTCCAGAAAGCAATCCATTCCCATATGAAATTGCATACTTATTGTGTCTGTTGTTTTATTTGTTCTAAAGGTTAAACTTCTCACTGCCCTTAAAAATGTTATCTGTCATTCTTTGAAAATCATATTCAGAAAATCTGAATTCGGGGTTTTGTCTGAATATAACTTACCAGTGAAAGGAGAAAGAAACTCATTCTTTACATTCTGTTCTCTCAGTAAAAAGGGTCATTTAGAAACAATAGCTCCTACTTTTCTGAAACAAGGGAGTAATTTCCAACCTGGGGCTCATATGTTTGAGAGTAAGCCAAAATTGTAATAGTTTCTCATATAGCCAAGAACCATTTGAAATGAAGTCTAAACCCAAAGAAGAAGGGGAAAGGAATAAAAGTTCCTGAAATTGATTTCAGTTAAAAAGAATAAAAAGGAAGGGCATAGATCAAACTAGGCCCTTTAAATACACAAACAAATGCTTTGCAGTTGGCATGTAGAAACCTGTTGAATTCAGAATATATCCAAACATCCCTTTGGGCTCAAGCATATGGGTGGGCTCGTTTCAACCTGCCTTTCTTGAGTGTTTCTGAAAAATATACCTACCAGAAATAATGACACATTTTAGCAAGCATCATTCTTCACTTTTCTGTAACTATTAGATTTTTAAAGGCTAAATATATATATATATATATACAATATATATGTATATATGCATATATATATATATATTCTTTGAATTAGTGGCATGCTATTTTCAAAGTCAACAGTGGTGTATTAATTTACATGAGTTTCTGTTTTCCCTTGAAATAAACACATGTTGGAAGAGTCCTAACACTGTCTTACTAATACAACTCATTTTACTGGTCCTTGTTTTGAAATTGGTGGTTCTATGAAGTGCATGGAAAGGAAAGAAAACTGGTTTTATTTTTTTAGGGCAAAGGAAGAAGAATCAGAAGAGAGAGTATGGATAAAACAATGACTTCAATCTGCTAACCACACTTTTGCTTTTTGGATGCCTAGTTTTCAGCTATTGTAAGTCAAATGTGTTTATGTGTTGTTCAATTATTTTCCAGCCTTGTCCAACTCTTCGTGAACACTGGGGGTGTTTTTCCCATTTTCTTCACCAATTTATTTTACAGGTGAGGAAACTGAGACAAACAGGGTTAAGTGACTTGCCCAAAGTTAATTATGTAAAATGAGTTGGGAGAAAGGAAATGGTGAACTGCTCCAGAATCTTTGCCAAGAAAACCTCAAATGGGGTCATGAAGAGATGGACACAACTGAATAGTAACAACTGAGAAAGAACCAATAAAGAATTCCAAAGAACAAAACATTAGGAGACTGTCATCATGCTATATTGTTTTCCTCAGGATGTTGAGAGAAATCAAGGAAGGATTCCAGCATGTTGGGTGAAGTGGAATGAGTTGTAAAAGAACACAGACAAGAATTAGACAGGATGTGTGGGTCTGGAGGAACTGCAATCTGTAGCATTGGAATGAACCCCTGAACTGATGAGCTCACAAAGTCATGTGAGTGCTCTTTGAATAGAAACAACATGGTCATCATGAAGACAGAACAACACCTGATGACTACAAGCTGGTACTTAAGTACCAGATGACTCCTATTCATTGCCTTGGCAGATCTCTCAGCTTCAGCTCAGCTTACAATGTGGTTATTCAGAGGATCAGGGTTATTCTAAGCTGTTCTTCACCAAGTTCAGTAGGTTCATGTCCTCACAAAGGACACTACTCCCTGCAGATGGAGGCAATCTACCCCTTCTGTCATGAGGGAAACTGCCTGTGCCCTCTTCTAGGGAAGTGCCTATGTTCCCTGGTGGATAACAGGCTTGTTGTGTTGTCTATGGCTCTGGGAAAACAGGGTCCTAGTGTGTGCTAGACCTCCAGAGGTCTAGTGCAATATTAACAGAGGGGAAGGGAATAAATATTACACCTGCTAGGTGACAGGCTTTATACTGAGCACCATAAGAGCTTTACAAATGACAAGACAACAATCCTGTCATTATCCATATTTTGCAAACAAGGAAACTGAGAAAAGAGGTAAAGTACCAAGCTAGACTCATCTTTCTGAGTTCAAATCTGGCCTCAGACATTAATAGTTGTGTGACCTCGGGCAAGTCATTTAATCCTGTTTACCTCAGTTTCTTCAGGTCCAGAATTCTATTTACTGTATGTAAGTAAAACTGCCCTTTTTTTCTTTTCCTATTAAACTGTGATTTCTTTGGGACTTGTGATTGTCTTTTGCCTTTCTTTGTATGCCTAGTGCTTAAACTGTATCTGGAAAATAGGGTGTTCAATAAATGTTTATTGACTTGACTGAATTTTATATATTTTTAGTACTTAAGAAATCATTTGGCACATAGTATTTAATAAATATTATTTCATTCATTCAAAAATTGAAATAGAATAAAATCTGTTGCCTTCCCCCCCAAAGCAATCCCTTTGCCTATTTCTCTTGAGGGTACCACTATCCTTCACTTCCTGGTTAGGGTAGATTCTTACTTCTACTTCATCCTCATAAAGAATCAGGTGGCAAGTCTTGAAGATTCTACTTCCAAAACATCTCTCCAATTTATCATTTCTTCAAGCATTTATGTACTCACCAAATCTTGCCAAGGATATCACATGATCAGCTAATCAGTCCTGCTGGTCCCCATCTCTTCTCTCTTCAATTCATCATACACATAACTGCCTAAGTGATATACCCAGAGCACAGTCCTCATCATGTCACTCCTGTGTTCAAGAAACCTCAGAGGTTCTTGATTGATTTTTGGAGAAAATACAAAGACACAATCTTTCACAATTTGATTCCAATTAATCAAGCCAGATTAGTTTCCATTTACTTTGTGCTTCAGTAAAATAAACTTATTTTTACTTGTACCAATATTTCATTTTCATCTCTGTGCTCTTACTCAGGTTGTCTCCTCTGCCTCGGTTGTACTTCTTTACCTACCTTACCTTACCTAGCTTAGGTACTACTGCTTAGATGATTCCCTTTCTAATCCTTCTAAACAAAAGTGTCTGTATCCTTGAAACTATATTTGTTTTGTATATATTTGTATATATTATAGATATTTTCTATTTACTTACATATATTCATTTTGTTCTCCTCCCCCCAAATAAAATTTTGGCTGCTGAGGGTATTGCCAAATTGTTTTAGGTGTGTCCAACTCTTCAAGATGCATTTGGAGTTTTCTTTGTAAAGATACTGGAGTAGTTTGCCTTTTCTTTCTCCAGCTTCTAGTACAAATGACTGAGAAACAAAGAAGTTGGGGGTTTGTGATTTGCCCGTGCTCACAAGTATCTGAGGTCAGATTTGAACACAGAAAAATGAGTGTTCTTGACTGAAACCGGGCACTCTATCTACTGTGCCACCTAGCTGCCCCCTGCTTGAGATTAGGGATTGATTTGGTTTTTTTTGTATGCTCACAATTGTTTAATGAATGTATGTTAACTTAGAAACCATGGGAGTATATTTATCTCTTCCCTCATAAAAAAAAATTTGAGATATGCAAGTCAGACAACTGAACTGGAGAGATGTTATCTATTGAATGGCTCTTCAATTAACATATATATATATATATATACACACACACACACACACACACACATATATATATATACACACATATATATACACACACACACACACACATATATATATATATATATATATATATATATATATATATATATATATATGTATATCTTAGAAAGGACTTCATAAAGGACCTTGTACAACCACCTCAGAGTTCAGGAAGAAGAAGGGAAGAAAGAGAAAAAAAACTTGAGTTTCTTCAAGAATCTAAAAGCTAGGAGTTTCAGCGTCCTGAGTCCCTGGATTGAATGAGTGTCTAAGGTACAGTCCATGTATCTGTCAAGAACTATTTAATAGAGGCTCCAGGCTTGATGAGGAAAGGTTTAAAAAGACTATGTGTTTCTGAGGTAGAATCATATATTCTACATATTTCAAATTTTCTAAGTTGGCTTCAAAATATTTTTTATTTTTTCCAATTAAGGCAGTAAATTTCCCATCAAAAGATATATTATATCAGAGGGTAGGCAATAATTGTTGAAGGCTGTGAAAGGAGGGTGGTTAGGGTTGGTTTATGAATTAGATTGAATGATCTACTCTTCCAAATATGAGATTCCAGAATTATTCTTAAATAAAGTAGATTCTAATTATTGAGTAACATGAAAACAAAATTTACTTTGGGTAAGCAAATATTTTATTGTAATTCACAGGTGGTTGAAATTAGAGTTGAGATCTCCTGGAACAAAGTGCTAGAAAAAAATAATAGTTTTTTTTTTTAAAGAACTATCATAAATTATTTAAAATGTGGCCTTTCATCAAAGAAAAGAATTTGAACTGCATTTCTGACAACTTTTAAATCTTCAAAATTTATTGTTTCTGTTATTTTATTATTTATTTTCATAGTTAGAGAATATATCCATCTTCTACCTGTGAATCAATTAAAAATTAATTGAAAATATTATGCTAACATTGTTAACCTCAAATGTCTCTTCTCATGGCCCAGATCTTTTCTTCTTTAATCATCATTTCTATTTTGGAACATTACCTAAAAGAACAAACTCTAGGTAAGTGCTAGAGAGGATGAAGGGATTTTAAAGGTTATTATAAAAGTATAAAATCTTATTTTGCTTCAGATTAATTGAGAGAGCTACAAAGGGACGTTATCATTATGAGCTAGCCCAAAGTCTTAAAGATTTAATCATTATTAACTCCATATGCCAAAAAGATATATTATATTAGGAGAGCTTAGTATTAAAGTGGTATTGGGATGGAAAGTAGGATAAAGTATATAAAATTAAATGTTTGGACAACTTGGACAACTTCCTCACTCCTTTATGCCCCGATAAAATGGATAATCCAGAACTCAATTATTCTTTGCTTTGGGTTGTGTTTTGAGATTCATTTTTGAATATTGATATTCTGAAGACTGTATGCATTTACTCCTTTGCATTCATTATGTTTTAGTGGTATTTATTTTATCTTTGTGAGGTGTATGGGGTTCTCAGAAAGACTAATACCTTGGTGTGAACTTGCTGAGCAATTTATCTACCTTTGGTAACCACCTGATTCACTCAACTCTCCCGGTGGCTTCAAGAAGCTAAAAAATACACAGTAATCCATCTCAGCAGATGGGTTAAACCAGGTTGAGGGTAAGAAACAGGCCTCAGACATGTCATTCAGTTAACAAGATGTTTACCCCAAGCATGTGAGGACTTTTTCTGGTAGATTAGATAGAACATAACAATTTATTCCAATGGTCATAAAAGTAGCCATAGCAGAAAATGTGGAACATGGGAAAGAATCAGCCTAAACAATATCCTCAGTCATTTCCTAAGCTGCCTTTTACTGATGCCTATCACTATATGTTCTCTCACTGCCTATCCCTCCCTTATAAGGGACTTGCAGCAACAAGCAGCTGAAACCCACTATATTGAAGTAGAGAAAAACATATAGCTTAAAGAATGTAGCAGTAAATAAATGGAGGGTCCCAACAGAGACAATAGGATTCAGAGCAGAGAACAAAAGTATAATACTCAGTTTGGTCAATCATTGAAGATGGTCATGGTTATACGCTGCACTCCAGGTCACTGTCAGTCATTTTGATCTTTGTTCTGCCCCTGGATTTTGATGACTCAAAAAAGGAAAACGAGGCTAAGGACTTTGTGTAAATCTGCCTCCCTTAAATCCAGGCAAATCATCACTCATAATGTCTTTGGTCCTCTTCAAAATTGAAGGATAATAGCAATGACCACAAAAACATTTATCTGTATTCATTTCAAAAAGCATAAGCTTCTTGAGTTCAAGGGATCTGTATTTCTATTGTTGCACCATGGATACCATAGTTTTCATTAGTGGGGAGTCATATGAGGAATTTTTTTCTAGGTATTCAATTTTGAAATAGAAGAAAGATTACAATACCACTACTTGAGATAATGGCAGGCTCAAGAAAAAGTTTTTTGGTTTTTGTTTTGTTTTTTATATGGGGATGACCTAGTTCCATTTATAGGTAGCAAGGCATATGTCAGTAGAAAGGAAGAGTCTGAAGAGAAATTGATTCAGAGGACAAATTGTTGGAAGAGAGAGAGGAGATATGATCAAGAGCATAAAATATTAGATAGACCTTGATCTGAAAAGCCACCTCTCTATCAAAGACTGAGTTAAGAAGAGAGAAAGAAGATAAAATGACAAGGAAAGGACCAAAAAAAAAAATGTATAGCCCTCCTTGAATGGCCTCTATGATATGTAGTTCTTGATAGAGTGGGTGTGGTTAAACAGCAGAGGAGGAGCCTTGAAAAGAGGTCTGGAATAAAGATTATGAAACCTGTTACAAAGTAAAAGTTCTTAACCTGAAGTCCATGAATTTGTGTTTTAAGATATTTTATAACTTTTGTAATAATAATAGAATTATAATCTATAATCATATTATACAATAATATATAATGTGAAGTTGATATAAATTATCTATGTGAATTTTGTGAATTAATAAACATTTTAGGAAGGAGTCTATAGGCTTCAAAAAAATCCCAAAACATGAAGGTCAAAAACCCTGACAGAAAGTCAATTAGGAAACACTAAATGGCAAAATTAGATAACATATTGTTTCCTGTAAGTTCAGATGTATGGTTTTCTCATCTAATTTCTTTTTTATTTATTTAAGGGGCAATGGGGTTAAGTGACTTGCCCAAGGTCACACAGGTAGGCAATTATTATATGTCTGAGGTTAGATTTGAACTCGGGTCCTCCTGACTCCATGGTCTGTGCTTTATCCACTGAGAAACCTAGCTGCCCCTTTTCATCTAATTTGAGTAGTACAAGAGTAGAAATGGAAAAGACAGATAATGAAAGCAAGAGATAATTGAGCATAGGTAATTGTATATCAGTAGTTCACTTAATACCTTCAGAATCACTGGAATTTCCACACACACAATTTCTTTCCAACCTTTTTCCTCCTCTTTACATTTATTGCTACAACGCAAGTGTGTGTTCTCAATTCCTGTTCAGGATATTTGCAATAGTCTCCTCACAAGTCTTTCTTTATTGATTCCACACCCTGTTGCTCTCCTAGCCTTCAAGCACACTCATATCCTTCCTGCTGCCAAAATTCATAGATCTGGACATGCCATACCCCTCCTTTAAAACTTTTGGAAGCTCGCTGCTACTTTATGAATAAAATTTGAATTTCCTTGCCTGGAATTGAAGACCTTCTAAAACCTGCTACCATCTGTTTGATCTTGTTCCTTTCCATGATAAACTGGACTCCTTTCTTCCAATTTTCTTAACTTTATTGGTTGAATTGCAATTCATTCTTTAAAATCCAAATCAAATACCAATTTTCCTCTAAAGTCTGTCAAAATCATTTCAATTGATAAAATCCCCTCTATTATGCCACATATAGGATTTTCTTTTATACCACTTAAATCTATTTATAATATTTTTAATCCCCTTATGTGCAAGTATAACCTTATATGTAAGTAACTCCACAAAGACAAACGATTAACTATTGCATCTTCCCTAGCAACTTTTACCTTTGGCACTTTACAATGTAGGTATTAAATGTTTAGCAATATAATAATAAAGCAGTATCTTCCACTCATGAAGGCAAAAGTTTAGTTCCAGAGCAAAATATTGAACATTGCTCTTGGTCCCTTCTTTGGCCTTGAGGAAATTACTCAGACCTTCCTTCTCAGGAAAAAACATCACTGTTTTTAAGAAACACATTTGTTCTTCAAAAGTCAATATTGGAAGAAATAATCACAGTCTAATAGCCTCCCTGGAGTTGTGCAAATTCTCATTTTCTATGGTTTCATTTCTAATGGCTTTCTTGACACTCTGGGATAACAATTAAGAGTTATTATGGTCTATAAACTTTTGGGGATTTCACTAAAACCTTGTGAAGCCATGGATCCTGACTCAGGAAGTATTATGATCATGATCCTTTTTTGACCTTTAAGGAAACATATATATTCATAGATAAAATTGAATCACAAATGAGGTTATCTGCCACTGTTGTATTTCTGGTACCTTAAAGAGGAATGTTAGCTCATTTTAAATGGTAGAGAGTATATCAGTTTGGGAATTATTTCAATGTTAGCTGCTTTTTTGAGCTTTACATCTTTGGATTTAAATATTTTTGCTGATTATAAGTGACTTCTTTCAGTACTTAAGTGGATTTATTCTGGACAAGGTTAACTATTACATTAGTTATCTCTAACCAGGACCATTTATTTAAGTATATGACTAAATTATATTTCTAACTAGCAGAGTTTTGGTCACATAGTTTTTGACAAATATTTTATCTATTTGAATAGTTAAGCTGAAGACCTATAACGTTGTCCCTCTACTTCCTCAATCTCTTCTCAAAATCATCCTAGGTACTTTTTGAAGTTTCAGATAAGATACATTTGCTTTCAGATGAGCAGAGGGAATACTTGGGATATATTCATTCATACATCCCAAAAGATGCAGTATCAAAAGCCTGATACCTATACATGCATGCCCCCCACACACACACCATTTAGACTAAGAACGATTGACAATTGACTTCTGATGAAGATTTGTCCTTCAGTCACACAGTCTGCCAATGCACTTACCCCACATTCCACATTAATAGGGCTACTGAAACTATATACCATTTTATACATGCTTTTATGCTGAGCTCTGCTCTTTACACATATAAACTTTATGTCATATGTTTAAAAGAAATGAGAGATTCCCATTTCTTCCCAAGGGAATAACTGTATTTGAATTACATTAGCATCATGCTAAAGGAATTATAAAAATGAACAAAAAGCAAGTCACATTCTTCTTATGTGGTTTAGTTGAGTCAGGGAGAAATCTACCTTTATTCTTTTATAGTCTAAAGAAACTTGCATGTTAAACTAGTGAGAACTGCAATATCCTCATTTTCATTTACATTGATGATCCAAGAATATAGAATGTCATACTTAACACACATATAGAAGAACTGTTGTCTTTGAGGGTCATTGAAAATTACTGAATTATTCAATATGTCCTTACACTCTTGACTTCTGCTCCTTTCCTTTTAAATTGCGATTTTATTAACTGAAATATGTAACTTATATGTATGCACAATGTCTCTCTTTAAAGAATGTACTCCTTGAGGACAGGAACTATTTCATTTTTGTCTCTGTGTTCCCAGAATCCAGCATATAATACGTATTCAATAAATACTGAACAAATGAGTGAATTTATGAAATGATAGACAATATTCTGTAAGAGTTTCCTCAGACTCTGGTTTCATGTGTATCCCCAGGACCCTACTAGGTGGGATTCATGTCCTTTAGTCCGGTTGAATCATCAGAAAAGAAATTCAGTAACAAAGTGGAATGTTAAGAGATTATTCCAAAATTAGATTAAATGATTTTTAACTCTGATCTTTGTTCTTGATTTTTATTACCTGTGAAAAATCTATTATTCTTTTTATCCTTCAGTTCAGATAGAACAGAAGACTAAGGAAGTTCCTTGAGTTATAAGTAGAGCTACACAGTTAACATTGCGAATTAGAAGAGCCACTCCAGTCCCTGCTTTCTGGGATTTTCTATAGTATGCCTAGGTATTCACTTGAACACTTACTCCCCTTATTCTGGGGATGGCTCAGTATTTACTGTGCAATACTGTCTCTTATTCATCTAATTTATCAGGCCAAAGTATATCCTATTTACTTGGAGAAAAATAAATATAACATTTTACCAGATAGCTTCTTTGCATATGTTCTAATAGAACTCAAAAATATTTACACATAAAATGTGTTTATGGAAAGGAGACCAGGGCATATAATAGTTTTCCTTAGTCCCTCTGAAGTTTTGGATTCATGATCTGGCTACAAAGATACATCCAGCCCCAAAATATCTTTGAAATATGATAACAATCCTAAAGAATGGGGATAGAAGAAGCAAAAGAAAAACAAAAGGGTTTTCAATATCCTGCAGTTTCCCAGGTAGTGTTTTTCTAGTGATGTCGGTTCTTATTCTTTTCATGCTTATTTTTCTCTGACTCCCGCCTGAGAGGTTAGGAAAGAGAGTTAAGTAAAAATCTCAAAGGATATTATTTTTATTTCACAATATATTTTGAGATTTTTCTAACTAGCTTATGGACCACCTGGTTGGAAGTACTATATCCCTTTAAACTAGGAAATCTGTGGAAACCTGAATAACTTTAGCTCTGCTTCACAAGGTCATTGTTAACAGTACTTCTAAATACTTACAAAGGAATTAATTCTAGCTTAGGTTTTTATTCCATGGTTAGAATGCAAAATAAGACATCAACCATTTCACTTTCTGGTTCCACTTTAGGCATCAGACTGCCCAAGCTATTAATGGAAGATCCATCTTATCATCAGAGCAAGCACATCCCTCTGTATACTACAATAAGAATTTCCTCTATTCACAAAGGTGTTACATAGTTCTATTTCTTTAGTGGCACACCTGAATGATCTGGGTATTTTTCACAATTGTGATATTTGTTTGATATTTTGAAACTGAGAAGTAGAATGCTGCTAATTTAGAGTTATCCGAACCATTCAAAGACCTTGACTAGCTTTCCCTGATGTGATGGGGGAAATTTCAATCTAGCTAGAATTGAATATTTGTCAATAACAAGGCATAATTATTTACAATATTGTAGAGTAAATGATATTCCTGGGTTTTTTTGGACCTTGTTATTCTTTGCTCTTTCTTTGATGAATTGGTTGGGGTTTGGGAGAAGTGATTTCATGGAGAGAGTGATAAAAAGAGACAGAGGGAACAATAATTATTTTAGCATGCATTTAGAAGCAAAATACATGCTCATATTTGAGTTAGAATATCATTACAGGGAAAACATGAAAATAATTTTTAAAATATAAGAATCTTACTTTTTGTGAAACAAGAGATTCATTAGTTCATTTTAAAGCCTTTGATATCTTTCCTGAAGCATACTGTTCAAGAGCAAAGGATTCTTAAGGAAATATTATGATATTATTTTTTAAACCTAGGAAAAGGATTTTCTCCATTTGATGATAATATTTTTAAAGAAGATCAAAGGATAGGCCTGGAAGCCTTATGGCATACCTTTAGAATACTTCTCTCTTAGAAATGGTCATCATTTTCATTCAAATAAAATATTGGAATACTGCCTTTTTCATTTAAACATTTTCTAGGTGGAATGCATGCTGACATAGTTAAAATGAGAAAGAGTTGTAATAATGGCAGTGCTTCCTTTATCATTCTCAAATAAAAGAGTTTGTCAGAAGTCAGTTGAAGTGGTTAAAGTTTTATTTTTTTCCCAGAAGCAGAATCTCCAGAACTAATGGAATATTCACACATTTTATTCAACCATTCATTTAACAAGTTTTTTAAGGACTTAAAATATATGATCTCTTATACCCATTGCAAATGGAAATGTGACATTGTGCTTATAATTGCTTGGGGGATAGAATGCATGCACACACATAGCTATATAACAGCAGATAGAATGGAAAAGTGCACTAACAAAACTTACATGATTGTTCTGAGGGAGAAGTCACTTCCTTTATGTAATAACATTTTATCTATGTGGGTAGTAATTGTACAAGCAGTGCTTATGAAATGGATATTCCAAGGAGAAGAAATGGCTTGAGCCAAATCACAGAGCTGAAAAAAAGCATGCACACATAGAAGTTGGTTGCTTAATGAAATGCTGCACTTTTGAAAGGCAATATTGAACTTCAAGTCAAGAATACCAGGGTTTGTTTGAATCACTTCGTAGCCATAATAAAAATGGAACCCTTGACAATTCATTTAACCTCTGAATAGCTCAGTTTCCTCTATAAAAGGAGGGAAATGAACTGTCTGGACTTTTAGGAACATCTAACTCTAAATCTATGATCATTTGATTACCTAGGGCTTCACTAGACCTAAGATTTTTATTTATCTCAGACTTTATTGGTCTGCTATATAAAAGGATAATTTTTAGATTAAAAATTAAAAGAGCCTCACCAATTTCATTGGATGCCAAGAAATGATGTAGATACTGGAAAGCAATTTAAGAAAAATTGGTCTAAGGGTAAACAAGCAGCAATGGCATTTAGAATGCAAAGTTGCCAAATTTTTGCAGCCCCTTTGCCAAATGGTGTAGTCAACCAAAAACTGGCAAAATGCCTTTGAGGAACATTTCTAAACTCCCCTGGGATCCAGCAAGGCATTAGTAGAGTCTAGATTGGACTTCTGTCAAAAGCCAAAGAAACATTTTACCAGAAATTGGGAAACAAAGGTCCTATTAGTTCCAAACCCCAAGATTTCTTGCCAGTCTCTCCACCATAGACATCTCATACAAAATTTTTAAGAAATGGAACAATAAAGTGTTCTAATTTTCTTTCTTTTTTTTCCAAAGGAAATTGTTTTTAGACAATTTACTACCAGCCATGAAATAAAACCAATATGAGAGGAGTGGACTGAGTGGAGAATTGAGTTTCCAAATTCAGTCTTGATTATAACCCTGAAATCTATTCTTGCTGGGTCCCATGTGAATGAGGATGGTTTGAGCCTTTGTGTGACTGAAGTCTAAATTAGTTTATGGATGATGTTCCTTTGCAATGTGTTCAATCTTCTGCTCCATTTTATCTTAATGAATACTTAACCCCTCAGAAGAGGTTATTGCCTGAGAGATAAAAGCCAGAGGATTAAAGCTTCTACAAAGCAAAGAGAACAAAAAGAAAATGTCCTTGCTCCTGTCACCATACATTTTTAGAACTAAACAACTGATTTTTCTGCTGAAAAAAATCTGTAAGTTTTAATTATATTAGATAAAATAACCAATTGTTATTGAATTCAATTACAACTCATTTGTGATTAAGATTCAGTATTTAATACTAATGAAGTATGTATTATTAATGAAGTATGTATTATTGTTTTCCTGTAGTTGTTTATACATGATTCATTGTGAATGGCATATCATATTGAACCCCCAAAATATAAATGTGCCTTGTAACTGTCCTTTGTAATTATTGGGTTGGGCTAACAATAGAAATGTAAAATGATAACTCAGTAAGAGTATTTTCAATTAAAATATTAATAAATAAAAGGGCATAGTGTTTTATTTTTCCCCAGGAAAAAATAATGACATAATTGACATTAATGACATAACTGAGTTGGAAGAAAACACACAGAAGATCAAAATCTTAACTATACCAGAACCTCCCTCAGTGATGTATAAGGGCAGAAAACATGAATAGCTGCAAAAGAAGTCTGAAATCTTGGGAGAGAGGTTAAAAGAAGTAATTCTAATAATAAACTCCATATTTTAGTACTAATCTCACAACCTGTATCTCAACCCCAGGAATCAGTTTTCTGATTCATCTTAGACCCTGAGGTTTTGGTGGGCTAAGGTATCAGCTGAGCCTGGTCTTTTGGGCTACGCATGATTAGCTCTTAATTTGGAATCAGACCTCTTTAACCCTAGGAAAAAATGTCTTTCTCCCACATCAGCTGTTTTGCCTAATCACAGGCACATGCCAATCAGGTATGACACTTAGAAAGTTACTTGTTATCCAAAATTCTTTCACAGACACTGAGAATGAAGAATATGATTTTTTTCAAGACTTATGAACCATTCCATTTCCAAATCTATGGACTTTCTAATATCTAACCCTTAACAAGGGAAAGAACAAGCCTTGATATCCAAAATTTAAGTCAGTAGTCTTTTCAGGACTGTTTTTCAAGTCCACCTATGTTCTAAAGCTTCCACCTCCATCCTATTTCTCTCACCTGAGTTAGTTCATCTGCTGGAAAGGAGTAGTTGGTTCATAGCTACAAGAGGTCAAATATGTAGTTTAGCTAGTGGGAAAAGGAAAATCATCTAAATAATGTAAAATGAATTTATCAACCCCATATTCCAGCTTTCAGCTACCTTTTATATGTTTTTATACCTTACTCCATTAGGAGTTCTTCGGTAATAAGGACTGTCTTTTGTTTTTGCTTGTACTTTTGGTGCAGAGGAGTCATAAAGACCTGAATTCCACTTTAACCTCAAGACTTTTACTAGCTATGTGAACATGGACAAATTATGTACCTTATCTGTGTCTCTGAACAACAGAGCTAATGATTATGACTATTTCCTAAAGTTATTCGGAGGATCAAATGATTTGACATGCACAAATCACTATATAAAGCTTAAAAATTTCTAAATACTATTTAAAAAAAGAAGACTTTTTGTTATTTGTTGTCTCCAAGGCCTGACTTCTTATTCAGTGCTTTCAGTTCTGTCTGACTCTTTATAACCCTATTTAGGGTTGTCCTGGAAAAGAAACTTAAATGGTTTGCCATTTTTTCCTCCGATTTATTTTAAGTGCTTAAAGGTTAAGTAACTTGATCAGGCTCACAGATAGTAAAGCCAAATTTGAAGTCAGGAAGATGAGTCTTCTTAATGCCAAGCTTTGCACTCTATTCCGCTGTGCTACCTAGTTGCTGCCCCACCCCCCAAAAAAAACCTAAAAACAATAAGTTGTTCTTTTTCAGTTATATCCAACTTTTTTTTACCTCATTTGGGGTTTTCTTGGCAATGATACTGGAGTAGTTTGTCAATTTTTTCTCCAGCTCATTTTACAAATGAAGAAACTGAGTCAATCAGGATTTAGAGATTTATCTGCACCTATCTGCCAGCCTCTTAAATAGCATTTAATAAATGCTCTTTAACTTGAGTTGACTTGATTTCACTAAAAAGCACAATGACAGCTCTGTGCACATTTACTTGAGTTCATTCCCCTCTTGTATGTAAGTCTGGAGAGCTAAGTGGGGAGAATTTGCTTTTGGCCCCACCAAATTATTCACTTATTCCAAGGTCAATAAACTTTCATATCCAAAATTCATCCCAAAGGAATTACTTCATTCCACCCCAATATTAACTGCTTGTCCCTAATGACCACACCTCATATGAAAAATTGTCTTTTCTATGTTTTATTCTCAAACACCTCTGACTATGAGACCAGAGGCCTCCCTCTTGGGAACTAGCTTCCTAAAACATAATGTTATTCTAAAAACATTGTAATAAGTTATTTTTAACCAAAGTCTTTGAAAACAAAACTCCAACATTTTGTTCACTTATTTAGTTGAATAAAATATGAATTTTTAATCAAGATCTATTAGTTTCAAATCTATATTTATATAGATTTTATTATTTACAAATTCTAAAAATAGATTTTACATGTATAAAGAAAGTGAATTACAAGTAAATTGTGCTCTAAAACCATAAAGAATCAATTGATTCTTTGTAATTTCTAATTTGTTTTGCTTTAGTTCTATTTATTTAAGGCAATGGGATTAAGTGACTTGCCCAAGGTCACACACCTAGGCAATTATTAAGTGTCTTAGGTCAAATATGAACCCAGATCCACCTGACTCCAGAGCCAGTGCTCTATCCACTGTGCCACCTAGCTGACCCTAAAGCATTTCTCATAGATACCAAGCTATTTACAGGGCTTAGCGCAGTATCTGACTTAAGTACTTAATATATTTTTCATATAAACAATAATAATAACTATCATTTATGTCATGCTTTAAGTTCTGTAAAATGTTACAAATATTATCTAGTTTGATCTTTACAACAACCCTTTAAGAAAAGTACTATTAATTATCCTCATTTCTCAGAAGAGGAAACTGACATTGAGAGAGGATATGGAATTTGTCGAGGATTTTTATCCTGGATTGCCTAATTTCTATGTCTGAGATAGTATTTGAATTCAAGTCTTCTAGCCTATGTGTCCTCTGCTTCACTGCTTTGCCAACTAGAAATCTGTCTGTCTGTCTATCTGTCTGTCTATCTATCTATCTATCTACCTACCTATCTATCTATCTTTATATCTTTATATCTATTCATCCATACAGGTACTTACATTTATAGTAAAGTTCACAAAGATCAGATTGAGGCAAAATGTAGTTGAATTCTCAAACTAATTATATAAATTTGAGTTTAGTTTCCTGGGAATATTTGACTACGATAGAACAAGAGAAAAAAGGAAAAGCAGGACAAAAGTTTCCATACCATTCTTGATCAAGGAGATGACCTTAAACAAAATTTTGAAAAAAAGACTTTATTGGTACCCTTCCACCTCACTTTCTTTTCTTCTCTTCCAAGTACAATCTACAATCTGTTACCCATCCACTCCAACACTCAAATGTGGAATTGTTGTCCTAAGATCCACACTGATATAATCTATTCTGGTTTGCTTTTTTCCTCCAAATTGTTTCAGGTTCCCAAATTACCTACCTTCCCTACCCAAATCAAAACCTGCATTCTCTGAGTGCAGCTGTCTCAGCTAGATTTTAGGAGGAAAACAATCCTATTGAGGAATTCACATAAATATGTTCATGGAAAATAGCTCCTTAATTCTTCCAGCTTTCATACACTAAGGAAGTTAGATACTGTTGAAGGAAGGTCACCACAGCTGGGGCCCAATCAGGCTCCAACGGTCTATAGACAGAGTGCAATACCACCTAGAGTAAGTAGTATCTCTTGCTCTTCAGCTGGTAGGAGAATGGCTAAATATCAAGACAAAAATAGAGGGCATATTTCAAGCCAAGTTAGTGAAGCAATTTATTTCTCAGGAACCAAAAAGATCAAATCAAGGGAAAGTGAAGAACTGAAGTTCACAAAGTTGAGAAAGATTCACAATGAAAAGTTCAGAAAGCAGGATTAGGGTCAACCACAGCAAAGGATTAAAATGCTTTTCATGGAGAAGGGTCAGATTAAAATGAGATGCTTAATCTTCTGAAAGCATCATTTGATTGTATGGGGCAAATCCCTCAGTCCTGTTCCTTTTGCTATGTGTATATATAATCAGTCTGACTGTCCTGAATACCTAGCCAGGATATGATATCAAATATATCTCCATTTTTTTGAAAGGCAATGGAGGTTATGTGACTTGCCCAAGGTCACACAGTTAGGTGTCTGAGGTCACATTTGAACTCAGGTCCTCCTGACTCCAGGGCTGGTGCTCTATCCACTGTAGCACCTAGCTGCGCCTATGTCTGCATTTTTTTTTGATGGAATGAGCAATCTCTAGTGTGCCCAGCGCCCCTTCTCTTGGGTTTGGGGGCCGCTCCTTTAGTCCTGCTTCAGGCTCAGGCTCTGGAACAGATCCTCACACAGCCCAGCCTGGGGGTTGGCCTGAATGTGGTGCAGCGTGGTCAGGCTCTTGAGCAGCTTCACCTCCTTGCCCAGGTAGTGGCTCTCCAGGAAGTCGCAGGGCTGCGCATCCCTTTGGTCGGAGCCCAGGGCGTGCAGCTTCAGGAGGGCCTGGTTCAGGCCCCTCTCCAGGTCCAGGGAGGCCTCCATGGTGTCCGGGCTGTGGCCCCAGTCATCGCGGACAGGCTTCTGCACGCTCTGGAGGAGGACCCTGCCCCGGTGCTGGTTCGGGGGCGCATGAGGCGTTCGGCGCCCTCGCATTTGCCCTTTAGGAGCTGCCGGAACAATTGCGACACCCTGGGCAGGGCGACGTTGTCCCGGTCCGAATGGACACCCAGGGACAGGTAGGAGTAGGAAGCCTGCAGGTGGAGGTTGGCCAGGAGGTTGACAGCGGCCTCGGACTCGGAAGAGAAGTTTTGGCGGATCTGGGAGGTGGAACTCACGGCGGTAGGAGAGGCGGCTGGTCCCGGGGATGGCTGGGTCCCGGAGGCAAGGGGGCGGGTGGTCCCAGGAGCTGGTAGGCTGCAGAGAGGCAAGAGGAGCTGGGGGACCCTGAATCTGTTCCGTCCAAACGCTGTTGAAGCAAGAACCAGAGCCAGGCCAAGTGGTGCCATATCTCTCTTTTTGAAAAGAGGATGCTTGCTAACCCAGATGAGTTTCTAATAAGGATCATTTCCAACACATGACAAAAAAATATTTTTTTGAGTCTGTGGTGATAGTAGCAGTAGCAGCAGCAGTGGTTGTAATAACACTAATAATAATAATAATAAATAGCAGCTGGCATCGATGGTACTTCAAGATTTACAGACATTATGTCACGTAATCCTCACCACAATACTAAGATTAGATAACATTATCATCCCCCTTTTTACAGATGAGGAAATTGAGAAAAGTTAAGTGACTTGCCAGAAAAACTAATAAATATCTGAGCTAAGCTTGGAACTCAAGAGTCTTCCTGACTCCAAAACCTCTATATGCCATACAACATTTGACCAAAATCTCAGTATATCAATAGACCAGTTCAAGAGCAAAAAGCTGCTAGAAGTCATATGTTGTGAGATAGTTTCTCCATTTATGGTGTGTCCTTCAATGCAATTTTTTTTTTGAAGATTGTGTATTTCAGGTTCACTAAGAACAATTGTGCTATGGCAGGAAAAAAAGTTAAATGCTTTAAGAGAGAAATAACTTCTATATCTGTCATATAAAAATAAATGATGTGCAAAAGAATCCTTTGAGATGCAATATACATGAAAAATGTAAATAAGTAGCAATGAAATATAGCACAAGATTACATGCCAACTCAGTTGCTCTACCTAGAATGTCCTCTCTTCAATCTCCATCTTTTGAAATTTCAACCATACTTCAAGTCTGCATTTAAACATTCTCCAGCTAGCATACAAATTTAGAGCTGGAAAATATTTCATCAGCTACTTAGTTTAATCCATACCATAATAAGAATCTTCATTCCAAAATTCTTCATAAGTGGTCTTGCAGAATCGGCTTTAAATCTTTAATAAGGCATAATCCAACACTTCTGAAAGCAGCTCATTTCACTTTTGGTCATTTCTAATTGTTGACAAATATTTTCCTGACACCAAACTTCAGTTCCATTCTTTTATAGCTTTCACTCATTGTTCCTGGTTCTGCACTATAGGATCAAACAGAATAAGTATAATTATCTTCCTTCCACATAACAATGTTTTGAATACTGAAAGATAGTTACCATGTACTTCAAGTCTTTTCTTCTGTAGGCTAAACATCCCTGGTTCTTTCAACCATGCTCACAGTTCTATCAGTATCCTTCATAAATTCTGAGTTCCCAGTCTTGCAGGCCAGATGTAGTGGGGAAAAAAGGATAGAGCAACAGTATTATTACATCTTATTCATGGATGCTATGTCTCTCTTAATGCAGTCTAAGATAACCTAAACTTTTTTTTCTTATTTTTCTCTGTCACACTGTTCTTACTGAACTTGAAATCCACTAAAACTTCCAGGTTTTTTCATTTAACCAATCTTGTGTCCACCATCTTGTACTTGTGTAGATTACTTGATCCCAAATATAAGACTTTCTATTTATCTTTATTAATTTCCAACATACCCAATTTAGACCAGTGGTACCATGATCTTTTTGGTTCTTCACTCTATCATACAGTGTGATAGCTACGTCATACTAAGATTCATTTTCAAAGTTAATAAGCAAGCAATCACTCCTTCATTTAAGTCACTTACAAAAACATTGAACAGCTCAGGCCCTGAGACCTTCACATGGAAACATTTTTCTAATCTGATATTAAACCTTTCATGACAACTAAGCCAATGAGTTCCAAATCTACCTAATTGTTCTTTGTTTAGCCCCATCTTATTATCTTACCAGAAAAAACTGCATGAATTATTCTACAAAGGTATATCTAATTCTTCCTCCTGAAACATGACCTATCTCTCTTGTTAAGTCATATAAGACTTTGTACTTTTTATGTGACATTTATCACACATTATCTTATATTATGACCATTTGTACAATTATATCATCTCACCTGATGGCTATGAGTCCTTTAGAGAAGGGATTCTATTTTGCTTTTATATTTCTCAAAATTCATGTAAAGTACTAGAAAAAAAATAACAAATGATAGATCCCTGCCCCTCCAAATTTTTTGAATGAAGAATTTCACATGCAATCATTAAGCACCTCAATATCTATTTGAGAGTTGTTGAGAGAGGGGATGTTGAGTACTTACACTTGAGAACTTGACTAGAACAATATGGCATAATGGACACATAAAAACCCTGATTTAGAGCTAAAAGAACTTTGTTCAACTCCTGGATCTCCAACTTACTACCAATGGTAATTTTAAAAAGCCAGGCAAACTTTCTGGTCTCAATTTCTTTGAATATAAAATGACTTCTGAAGTTCTTTTCAACTCTAACTATGAAACAGTGAAAGACTCTTGCATGTATATGTCTCATTCTACAGTCCCCTAAATATAATTCTACCCATTAAATGACACAAATATACTGCATTAAAAAGGCCACCCAGAAGATCAGATTAGCTACTGCTGATATATTGAATATATCATTGAGCCAAAGAGTCAGAACCTGAGTTCAAATGTGTTCTCATTCACTAACTATATAACTTGGGAAAGTCAATTAACTTCTGTCTGTCTCAGTTTCCTCAAATGTCAAATGAAAATTATAATAGTATTGCAGGTTGCTGTGAGGATCAAATGAGATACTTAGCATAGTTCCTAGAAGGCTTTATATAGATGCTTATTCCAATCTCATTTTTGTAACATCCTATAGAAACTGTTTCATTGTGTTCTGAAAAACCTGATTTTAAATAGTTGACAATTTCTGAATGTCAGAAGTGAATTAAACAATGAAAACTTCTGACAAAATATGATTTTTTTCCAATCTTCAAATTATTTACTCACACTAGCAAATGAAGAAGTAGACCTAAACATCTTTGAATTTGAGTGAGGTAACACCAACCCCAATTCACGGTTGGGGGAAGGACTTTATAGAGTGAGATTTAGAGTCCTTGGGATACTATCAGCTCCAAAATGCTACCAGGGAGGCCATTCTGGGGTAGATCAAGGAGGAATGGATAAGAAAGCAGGAATAGATCAAAGAACATATTTCAGACTACTAATGAGAAACTTCTGTTCTGACTCAGTATTGTTGCTTATAAAGTTCTAAGCTGTGCTGTTTCTATGTTACCAAAGAACCTCAAATGTTATCTATGGACCTTCATATATACATATGTGTGTGTATGTATGTGTGTGTGTATGCACAAATAATTTAATTCTTAAATGTTTTGACAAAATTTTAAATTCCAGATCTCAACCTTTTTCCTACCCTTTTCCACCCATTAAGAAATCAAGTAATATATCACTAATCCATGCAAAATCATGTAAAACATATTTCTATATTAGTCTTGTAAAAAGATCAACAAAAAAAATTGAAAAATTATTTCTCAATCTATTTTCCAAGTTCATCAGTTTTTTCCCCTCTGGAGATAGATAGTAGTTTTAATCATATGACCTTTGAAATTGTCTCAGATTATTGTATTTCTCAGAGTACAGATACAGTTGAGCATCATTAAAATCTTACTATTATAGTGCATCTTTTTAATTCAGTCTCCTGAAACAAAGCATGAAATTTCTCTGCCTTAGTTATGCTTCTTATTGAAAGTTAGTAAATACATTTTTCTAAATCTTAATGAGAGAGTTGACAGAAATTGCACAGGTTTATAGGATCACAGGGTCTTTTGGATGAAAACTCTATGAATTACCCATCATGAAAAGTTTATGCATTCACCTGCCTAAAGACAAGGAGTTGGAATTGTGAAATCCTTAAGGTCTTTTCCAGGTATGTCATAGTATGACACCAGGAAACATTGCCATTTACTACAATCACTCTACCAAAAAAAATTTAGAAAATCTCTAAAAAGAAGGTAAGAAAGAATGAAAGAAAGAGGAAAGAAAGAAAGAAAGAAAGAAAGAAAGAAAGAAAGAAAGAAAGAAAGAAAGAAAGGAGAAAGAAAGAATGAAAAAGAGAAGGAAGGAAGGAAGGAAGGAAGGAAGGAAGGAAGGAAGGAAGGGAGGGAGGGAGGGAGGGAGGGAGGGAGGGAGGGAGGAGGAAGAAGAAGAAGAAAAAGAAGAAGAAGAAGAAGAAGAAGAAGAAGAAGAAGAAGAAGAAGAAGAAAGAGAAAGAAAGGAAGGAAGGAAGGAAGGAAGGAAGGAAGGAAGGAAGGAAGGAAGGAAGAAAGAAAGGGAGCGAGAGACAAGAATTTTAGATCTACAGAATCCTTTTATTAAAAAAATCAGGAATGTTTTCTGGCTTCATGCAAATGAGTTCATTGATATTCAGAATTTCTTTTCTTTTTCCTCTGCATTCAGCCAGTGAAGGCTACCTTTCCCCTATTAGCTCAATGCGTGTAAGACGTATTTGTAAGAGGTATTTGTAAGAGGTATACATAGAATTACTGGCAAAATCCCTTTCAAATATTGCAACTCTGTAATCTACTTCTCATTCTGTTTCCTTGACCATAAACTCAAGGATAGAGGGCAATAGAAAATTGTAGTATGACCACATTGTAGCTGCCATAAATCCTGAGAAAGCAAACATACCAAAGTAAACCATAAATCAATCTCATATAGGAGTTAGAACTTCTAGAACAGAAAAATAAACAAAAAAATACCTAAGAGAGGGAGAAATAATCTTTGTCATTTGGGCTTCCAACTTTTCAATGACAGAAACAAAAAATAAATATGGCTACACAATGAGAATGTTATTCCTTAAACAAGTCTTCCCTGAATTATTCCAGTAACTGTAAAGTTCATTACTATAATTGGCTTTTGACAATTCAGTTTATGAAGATTTTGACATGGAATTCTTAAGAACAATTCTGTTTTGATCAAGGTAAACATCTTAAAAACCCAATTCTAATAACTACCTGTGGCACATAAAGGACAGCAGCAACAACAACAACAAAAAATCAAAATAACTTGCAAATGAATAAAAGAAGGAAAACTTAAACTTTTTGTATTTCTCTTTGGCAAATCTTTGGTGCTAGGCACGCTGCATTCATAAATGGTTAGTTTGTAGTAGAATTCATTTGCATGGTAAAATTATAATGTCCTTAGTATTTGGGGACTGTGTTACACCATAAAATTAAAAGCCAATTCCATCAAATTCTTGCACTGTGTGGCTGACATTTGAGCTATTACGGTCTATGATTTTCTTCTAGCCTGAATTGATCTAAGATAAAGGAATATTTGCAGAGAGCTCTCCAACCAGAAAAAAGTCTGCAATTTGCTTTGTTACCATTAGATGGCACTTAAAGCAGAATTTAGATATATACTGTATTTTTAAAAACAAGTAATAGCATTAAGTAATCCGTTTCTATGTGCTATCAGATGAATTCCACATTATTAGGAAGGCCTTTGTAGGTTGGATCTAGTTTGTAACATTTCCAGTAAGGGCAAAACTCTCTACTTTGTGATTCTAAGATTATGTTTCTAGACCTTAGTGAAAGAACTTGAAATATTTGGGACCACTCCTTCTGCAATGAATCTGTGTAGTTCCAAAGTTTCTATTTCTGCCCTCCCTCCTCATCCTCACTCCCATCCCATCTGAAGTAATACTAAGAAGTTCTGGAGACCAATTCCATAGAAATAAATAAAAAGGAAAAATATTGCAAGAAAAAAAGTATTTTAAAACCACTTGGATAGTAGATCTCAAAGAAAGAGACCCAAGAAATACTTATGAAAACATTTTTATGGTATGTGGCAGTTGTGTATAATAACTTCCCAGAAAGGTTGCTATCAAGGAATTTCTATTTATTTATTTTGGATATAAGAGAACAGTTTCAAGTGGTTTCTGGATTGTCTCATGCCACTTCAAATTTAAAAGATTAAGTCAGTAGTCACTTCGTACACAAAACCTCCCTTTATCTCCCTTCTCCATTTATAGTGCTTTCCCATTCCATGCTTAAATACACACATTTTTATGCATAAATACACAAATTTTCCTTGTTTATCTGAATTCAGGTTTATGCTGATCCTTTCCTCCCTCCCAACATAAGCTCCATGAAATCAAAGACTTTCATTTTTATCTTTCTATCACTGCTCATGATAAGTACTACTAAATACTTGTTGAATGCAATCAAGCTTTTGACCATTTTGACCAGTTGTTCAGTAAACATTAAATACATGATATGCCAGTCACTTCGCCAAAAGAGGTAAAAAGACAGCACCTGCCCTCAAGGAATTCCCAATCTAATGGGAGAGACAACAAGCAAACTATGAAAATTAGAAAACATAGTCCTCTTCTCTGGATAAAATGGGATATGCTATCCTATTCAGATACTTTATTGATTGGTTCTACTTAACTATTTTCTTTGCAATAAATGAATGTTCAATGTAGGAAGAATAAATTTATAAAATGACTAATTTTAAGTAAATATGAAACATTTTTAAATAAAAAAAATACTCTAAGTTTTGCTCCATCTGTTGTCTGAAAAGCCCTCACTACAGTGATCAAAATTTGACTAGATTCCCCTTCCTATCCAGTGAAAAATAGGAGCAGGTATCATAGGAAAATAATTTATGTGATATTTTTGAGTCACTTATATAGTGCCAGCAAGTTGCCTTGCCAGTAGTGATGCAGGATAGTATTATTATTAATAACATGCCCTGTCCTGCTTCTGTAAGGATGGAGCGATTCCAAGGACAATTGACATCTCGAGGTTAAATGCATTCTCTTTGGTAAAAATGGAGCAAAGAAGAATGAGTCACTGTTCCAGAGGATGTCTTGAGATTTTAGAACAATTAAAAATAAGAAGAATGAAAGCTTACCTGAGATAACTCTTTTCAAAATGAAAACGAAACAAAATAAGCAAGTCCCTGCCCCCCATCCTAATAAAATCCTGTGGCTTCTAGAATTTTCTTTGATGAAGTTATTTTGGTCAGTTTGTATAATGGCTCTAGTATGCTCTACTGGCAGACTATAAATAAGAAGAAAATAATATAGCCTGTCCATAAAATATCTGGGATGAATAAAAGAAGAACTGTGATATCCTTCCTATTAAGGAGTTCTTAACATTTGTGGGGGGGGGGGGTTGTGGACTCCCTTAATAAAGCTTTTGGAGTTCTTTTCAGAATATTTTTATTTTTTAATATATAAATATTTTGTTTTTCAATTATATGCAATAGTAGTTTCTACCTATCATTTTTGTAAGATTTTGAATTTTACAATTTTCTCTCTCCCTCCCTCCTTCCCCAATGCCCTCCCACAGAAGACAACCTTATAATCTTTACATTGTTTACATGCTATGCACTGATCAAAATTGAATGTGCTGAGAGAAAATACAATGGTCTTAAAAAAATTGAAGGTAATTATCTTTTTTTTTTGCAAGGCAATGGGGTTAAGTGACTTGCCCAAGGCCACAAAACTAGGTAATTATTAAGTGTGTGAGGTCAGATTTGAACTCAGGTACTCCTGACTCCAGGTCCAGTGCTCTATCCACTGCTCCACCTAGCCACCCCCAGTAATAATCTTTGATCTTTGTTTCAATTCCACAGTTCGAAAGATGCAGATGGTATTTTCCATCTCAGATTATCTAACATTGTCCCTGATTATTGTCCTGATGGAATGAGCAAGTCCATCAAGGTTGATCATCACCCCCATGTTGCTGAACATAAATTCATAAAAATATTTCCTAACTTCTCTGAAATCCCATCCCTCCTGGTTTCTAATAGTACAATAGTTCCATAATATACTTATAACACAGTTTGTTCAGTCATTTCCCAACTGATGAACATTCACTCGATTTCCAATTCTTTGCCACCACAAACAGGGTTGCCATGAATATTTTTGTATAAGTGATGATTTTATCCTTTTTCATGTTCTCTTCATAGTATAGACCCAGTAGAGGTATTGATGGATCAAAGGGTATGCACAGTTTTATTGCCCTTTGGACATACTTCCAAATTGCTCTCTGGAAAGGCGGGATCAGTTCACAGCTTCACCAACAATGTGTCCAAGATTTCCTACATCCCTTCCAACAGTGATCATTGTCCTTTCTGGTCATATTGGCCAATCTGAGAGGTGTGAGGTGGTACCTCAGAGATGTTTTATTTCTAATCAGTAATGATTTAGAGCAATTTTTCAGAATATTTTAAATGACAAATTAAAATACATAAGATTATAAAAGAAATCAAATTAAAATATAGTTATATAAATATATAATTTTTAAAAAATTTCCCAAGAAGGGAATAGGAATTTCTGGGGGAAGTACAGTATGATTAACTAATTGGGAGGTGGGATGGTGGTTCTTATCCCTCTATTCCCATGACTGGGACATGTCTCTAAAACAATCATACCTACCTTTATTCACTAGTACACTTTCACTGTACCCCTTTTCTATATTGTGACAGCTCTCAACAGGTCCTTCCCCTCTGAGTTGTGTGTACATCTCTCTCAGTGCTGTTATGACTTAACTACTATTGATTACAAATGTACATGTACTTTGGCAAGGGTGAGGAAAAGAAAAGTTGCATTTACATACTAGACACTATGATAAGTGCTTCCAAAATTTTATCTCATTGTATAAAATGTTAAAGTTCTTAATACTGTCCCTCCTTCCATCCCTAGAACACATTGTGGCTATAGTAGAAACTGACTCTAGTGGAAGGTAAATTCTGTCCTCTATTTGACCAGTGGGTAAAGATTCTACCCTTTTCTTTTTCTTTTCTCTGCATCTCAGATCTCATTGCATTATCTTTTTTATCTAAAACTTTCCTTCTTTCAAACTTTGTTATTTTTATCAAGGACACTGCAATCCTAACACTCAGCTTCTCAATCTCAGTGTTGTTTTTGCTTGCTCACTCTCAGTCATCTCATATATCCAATTAGTCACTAAATGTTGTTTCTATATCCACAGTTTCTCTCAGATCTATCTCCTTCTCTTTATTCCCATAGCCACCACTTTTAGTTCAGGCTCTCCTCACTCTCTGCCTATGCTATAGGAAGAAGCTTCTAATTGGTTTTCTAACTTCTAGTATCTTCCTTCTCCAATCCATCTTCAAACTGATCATACAGAAGGAGTAGTTCTCACCGTGTCAGACCCTAATGGCTCTATGAATTTTTATTTCATCTATTTACATTTCAATGTTTATCTAAATTTGAAATATTAGTAATTATTCATCAGTTATTGGGGGATTTGTTTTTTCTTTTTTTGTTAGATTTGACTTTGTGCCAGTCCTGTGACTTCATTAAAGTAATAAGTGCCTAATAAGGAATTTCTACTTATTAGGAGATTTCTTCTTGGAAATTTATGTTCTGCTCTAGAGCACTTGTTCTCTAAGTGTATTCCAGGGAACCCTACAGATTTTTATAATCTGTTCTGGGAGTCCACAAGGTCAAAATTATTTCCATAATAGAATTGACACACCTTAATTTCTAATATGGTAAATAATGGTAAATATAACTCACATAAACAAAAGGCTTTAAGCTGGGTTGGGAGAGAGAAAAGGTCATCAGTAATTTTTTCTCTTTTTAGATTTTCAAGGGTCCTGAAACCAAAATGTTTCAGAACTGATCTATTAAGTTTCCTAGCATAATGGGAGTTTAAGTTACTTCTCTAGGGTCAAACAGCTAGTATATAGCCAACACAGAATTGAAGCCATATCTTTCTAATTCAAAGATCAAGTTTCTGTCCATGATATTATGTTAACATTCAGCATAGTTGTGCCATATATATGTGTATATATACACACATATATATATATATATATGTAATTTACAAATAAGTAAATAGGTATATTATATATACAAAATTATTTACTAATAAAAATGACAATCAAAAATATTTAGAAACCTTACTCTAGAGAACAGGACTGAAAATCAGGAAAGTTGCTTTTCCTGTTTCTAGCATGATTCTTTGAGACTCTGGGAGAGTAGCTAAATGATAACTCTCATTTATCTAGCATTTGATTTAAGGTTGACAAATTCCTTTATATATTTTGCAGAAACTTTGTGAAATAAGTAGTACATTCATTAACATATATTTCATTTTATAGATGAGAAAACTGAGCCTCAAAAAAAAATGTTGCAGCCAATACTTAAATGAAACTCCTTCTGTTACAAAGACCAAATTTTTTTTCAACCATACCCTGCAATCTCAGTTTGTGCATCTATTTGAAATAGTGGCATCAGACTAGATGAGTTCTAATGTCCCTTAGATCTAAAATTGTATAGTTAAGAAATGCCAAAATCAAGACCTTGCAAAGTATTATGAAAATTTTACAGGTATCTTTAGCTTTCCTGCGATGTCAATGGTTAAGGGGGTACTCTTTCCTTTAGCTGGTCCTACAGAGAACTATAACTAGAATAGAGCAAAGAAGAATGTACCACAAGGGAACAAACATCAAGGGAGTTGATCTTTCAGTCCACTAAAACTACCAAGACCATGCTTTATATCCTCGACCTCCAATAATCCATGCTATCATATGGTGCAGCCCACCAGTTCATACAGTCCACTCTCCTGGGTCCTACTTCCCCCCAAATTCCCCAGAGGAATAAAGTGGAACTCTAGGTAACTAGTTGCCTGCTTCCTAGAGCACATGACCTCATATGCAGACTATCCTCTGCACTACTAAAACTACGATATTTACCCAATAAATTCAACAAATATTATTAAGTACCTACTATATATCCAGCTTTGTACTCAATGCTAAAAAATAAAGATGATAATGAAATAGTTCTATTTCTCGAGAGTTTTGTTATCTAGTTTAAGTTCACTCAACTGAATTTTCCCCCAGATGCTTTATTTTCTATCCACAGGTTTGATTCTAGAGAATTCTTAAGGAACGTCTTTCAATGATATTGAAAAGCATCAGGTAGTAAAGGCTAGGTGTTTCTGTGCTTCTTAATATTGCCAAGTCAGCATCATTCAAATTTGGCAGTAAAAGAAGCATTTCAACCCAACCTTGGTGTTAGCATGACTGGAATAGAAGTAGGAGTATTCTGTCACCCAATAAAGTTCATTCTTCTTTAGTCCCATTGTGTTCTGGAAGAATAAGCAAAATCAAGGACATGAGAATATACCAGACAAGCATTCACCTTTTAGCCAAGAGCAATCAGAATCATTTTTAAAGATCAAAAGGCATAACTTTTTTTAAAAAAGCAACTAACCTTGTATTAACCTAGTTATCCTCCCAATCATGTCTTCCTTCATCTACCCAGGGTGCCAATATCTATACCACTTTTGACCCAAGGTATTTTCTGGTCATCTTTCTGCCATGCCACTACATCACCCCTTCTACTCCCTTTTCATATTTATATCCAGGAGCAATATTCAAAGAATTGTTACCATTCTAGTTTCAAGTCTAGCCTCTGAGCTAGCCAGTTCTACATCCCAGATCAATCAGTGGAGTCAAAGAGCAATTGCTTGATAGCCCTTTCTAGGAATGTTATTGTAGTACTACACCAAGCCCTTCATATTATAGATTAAAAAAATGATGTCAAAAAGGGCAAATGTCTTGTCCAAGGTCACATTGGTAGTTAAATGGGAAGACTAGGATTGGAAACTAGCTTCTTCAAAGCTAGGGTTCTTTTCATGGTGTCCTGCTTTTCCTATGAAGGTAATTATAGGTTGAGATCAGGATTGATTTATTGACCCCCCAATGCAAATAGATATATCACTTGATTTGGGAGGATGGGGTGTCTTGAGATATCAGATCATGGAATTGTTCTTCCTGGTGGGAAAGAGGAGAATTATTTTCTTGTTGTTCATTTGTTTCAATTGTGTCTGACTTTATGACTTCATTTGGAATTTTCTTGGCAATGATACTGAAGTAGTTTGCTGTGTCCTTGTCTAGCTCATAGAGATGAGGAAATGAGGCAAAGAGAGTGAAGTGACTTGCCCAGAGTCACAAAGTTAGGTATCTGAGGCCAGATTGGAACTCAGGAAAATTAATCTTCTTTATTTAAAGTCTGACATTCTTCCCACTTTACCAACTATCTGCCAAGAGGTGGTTTACAGAATACCAAATGGCAATGAGCTTGCACTAACCAGGTCCTGAAGATCTATGAGTTTGCTGGATAGGATGAAATAGTACAGAAATTCTTAATGAAAATCACCCTTATATCAAGTTCTCTTTCAAACCTGAAGTTTCCAAATAATGGAAGACAATTCAACTTTATGATAAAGCAATATTACTTTTAATAATTACTATGATATCTCTCAAGAAAATAATCAATAAGCATGCACACAAAGAACCAAAGGACCATTAGAGCACACGTGTAAAGAAAAGTCTTACTTAACTTATTCCTTTTGTTACTGGTTTTTATCTTTCACATTCATGTCAATTGAATAAAAGGCAGTAAAAATAGAAACATTAAAATCAACTCTCTAATAGTATATTCTGCAGAACAATTGCAAATCTGCATTAGTAAAGTGAATTTTTCTAGCAGGAGGATCCCTACAATGATAAAATCACAAACACACAAATAAAAAATCAGAAATACTATTTGAATGTAATAGATACCCACTACATATTCTATTCAATCCCTATACATAGATGCTCCAAAATGTGAAAACTCTTTCAAAATTAAAGTTCATCTTTCTCTATCTCTTCTCCCAGTTTTGGTATAAAAACTATGATGACTCAGAAGTTCAGTTCTCTGCTGCTCCCCTTAAAGAACTGAGTCAAAGGTTTTGTTTTAAATCTTGGTATTTTTCCCCATTCACATAGTCTGAACTTCTAATAGCTTGGTTTCCCATTGAATGAACAGAGGAAATTCAAAGCACCCAAGACTCTTGCCTGAACAAGCTGAACAGAACTGGGGCTTAGAATGACCTTTAGGTCCCATAACCTATTTCTCTTTTCTCCAAGCATTCTTGTCCCTTTAAACCTAGAACAATATGTCTTGGACTAACCGACAGGAAGAAGAGCTATTATCTGCTATAAAATTCCCTTATAGCAAAAGGTATGTTGGAAGGAGAGAGTGAAAAAGGAATAAGTTTCTTCCCTCATTTACTTTTTTTCTCTCCTTAATGTCCTTGAAAAACCACTAGCTAGTGATGTTTTCACCAATGTGCTGTCACACATGCTATATATGTCCTCACTGGCTTGTGTATCTATTACAAAAGTTAAATCATCTTTAGATTTAAGTTCAAGAAGCATTTATCAAGCATCTGTTGTGCCTAAGATACTATGGAAGGGACTAAACATTCAAAAATTAAAGCAAAATAACCTCTCTCTTCTCAAATTTACAATCTATTGGGTGGTGGGGGTGGTAAGGAGGAGTACAGCAAAGCATAGATAAGTAAAAAAATATAGATAAAGTAGTTTCAAGAAGAGTAAATTCACTACTGCAGGACTCAGTAAAGACCCTTTTAAAAAAAGTTCACACCCTATTCTATTAAACCGAGATGAGATAATCAGACAATTGAAGAGAGAACAGAGGTGCCTGAAGAACTAGGTCAATTGATTTGGTCATTTGACAGGTCATTTATCAATTAGCTGGAAAAATTGTTCTATCAAATCAATTGACATTATTTTGGTCATAGGCTAAAATCAAATGATGATATGGATTTAGGCAGGAATGCATCATATAATCAACCTGCAGATTAAGGCCTCTGAAAAAATTGTAAAACATGAAATTGGTTTTCAATGTTGCCCCTACCTCTGTTTACCTTTTTTGGGGATCCTCTCTTTGGCATTTCAACCTTTATCAAAAATTAGCCCCAAATAAAGGATGTATTCATTATATTTATCCCTTAGGTGGGGGGAAGATTAATGTTGAGTCCCACAAATATATTTCATTTTGATTCAACTCCATTTATAGAAATAATAGGTTTTCCTATCCACCCATACCTCCAAGAAAAGAGTATCAAGCATAAATGAGCAAGCAGATTTGTATTTTTGGAAGTGGAATCTTTCCATTGCTTCAGAGATCCCAAAACAATAATAAGCTTCTCCTAGTTTGACTTCTGTATAGACAGTTGTGTCTCCAAATAGTTATTCAACATTGTAGAGAATCAGCCAACATAAAACTGAGGGTGTCTATCAATTGGGGGATAGAAATTATGGCATTTGAATAAAATAGAATGTTACTGTGCTGTAAGAAATTTAAAAAGAGACATTTTCAGAGAAACCTGGGAAGACTGAGTCAAATGAACAGAACCATGAGGACAATTTATCCTATAAAAACATCTTAGTAAAAATTAATGGTTTTGAAGAACTTCAAATGTTTCTTCAATACAATGATAAACCATGTCTCCAGAAGACTGATGATGAAAAATACTACCTACCTAATGACAAATAAGTGATGGACTAAATATGCAGAATGCGTCATACACTTTTGAGCAGGGGCAATACAAGAAGTTCTTTCACATATCTATGCATATTTGGGTTCTTATTTTTATTTTTCCAATAGGAAAAGGAGAACAAATGCTTAATCATTGCAAAAATAAGATAAATTTAAAAAAGAATCAACCAGGGCAGCTAGGAGGTGCAGTGGATAGAGCACTGTCCTGGAGTCTGGAGGACTGGAGTTCAAATCCATCCTCAGACACTTAATAATTACCTAGCTGTGTGATCTTAGGTAAATTTCTTTCTTTATTTTTTTGCAAGGCAAATGGGGTTAAGTGGCTTGCCCAAGGCCACACAGCTAGGTAATTATTAAGTGTCTGAGGCTGGATTTGAACTCAGGTACTCCCAACTCCAGGGCCTGCTCTCTTTCTGCTGCGCCACCTAGCTGCCCCAATCTTGGGCAAATTTCTTAACCCCATTGCCCTACAAAAACTGAAAAAAAAAAGAATCAACCAATATATCACCCCTTCCTTATAGGTTATTTTGGGGTTTTGTTTGGATTTTTGTTTATTTAGTAAAGTGAGCAGGTCTGAGTTATTCCACTCCAAAGGACTTTCAGGAGGACACTTACTAAGGTTATAATCAAGATCCTTTCTTGTATTATACAAGGTATCAATGACAATAAAAGTACAATATTAGAAATGGAAATTTTCTGGTGAGAGTATTCCAAGACATAATTTGGCAGGTTGACATATGCATATGAGGGACTGTTATTTTTTAGTTCACCTCACTCGTCATATAGTAAATGATCAGGGAAAGAAAAAACAATAATATGCCTCATCTGCTTTTTGTATTCATGAATCCTTCATCTTTACTCAAAATAAAAGAGAATTAAAAAAGAACATTTTGGATAGTGACAAGGTTGGTAATTGATTTGTGAAAGATAAAAAAATATGTGAATTGGTATATCAGATTCACCCCTCAGATACCCCACATTGCAGACCTCATTGAAACTTCTGCCCATGAAAGATATTGGAAAAATTGCTCCCTATAGTTGATCATTTCAATTTTTTACCTTCACTGAATGATCAAAAATTAACATTTTGGGAAAAGAGATAGATGGATATATATATATATATGTATATATACATATATATACATATATAATCCAGCATATATGTACTTACTATGTACAAATACTTTCTTGAGCACAAGTAAATGAGATAGTAATCCTTGAACTCAAGTTTATATTTTAATGGAATAAGATGACACATACAGGAGAGCTGAGAAATGGGACAGGGAAAGAAGGGAAGGAGGAAAGGTGAGGAGATAGGGAAGTGTGGAGATTGGGGAAATGAGATAGAAGTTAATTGAACATGTTTGGGGTCTCTCCTTAAATGACAATCCAGAAAAGAACATTTTTTAAAAAAAAGGAGCATAGCTCCAGGTTGAAGGTTTTTCCAACAGGGCAAAAACTGGCAAATAATTAGAGATACCTGTCTGTAGAGCAAGTCAAGCCAGGAGTAAAGAGGCCAACGCTGGGACCCCTGTTAAAGTGGAAATCAGAATTCATGGTAACTAAAATTATGAATGCAGGATAAAATTAACAAAGGCTGAAAAATATCTGATATCAAATCCCTGTCAATTATTACCTGTGCAACTTCAGGCAATTTACTTAATCTATCTGGGACTCAGTTTCCTTAACTATAAAATGGGGAAGTTGAACTGCATGGTGTCTGAGGTCTTTTCCAGTGCTACATCTATGAACCTATGCTCCTATGAAAAGAAACCACCTAGATTGTTCATCAACAAGAAATTACAGGAAAAAATGTTATTGTTCAGAGATGGAAATCAGATGATTGGAAGTCTCAGCCTGGACAAAATTATGAAATTCATAATTTGTTTTTTTGTATTTTAGCAATTTTTTGTTAATTCCTATCCTTCCTTTTAGTATTGCTGAAGAAAAGAAAGGAGGAAGAAGGGAAGGGAAGGAAAAGAAGGGGATGTGAAAAGAAGAAAAAAGAGGAAGGGGAAAGGAAGGAGAAAGGAAGGAGAAGGGGAAAAGGAAGGTAATAGAGAAAGGAAAATAAGGGGTAAAGGAGGGGCAAGGGAAAAAAAGCAAAGGGAAGGGAAAAGTTGGGGAGGGGAAAGGAAAGGGAAAAGGAAAGGAAGAGTGAAAAGGGAAAAGGAAAAGGGAAGAAGGAGGGGAAGGAAAGGAGACATGAAGGAAAGAAAGGTCCTTATATTGAGCCCAGTGAAATGAGATTATTTTACCAACTTTAATTCAGTTACAAAAAGCAATCGTTTTATTCATGTGCATGATGATCTGATGAACATTAAACCAAAGAACCAGAGAAGAATGTTGACTTGTGCTAGGATGTTTTCTATTTGAACTCCATAGAATGTGATAAAAGAAATATAGAGTAATAACTAACAAAGATAGCAGTCCTCTTGGGAAGTTTAGCATCCTAGTTAGGGTTACTTTTGAAAGCTAAAACCCCTTCAAGAGTCACAGGAATTAATTTTTTGTGTGGAAATTTCTGACAAGCAGTGGGGGACTACACATTTGGAAGCAGTGAGCCCTGTGCAAAAGTCATTTTAATTCTGGGCTTTTCATTTTCTCATTTTTAAAATAAGAATTGAGGAAAATGACCTCTAACGTCCTTTCAACTTAGTGAGTCCCTTTGACATTTATGCTTTCTACTGTAAATATAAGATTTGTACAAATGTTTCATCCTATGGATTATAACAAAGATTTTATGGACAGAACATGTGATTTCATTGACAAAGGGAACTACAAAATAAAGAAATTCCATCTCCCAATTCAGATTGGTACCCTCTCTGCACTTTCCCAAGAACTCTGAGAGGCAAAGTGAATTGTCCAGGATCCTACAATTAGCATGTATTTAGAGGCAGGTTTTTGAATAAAGGTCTTCAGGGAATTGAGGATAATTTTCTATCTACTATATTCACCTTTGATCATGCCTAAACCTAAATTGATTGATTTTGTGGATCAGCATAAGATTCACCTTTGTAATCTGCCAAATGAGACAGTCAAGAGAAGCCATTTGGAAGAATTTTTAAAGAATCTTTTCAATCCTTAATCACCCATGTTTCTTCAATTACACTAGGCCTGAATGTAAGCTGTGCTATATCTAATAAATAAATGACACATAACATGAATCCAAATTGCATGAAATGCAAGGCAAGAGATTTGTAAATCCCTGGGATATATTTTCCTCTTTCACACTGATGAGCACCAAGGGAGAGTGGAGGAGGCATAACACAGGAAGAAACTCAGCCAATAATGTGGTGGGGTGGTGGGTTATTTTATTTTCCATTTTTTGCAAATAAAAATCTTTCTTCCAATTGATTACTGTACATGCATATAATAGATGGGAGGGAAAGGGGGGTAGTTCAGGCTCAAAACTCTTGAATTGGGTTTCTGAAAGCTCTCTGCTCTGCTGAATAGGAATCAGTAATAAAGACAGCTCTGAGAGAATATTGCATGCATTTTTTGTATTTTTGTCAGACAGTGCAAAGACAATTAAGGTGTTTTTTTCCCCCTTGCTATATGTATAATACTCAGAAGTGAAAGCTTAATTAACTTGTCAGAATCATGGCATCTCTTTTCTTGAGTTTCTGTATCCACCTTCCCAAAAGATTTGAAGAAGTACAAACTCTTTAAATGCCTTCACAGAAGCACCTGATCAGCCACGACAATCCTGTCCTCTAATATGGCTCGCTGTCATTACTGGGGGCTTTTTCATCCATCTGGGTGAGCACATTCTTTTCACCATTTGTCAAGAAACGTCTCCACTTTGGAATAGCAATTGTTCTACAGAGAGGGGGCCCGGCAGGTTGCAAAGAGGAAGCAAGGCAGAGCAGCTAATTACCATGTACCAAATTCATCTTTTTCTTGGGGAAAAATACTGAAAGAAGTATAACATTTGACAAGTCTAGGGTTGCCAGTAAGTTCATTTCTGCTTTCTTATAGTCAACTTCTAGCCTATCCTACAGTATTTGCCTAATCAAGTGAACTTTCTTTTAAGGACCACAAAAGACAGACAGATGGTTGTACAAAACCTTTATTAGGCTCTATTTCAGGCACTGTTCTAATACATAAGTGCAAATATACTCAAACAAGTCATTCCCTATTCTCAGGGACTCTATATTCCAATGGGGGAAGAAAACACATCAGGAGATGCCAGAAAGGTGAAGAATGAGGCAAGATCAAGGGAAAGCCCCTCTTTTAGAGGTCCTTGGGGCTGAGTCCAATCTTCAGGTGGGAAATGATAGAGAAAAAGATGAAGTGGAAGTGGCAGAAAGGGAAGTTAAGGTCTGGAACTGGGTCAAATAAGCTAAAGATCAATTAGTCCAGGGTGGTTGTAGAAATAGAATCCAAGTTTCCAGAGAGAGGAGGAGATGAGAATGAAGCTTTGAATTTAGCCAGATAATCTCAGTGAATATTTTCTTTTTATATAAATTAGGTACCTTTTAAAACTGTATAAACTCCTTCAGATAACGAGCTTTAAATATAACATATTTGATCATCAAATAAAATAACCCTGAGAGATAGGTGCTATTATCATTCCTATTTACAGATGAGGAAATTGAGGCATGGAAAGATTAAATGATTTGTCCACTATCACACAGCTAGGGAGAGTGTGAAGCAGGATTCAAATTCAAATTTATTGATTCCAAAGTCTCTGCTCAATACATTAAGATTTGCAAATACTTTAAATGCATGATCTGCATGTTATTTGATTTTCCCAATAATCCTGAATTAAGGCAATTATTCAGTCCTATGATTACATTTGCACAGTAAAGTATAAAGAAAAGAAATCCACCTCTCTCAGTATAGGTAAGCAACCATTATGATACTTTAAATCTTAGTGCTATTGTCTGCAGCATAATGGACTAGGAACAATGATAATAACTAACATTTTGCAAAATGTTAATGTTTACAAATACTATGTATACTGAAGTACAAATTTATGGATAATCTCATTTGACTCAATTAACTGGATGATGTAGATGCTAATGTTCACTCCATTTCCCAGAAGATTAGAGAAATGAAGGGAATGGTAGGGTTTACATCAATATTCAAATGAAAGTGATTCAGTAGTTTGAACCCTGGATCTGAAGTCAGGAAGACCTGACTTCAAATCTTCCTTCAGAAACTTATGAATTTTGTGACTCTTATGCAAGTCACTTGAAACACTTTGTACCTCAGTTTCTTCATCTATATGATAAGAATAATAATGGCACAGACCTCCCATGGGTTGTTATAAGGATCAAATAAGATAAAATATGTGTAAAGTGCTTTTGTAAACCTTAAAATACTATATAAATATTTGTTGTTTTACTTAGTCAATTAGTCACCTCCAATAATTTGTAATTGCATTTGGGGTTTTCTTGGCAAAGGTACTAGAGTGATTTACAATTTCCTTCTCCAGTTCATTTTATAGATGAGGAAACTGAAAGTAAGCAGGGTTAAGAGATTTTCCCAGAGTTATACAGGTGATGAATAAGGCTAGATTTGAACTCAGGTACTCCTGACTCTAGGTCAAGTGCTCTCTCCACTGTACTACTTAGCTGCCCATTATAAATTTTAGGTATTATGATTGTTGTGATGATGATGATGATGATTATAATTTCCTGCCTTCAAAACTGTCCTTTCAAGCTATCTGTAACTTAATGTTTTGCCTGGGATTATGCAGTCTGTATATTTCAGATTTGGAAAAAGTGAACTTGATATTGAGGGTAATTTTCTCTATCCATTCCCATTCTGCTCCTCATGGAGCTATCACTCATTTTTACAGAAGAGGGAGATTTAGAAATGTTAAGTGATGTATCTATGATCATGGAGCTAAGTATTAGAGGTAGGACAAGTCATAGTAGGATAAAATGATGCATTAATTAAAAATGCTGGTGACTAAACAGGCTTTCCTGGATTAAAATAACATTCTTTCTGTCTTTCATTCTATGTCCTTTGTCTCTTGAAAAAAGTTCCTTAAACCAAAACCTCACATCTTCCAGGAATCTTTCCCAATTTACTCTCATTCCATTCTGAATACTCTGTTAGACTCATTTGTTTCTGTGAGTATGTTGCTCTGTAAAGATCCCAGAGCTTTTTTATGCCAATATGATTCTATCCATCAACTTAATGATAAGACTCTCAGGAGGAGGGACTATATCTTCTATTTTGTTGAAATCTCCGTCAACTCAGCTGATGACTTGAGGATGAACTTATCTTCCTTTGATAAAGAAAGGAATTGAGGTTATAGTCAAATAATTTTTCTTACATTACTCATTGTATTAATGAAATTGCTAGAGTGTAACCTACTTAATCACTTATGATTTCATATTTAACTAGTGACTGATGGATGCAAGACACCATCCTGGACATAACGGCTTCCACATTAACCATGACTAGACTGATTGCACAATTCTGCCTGATTTGAACATATGTCAGAAATTATTTTTAGACAATTCAGAAAAATATATTTGTCTTTTGAAACCAGGATGTTTTTTGCAAGAATAATTCTACTAGCATGGACTTGCTGAAAAACTGACCTTAGATCCTGCTTTCAAAATTATCCTTTCAAGTATCTAAATATAACTTAGTGGGGCAGCTAGGTGGCACATCGGATAAAGCACCAGTCCTGGAGTCAGGAGTACCTGGGTTCAAATCCGGTCTCAGACAGTTAATCATTACCTAGCTGTGTGGCCTTGGGCAAGCCACTTAACCCCATTTGCCTTGCAAAAACCTTAAAAAAAATAATAAATATAACAGTGTTTTCTCTAAAGATCACCTTTAACCAAGGGGAGTGAAGAACTGAGAGACAATATTCTTGACCATCTAGGGGTAAGGTGGTATTTGGTCCCAGCTACAAAATTTGCTTCTAAAGTAGCTTTCAATTAAGAAAGAAATCAAAAGACTTCATAAATGGATTAAATATTTATTTTATATGATCTACACATTATTAGAAAGATGGAGGGTAAGGTGTATGGCAGAGATAGGAATCATAGGATCACATATTTAGAACTACTTTATGAATCATCTAGTCTAACATGCCCAATATATGGCTGAAGAAACTGAGGCTTAAGGTCACATAAGTAAAAAGTAGTAGATAGAGAATTTGAACCCAGGACCCCAAATCTAAATGCATCATTGTTTGAGAAAGAGAAAAGTATGAGACGAGAGTCTAATGTATTATGTCATTTCATTTCCCAAAGACATAGACCTTTAAATGGCATACATGTGTTGTTCATGGTGATAGCTCCACCATTATAGCTATATATTCATCTTTAGGTAGACTTCTTTATCATCCTCTTGCAATAGTGAAATTTCTTGACATTTAGTCTACCATTCAGTCAATATATTTTAGGGAATAAAATAAGAAGAAAGGGATATGATAAAATTCATAGAATTATAGATTTAGAGCTAGAAGGAATTTCAAATCTAAACTTGAATTTTACCCATAAAGAAACTGAGATCTCAAAAAGCTAAGTGACTTACCCAATATAACAGTTATGTATGTCAGAGCCAATATTTACTCTAATCTTTAACCACAAGGGAATATACAATTAGATAATCAGATTATTTCCTTGAGATGGAAACAGCTGGAAGTTAAACTTTCCTTTCCTCTGAGAAAATATAAGAGAGAATAGTCAAGAAAAAAAAATGGAGGAAGTACATTCTAAATACCCAAGATAGGCAAATTCCCTCCTTGGGAGATCAAATAGATTATTTATTAATTCCACTGAAGTTTATGCAACTTTTGCAGTTAGCTTAAGTAGACTGTCTTGAAACTGGAGACAACATATGAAATTATTCACTGGATTTATGTGTACTATCCTAAATACTTCTCTAAGCGATTTTTGATTTCCTCAGGTTGGGTAGTTACTTCACCAAAGCAAATCATAACTGTCTAAACTCTGTGAATTTCTGTGCTCAAAATTCATCACCTAGTAACCAATTTTCTGGTGATGAGTTTCTCTACACATGTAAATTGGAACTCACATGAGAGACATAGAATCCACTTTCAACAGTCCATTCATTGGTAAGGAAAAGGAATGGACATCTTACCATAGATAGAGGAATTCAAATGCATTTAATTTAAGATACTAATGAATCGAGAAGGCAAGTGAGCCAGTTCAAATAGCCTGCCAAATGAGGTAATTGTAAGAATCAAATGAAATAACACATTCAAAGTTTCCTGCAGACTTTAAAATACCTTATAGAAGATAGCTATTATTATTATTATTATTATTATTATTGCTATTATAAATAAAAATTTCAGAATGAACAATAAATAGTATTTTAATTCAATTAAACAAGCATTTATTATTGTTTATGTGGGTGAAGCAAAGTGCTATTTAATAAATATAGCCTTTCTAAATATTAAAACCATATTAATAAACACCTATTAAATATTTACCATGTATCAGGCACTGTCCTAAATTCTGGAAAAACAAAAAAAGATGCAAGTTACAGTTCCTATCCTTAAGGAGATTACGATCTAATAAATATAGTAGACTATTTAGTGTTATTTTTTCTAGAACGTATAATTTCCTAAAACTCCCCAAAATTCAGCTAAGTGAGCTCCTTGAGAAAAAGGCATCTCTGTTACTATTATCCCTATTAATTTTCTAAGACAACTTCAAAAATGAAATTATTTCTTTATGAAAAGGGAAGAAAAATGTTCATTCTCCAGAAGTTAGCTAAGGTACACCTTTTTCTCCTTAAGTAAATGCAGCAAAACCCTCAAAACATAATGGATTTAGTGAGACAAGTCCAACTATGTCATTCTCCTCATACAACTCAAGACTACTATAAGTAGCTCATCGACCGCAACTTTCTATACTCTGGAGAGAAATCCTAGTCCCTATTCTCAATATGAATACTGCACAAAAAAATCTTAAATTTTGGATTTGTATATTCATTTCTACATATGTAACTAATTACATTTATCATTTTTATGCAATACCCTAGGGCAATGAGTGGGAAATATTTTCTCTCAGACATTCTTTCAACCATGTGACTAGTTGAAGAGTAAGACTTATTTGAGACAAGGTATTTATGTTAGCAAATGTCCCTGAAAAAGAAAATCATTTTTTATAGTTTTTGCAAGGCAATGGAGTTAAGTGACGTGTCCAAAGACAAAGCTAGGTAATTATTAAGTGTGTGAGGCTGGATTTGAACTCAGGTACTCCTGACTCCAGGGCTGGTGCTCTATCCACTGGGCCACCTAGACGCCCCAGAAAATCATTTTTTTAAAAGAAGAAATATATTCAACATACAAAGGATTATACCAGAGGCCATCAGTCTAACAGCATAGTAATTTAGAGAATGAAATTTGGTTTTAAGATTCTTACCTTACTTTAAGATTCTTTGCCTCAAAAGGAGAGATCAATTCCTACAAATCATTAAGTATGTCAGATGCACAAATACCCGATGTACAAGGGAGATAAGAAATTGAACCATTCTGTACAAGATAAGTGATAAAAAAAGAAAAGAATAAAAAAGCCTTGAAAGAATTGCAAGTCATTGACAGCCATAAGAAAGATGTCTCTAAATCACTAATACTAAGACAAATGGTCACTTCACATTCAACAAATTTCCAAAGTTGGTAAAGACAGGAATAATCAGTGTTGGAAGAGGATTGTAGAAAGAATGTATTCATGGTAATGTAATGAGTTAATCCAATAATTTTGGAAAGCAATTTGGAATTATGCTGAGGACATAGATATCACCCCTAGGCATATCAAAGCATATCAAAGATGGAAAGAAAGGTTCTAAATACATTAAAATCTTCGTAACAGCACTTTTTATAGTGGAAATGAACTGGAAACAAGGTAAATGTGAATTGCATGGGAAATTCTCAAACACTTTTTTAGTGCATGAATGAAAGGGAATGTTACTTCTCCTCAAGTAACACTGGTTATGAATACAGAAATACAAGGAAAGACTTCTATGTCTTACACAAATGAAGTGAGTGTCACTAAGAGAAGATTATGTACAATGACTAAAATAATATAAAAGTAATGATAGTAAAATGTAGTTAAATTTTGACTTATTGTATTGAAAAATTTCAGTCCTTGAGAACTTATAGATAACATGCTCTCCTCCCTCATCTCAGTACATTGAAGGAGTCTACAAAAGCAGAAAAACAGGAATAATTATTACACCTATTGACTTGATTTAAATATTTTTCTTTATTACATAGAAAGACTGTGGTAAGTGAAGGGGTTAAGAGATAATGACATCTATAAAAACAAAAGGCAACAATCAAATTCTCAATACTTTTTACAATGTCCATAAGTCTATAATTTTGTGTATATAGAAACATTCATGTAAACAATAACAAAAGAATTTAAAATAACACTAAATAAAGAGTCAGCATTAGAAGATCTAGGATTGAGTTCTAGCTATTAACTACTACAAGCCATGTGATTATAGAAAAATCATTAGAATTTCAGTTTTTTAATCTGTAAAATGAGTAAAGTAACACTTGGACTCCTAACCTCATACAGTTATAATGAGATCACAATCATATCCCTAAGGTCTAATAAGATAATGCACGGCATTTTGGACCAAACCCAATTCAGATCAGTCGAGTAATTTAGTCTCAATTTTAAAATGTAATGAAACACTCATGAACCATATGCAATCTTCCCCTTCTCACCCCTCAAAAAAATTCCAACTTTACTTAGAATTATTTAAAAAGTTACAGTTTCTAAAGTTGAAAAGGAGGCCTCCCCTTTCAAATTTCCCATAACCTCTGAAATGTGCTAGATTCAAAAGACATTCCAACAGGGCAATAAGAATTCTGATAAAAATGACCCCACTTCCCCAAAGATTGACCTTTCTGTGCCGCAGGTGGAAAGAAAGCCTGCTCATTATTTTAAAAGTAAACCAGCTAGACATACATTAAATTGGTACTATTCCTATCAAAAATATAAACTTTTTCACCATCAAGGCCCCCTAATCAGAGGCCACCTCCTCCATAAAGCCTTCATTGGCATTATCCTTCCTACTCCAAGCTGAAATAGAACTTTGCCTAGTTTTCATCATCTTCCATTTTTCTCTATCCTTTCCATCATGCCATTTATGTATATGTCCCCCACCAATTAAATTGTAATTTTAGTGACATTTGTATATTTGTAGTGTCAATCTCTATATATAAACATATTTTATGGAGGACTTCCAGAGTGGAGCCAAGATGGCAAGGTGAAGCTAACATGCTCCTGGAGCTTTTCCCTGTCATAGATAAATGAAACCTCTACTCTGACATTCAAACTACAGATCCCACCAAGAAAAAAGATAAAATTCAATGTTTTCAGCTTTAGACATTATGGAGGGTCTTCAGTGAAGGACTATCTCTTTGGGGGAAAAGGGGAAGTAAAGTCCAGGAGGTGGGAGAGCGCAAAAGCCAGCAAGAGGCTTTTAGCCACTGTACAATCCAGGTCCAGATAACTTACATCAGCAGAGATCCAGGTAGCTAGATAGCAAGCCAGCAGAGAGGACACCAACCCCTAACAAAGTCTGAACCCTGAAAACAGTGGGGTAAAAGACAGGACTTGGTCAGGAACAAACCACTGTTAATTCAGAACCTAGACATAAAGGAAGAAAAAAAAGTCTCAGCAAAGGCAAGACCTGGACTGCATAGGCAATATCTTGACCAATGACAAGCCAGGGATCAGAGCCCAGGCCCAGACAAAAAAGATTGGATCTATACTCCCTGTATCCCAGGACCAAAGCTAAAACAATAAAGATGAGCAAAAAGCTAAAAGAGCATTTACTATAATAAATACTTTACAGACAAATATGATAACAATGCCATGTCTGAAGAAGAAAGCAGTAAAAAATCACTCACAGGGGAAATATCAAAACAGTCTACAAATTGGACTCAAATATAAAAGCTCATCAAAAATCTTAAAAAATTTTTTAAATAAAGAAGAGAGGGAGAAGAAAAATGGAAAAAAGAAATGAGAGTCATGCAGGAAAATTATGAAAAATTAACTAAAGAAATCAACTCCATTAAAAGTAAAAATAACCAAATGGAAAAAGAAACATGGAAATGGAAACTAATTGAAGAAAATAAAACCCTAAACGTTAGAATTGAACAAATAGAAACCAATGAATCTATAAGACTACAAGATTCCATGAAAAAAATAAAAAGGCTGAAAAAAAATTGAAGGAAATATAAAGTATCTTTTAAGGAAAGCATATGACCTGGAAAATAGATCCAGGAGAGACAATCTACAAATCATCAGACTACCAGAAAACCTGGATCAAGAAAACCTGGAAAACATCATACAGGATATTATAAGGTAAAATTTTTCAAATCTACTAGAACAAGATAACAATGTAACCATTGAAAGAATTCATAAAACCCAACCAGAAAGAGACCCTAGGATTAAAACTTTAAGGGCTGTAATAGTCAAATTCCAGAACTTTCAAATAAAGGAGAGAATATGGCGAGCAATAAAAATTAAAACAATTCAAATACAAAGGAAACACAATGAGATTAACATAGGACCTATCAGCATCAACACTGAAGGACCAGAGGACCTGGAATACCATATATCAGAGGCCAAAGTACCTAGGATTACAACCAAGAATTTATTTCCCTTCAAAATTCAACACATAATGTCAGGGGAAAATATGGATGTTCAATGAAATAGAGAACTTCCAAAATTTCCTGACAAAAATACCAGAATTGAACAGAGAATTCAATTGGAAAATACAGAACTCAAGAGTTACATAAATAAAGTTAAATGAAAAAGCGAAGGAAAAAACAAAACAAACCAAAAAAAAAAACAAATGGTCAAGAACATCGAATTGTATACAACTAATTCTTTAGAACTTTACCTCTTAAGATAATTAAAGGATAGAATGTAATTGAAGAAAATGAACCTAGAGTGTGTGTGTGTGTATATATATATATATATATATATATATATATATATATATATATGTATATATATGTCTTATTTCTCAATCGAAGAGGTTCAAGACTTCAACACTATGTTTGAGACAAAAAGCCCTAAATAAACTCAGGGGTATTAACTTTAAACTTAAGTGTCTCATTATCCTTTGACCCACTTTAATTATACTATTCTTTGCACTTTGTTTAATGAGGTAGTCATAAACTGCAAGGACTTGAGTCAGTGTCTCTGTAATTTTCAATCATTTGTAAAGTTCTCAGGTGAGACCTCCCGAGTCCCCCAGTTCTTAGAGATCTATAGATCTTTGTAGTTTATTATATCACAATTTGACTTAATCCTTGTTTCAATTAACAAGGGGTTAAGTAACCCAGGGTGAGGAGGGAGAGGTGAAGTGGGAGAGAGAGAGAACAGGCCCTGCTTCCTTTAGGAGTGATTTCTACAGGAAAATGGAAAGAACAAGAACATGCTAGTTTAACAGTAAGAAATGTCTTGCAGTGGGATAAAGAATAGATGACAGGAAGAGTGAAAAAAGAAAGAAACGAAAGCTATAGAGAAGTAGAGAGAGGAAGAAAGGAAAGAGGAGAAGGACAGAGACAAGAGAAAGAAGGAAAGGGGATTGGAGGAGCAGCACCGAGCTGGAGGGAAGTAGCTTTAGCCTCCCTGGAACAGCCCCAGGGTGCCTGGGATTGCTGGCTCCAGGCAGCAGAAGCAGTTTCCTGACCTGCACCCCAGGGAGCACCAAGCATAACTTGGAAGATCAGAAAGGAGACATTTGCCACAGCAAAAGTGAAGCCCAGGCCCTCAGTGTGGCTGAGGCACTCTGTGCAGCTCAAGCCCTCAGCACTGGTGGCACTCAGTACAGCCCAGATCCCAGGAAATGGAGGCAAATGGAGTCATTCATTAGGAGCCTCCAGGTAGCTGAGCCCTGAGTGCTCAACCCAAGGAAGGTAAGGGAGTGGAGGGAGACTGCTGAAATCTGTCCTCTGTCCCTGGAACAGGATTCTGGTGCTGTGACCACATTAAGACCCTGGGTACAGTCTAGGCTCCTCATGGAGCAGGGACACCCTCCCCCCCACACACACACATACAGGCTCCAGAGCAGAGGGGTGAACTTGTGGTCATTCACAGACTAGGAGAGTAGTCAGAGCCTCACATACAGAGTTCCTTGTTGGGGGGGGGGTGTTTCAATAAAATTATAAAGATCAGGAAGCACCCGAAAACTAGGCATAGGCTGGGGAAATGAGTAAACAGGAGGAAACAAAGGAACCTGACCATAAACAATTACTTTGGTCCCATGAAGGATCAAAGCACTCAATCTGAAGTTGAGAAAGTACAAGCATCTGTCTCTAAAGACTCCAAGAAATATAGAAATTGGGCTCAGGCTATGACAGATACAAAAAAGATTTTTAAAATCAAGTAATGGAGATAGAAGAAAAATTGTGAAAAGAAATGAGAGAGATGCAGGAAAAACATGAAAATGAAGTCAGCAGCTTAGTCAAGGAGATCCAAAAAATGCTGAAGAAAATAACATGTTAAAAACCAGCTCAGGTCAAATGGATAAAACAGTTCAAAAAGTTATTGAGGAGAAGAATGCTTTAAAAAGCAGAATTGGCCAGAAGGAAAAGGAGATGAGAAAGCTCTCTGAGGAAAATAAATTCTTCAGATGTAGAATGGAGCTGATGACTTTGTGAGAAATCAAGACACAATACTTCAACAACAAACCAATGAAAAGTTAGAAGCAAATTGTGAACTATCTCATTGAAAAAAAAACTGATCTGGAAAACATCCAGGAAATATAATTTAAAAATCTTGTGGTACCTGAAAGTCAGTATCAGAAAAAGAGCCTTGACTTCATTTTTAAAGAATTTCTACAGGAAAATTGTCCCAATATCCTAGAAGTAGAGGGCAAAATAGAAATTGAGAGAATCCACCAATGTCCTACTAAAAGAGATTCAAAAAAAATAGCCCCCAGGCATATTAGAGCCAAGTTGCAGAACTCCCAAGTCAAAGAGAAAATATTACAAGTAGCCAGAAGGACACAATTCAGATCTCATGTAACAGCTTTTCAGGATCATACAGGACTTAGCAGCAGCAACATTAAGGGTTCATAGGGCTTGGAATATAATATTCTGGAAGGCAAAAGACCTGAAGTGCAACTGAGAATTGGCTACCCAGCAAAACTGGACATCCTATTCCAAGGGAAAAGATGGACTTTCAACGAAACAGGGGAATTTCAAATGTTCCTGTTGAAATGACCAGAGCTGAACAGAAAGTTTGACCTTCAAGTACAGGACTCAAGTGAAGCATAGAGAGTGAAGGAGAAGGGTGAATTATGAGGGACTTAATGATGATGAGCTGTATGTATTCCTGCATGGAAAGATGATACTGACAATACTCATTTACTAGACTAGATAGAAGGAGTTTTTATAAATGAGGCACAGGAAAAAAACTGAATTTGAAAATACAATATATATATATATATATATATATATATATATATATATATATATATATTGTAAAAATGGAGTCAATGGTACTGGGGGTAAGAGAAATGATAGGCTAAGATATTTCAAATAAAGATATTTGATGTAGCTTTTGCAATGATATGGAAAGCTGGAAGGTGAGGGGGAAAGAGGGAGCTTTCATTCTCAATGGAAATGACTCAGAGAGGAAACAGCATATACACTCAATAAGGTATAGACATCTAGAAGAAAAAGGAGAGAAGAGTGACAGGAGGAAGGGATGGAGGGATGAGGGGGATGGGGGTGATAGAGGAGAGGGTAGATCATAGGCGAGGATAGTCAAATATAACACTTTTTTTTTACTTTTTGCAAGGTGCTTGGATTGGGTGGTCTGACTTGGACCATGGGGCCAGGTGGTTGCTATTTCTCTGGAGTGAGATGTGGGCTTGATGTCTCTTAACCCCAGGCCTGGTGCTCTGCCCATTGTACCACCACTGTGGCTGCCCCACAGCACATTTTTGAAAAGGGACAGTGAAAGGAGAAAGTATAATAGATGGTATTGGGGAGGAATGGATGGAGGGAATTATAATCAGCAACAGCAACTGTGTAAAAATTAATAAACCACTAATAGTTGAAAGCTCATACAACCACCAGTCCCTCTTTCAAACTGACCAAAATCCCAGAAAGAAACAAAACTTGAAAGATGTTTTAGTATGCAATCTGCCAGTTGCTTGAGTGATGGGGTGAAGGTAAAAAGAATCTAATTTCCACACAAATTTCACTCAAACCATACTACTTGTCACTAGAATACAACTTGTACTTTTCCAGTAGCATTACTTTTGTTTACCTTTCCTCTCCTTTCCCTGTTCCTTCTGCTTATCTAAAGTTTACTAATCCTAGAAGCTGAAATTCTGCATTTCAATTTCTATTGGCTCCTTATAGTTTCCCTTGACTATCTGAAACTAAAGGAGTATTTTCTTTCTCTGATTTCCCTTTACTTGTGTCAGCTACCTCTGCTGTCTTATCTTGCCTATTATATCAGCTTGTTGGTGCAATGGATAAAAGCCTAGACTTGTAATCAACCTGGAATGCAAATGTTGCATTATCTAGGACTAGTTTTATGACCATGGTCAAGTCCTTTAAATTTTTGTGCCTCAGTTTTCTGATCTGTAAAATGGTGATAATAATGGCACCTAAACTTGCAGGATCATTGTAAAATTCAGATGAGAACACATATCTTGAGTATTTTGCAGATCCTAAAGTTATATAAATGCTTCCTATAATTATTATTATTATTATTATTTTGTGGTTTATTAATTTTTTTGTGTCATGGATTCCTCTTAGCAGTCTGATAAAGTCTAGGAACTCCTTGTCATAATAGCTTTTCCCCCATTTTTCCTCAAATTTCCCCAATTTATAAAGTAAAATACCTGGGATAACAAATGAAACTATTATATTAAAGTACAGTTATCAGCATAGTTTTTAAATGAATCAATTTCAGGATGAGAACATCTCTTTAGATGATAGAACTCATGCCTAATGATCATATCTGCTTCTTCATCTGCCTTCTAGAACTAAAAATGATAACCTAAACACAGAAAATCAATAAATCTCTTGATTTATCTATTTCATATTTATATATCCCTAATAATTGCATTTGGCAGCTGAGTAGTGCAATGAATAGAGTACTTGGACTAGAGTCAGGAAAACCTGAGTCCAAATTTGACCTTAGACCAGTGGTGTGAACTTGAGCCAAATTATTTAATCTTGTTTACCTCATTTTCCTCATCTGGTAAATGAACTGGAGAAGGAAATGAAAACTACTCTAGTATCTGGAAGATACTGGAAAACCCCAAATGAGATTGAAGAGAGTCTGATAAGACTGAAACAATTGATCAATATCTTTAACACCCCTAAAAGAAACCTCCTATAGAGGAACTACAGTTTTTGGTGAAGGACTCTTGTCTTGGGAATTCCCTCTACTGATCTCAACATGTAATCTTCTTCAACACTTGTTACATTAGCTTAGATTAGTTATGTTAGAATATAAGCTTCTAGAGGATAAGTATCATCTTCACTCTTGTCTCTGAATCAACAATACTTATAGTTTCTGTAATATAGTGTTTAATTAACTCAAATTGATTATTAGATGACTAGATATTGATTACTAGGAAGTTACCTAAAGCAGAACTGTCAAACATGTGGAGTTTGGCTTGTACCAGTTTAAATGTAATTGAAAAATATTTTAAAATACAATACATAAATGGGATATGTTGTACATATATGCACACACACATACCACACATGTGTATATATTCACATATCCAATAAAATACAATAAAACAGAGATAACATTGCATTTAAAAACTAAGTCAACATGCAGCCTGCAAAGATCCTTATGAATTGATTTGTGACCCCCCCCCCCATTTCCATTTCAGTTTGACACCAGAAAGCTAAAGAATTTAGAGCCTAAATGAATTAGCTAATCCACATATCACAGGAGAGATTCAAACTCAGGTCTCCCTGACTCAATCAATTAACTACCATCTATTAAGTATCTAATATGTGACAGGATTTGTTCTAGGCATTTTAAAAATGCAAAGACAAATGAAACAATTTCATAAATGTTACAGTCTATCAGAGAAGTTAGCATTTATCCATGTTTTGTATTCTTCCAAGTACAAGATGCACCCTTTTCTGAAAAATTTGGGGTCTAAAAACTGGGAACATCTTATGCAGTGGTTGTAGATATTTTTACTTGCATTTCATGTTTTTTTTTCAAGCTTGTTGTCTTTGTGCTTATTGGTTTGCATTTGTTGCTGGTATATTAGGTTACATTTGCCAGGTTCTTCCCAGAAATGACCCAGAAGAGATTTTCCTACAGTACTGAATTCAAGTAAAAATGATCCATTTTGCAAAAGTGAATGGAAATTGTGCTGCTGCATATACGTTTGGTCCACCTCCAACTGAGAAAACAATCCAGAATTGGCTTAGGAAAGAAGAAACCCTCCTGAAAATGCCCCAGCAGAAGAAGGTCATGAGAGGCAAGTCAGCAAAATGGCCTGATTTAGAGAGAGAATTAAGATACGAATTGAAGAGTAAAAGGCAATTGGAATTCCTATGTCCTTAAAGATAGTTCAACATGAGACAAGAAGTGCTGATGCAAAAGAAGAGATTGATTTCAAAGGAGGACCCAATTGGTGCTTTAGATTCATGAAACAGAATGGACCAAGCATACGTCCACACACCAGAATTGCCCTGGGAGTGCTTGTGGTCAACCACAGAGCAGAGCACAGGCAGGAGAGCAGTCAAAGCCTCTCCTAAGACAGTGATTCATCACCAAACACAGATGATGACAAGGTATTAGATAGGAGTTTTGACAATGATGAGGAGTTGTATGAATTTTAAGATGAATAAAACTTGAGTTCAATAACTATGTAATGCAATTTTTAAAAATTTCATGTCAAATAAATACCTATATGGAAGGATCTGGGTTCCAACATTTGTTACCCGTGAGACTTTGAGCAAGTCATTTAACTACTTTGGACTTAGTTACTTGTCTGTAAAATGAGGGGTGTAGGGTGTGTTCAAGGAAGACTAGTACCTTTGCTGTGAGAACTGAGTCCTTTTCAAGGCTGCCTTACATCTTTGATGTCCACCTGAGCTACCTAACTCTCACCTGAAGCTCCAAGGAGCTATAGCATGCTATATAGCTGTAGCATCAGCAGTCACGCCCTGATAAACCCTTTCTGAAGGAGGGATAAACCAGGTTGAGTTTCAAGCTTATTGGTGAATAGTGGGGGCTGTCTATCCCAAGTATGTGGTGTCTTCCACTGGTGGAATGGGCAGATGAGTGCACTTTCTTCCAGTGGTCACAAAACCAGCTGAAGCAGGTGCTGTGGAATGCTTGGAGCTTGGTAAGACATTAAAAAAACCAAGGTCATCCACTGTACCTGTAGCCACAACCAGTTGTCTTGACTCTGTCTTGTTATGCTGGATCATAATGACTTTGGAAGAGAGAATGAAGCAGATGACTTCTTGCATCTCTACCTCACTTAACTCTAACCCAACAAAAGACATAACTCATAATCATTCCTCAGAGTCCTGTAGTGAAGCAAGTGACAAAGCAGCAGGTGTAGATACACTGGGAGCTGTAGTCACAACCCTACACATAAGTGACCGAGGTCATAAGGTCATTTCCCCATTGAAAGAACAGTGGGATTTGGCAGGCCCCTAGATGACTAAGTAGTCCTTTTAAGGATCCTACTGCTCACTTCCTGATGTGAAGAAAGGGCTAGAAAAGGTGTCCTAAAATTGTCTGCTTACCCAACCCTGGAATGATTATTGGGGAAAGCAGACCACGTTGCAGTTGAGATAAAAAAAAAAGTTTACAAAAACTTCTTCAAAGAAGATTCCACTCACTAAAGGTGCAAGGAACATGTGTGCACTCATAGACAGAACAAGATCCAATACACCTGCAAGACAAACAGCTCTTGTTACAAGAGAACTCAGCAGGTATCATATCCAAGTAGCAGCCCTGAGTGAAACAAGATTGTTGGATGTTGGAGCTGTATACATGTTTTTCTGGAGTGGTTTCAGTGAAGCAGAACACTGCAAAGCTGGAGTAAGTTTTGCAATCAAAACTAATCTACAACATTCTCAAATGCCCGCCAAAAGGAGGGAATGACAAACTCAGGGACAATGAGATTGCCACTTCCAGTAAAATCTCATTCCACCATCATCAGTGCCTATGCTCCCACCATGATGGATACTGGAGAGATTAAAGAAAAATTTTATGAAGAATTCAAGACCCTTAGAATCAATTTAACAAAAGATAATAAGCTCATAATTCCTGTTGACTTTAATGCTAGTGTAGGCTCAGACTATCAGACAAGACAGGGAGTCCTTGGGAGGAATGGAGTTGGAAATAGCAACAGCAAAGGACACCTACTACTGAAGACTTGCTCATCTCATGATTTTTCTCATCTCAAATACTGTCTTCTGTTTACCTAAACACAATAAAACTTCCTGGATGTACTGTCATAGTAAACATTACCATCTATTTGACTTTGTGATTGTAAGAAGAGAAAGACAGATGTGAGAGTGACAAGGGAAATGTGTGATGCAGAGTGCTGGACTGATCACGGACATATCCTCTCTAAGGTTCACATCTGATCAAAGCAGCAACCCCAAGGCAAAATATTTTCTATAAGAATTAATATCAAGAGATTAAAGTGTCTCTCTGAGTGGGAACAGTTTGTTGCTAACTTGGAGGGAAAACTGAGCCAAAATACAGTTGGCAATAGTGGAGCAGAAAAAGAGAGGGCAGTTTTCAGAGATATGGTATGCAGCACTGCATTTGTTCATCTGGGTCAGAACATACGCAAACATCAAGACCGGTTTGATAAAAAAAAAATGATAAGTAAATACAGAAGCTGCTAAATGAAAAATGAGAACTACACATGGGTTACCAACTGGATAGTTCAGTCATTCCTAAGAAGCAGTCAATTTGGCATTTGCTTCCTCACAACTCCAGGAAAATGCCAGAAACAGAACAGAGGTCTCTATATAAAATTTGTAGATCTGACCTTTGATACTGTCAGGCATGAGGGTTTATGGAAAATTATGAAAAAAGAAAGGAAAATTATGACAAAATTTGGTTGCCTGGAGAAGTTCATCAGTATTGTACATCAATTTCATGACAGCATGTATGCCCAGTTTCTGGATAGTGGACAATGCTCTCAAAAAGAAAAGTGTTGGACAGAAGAGGTATTAGACTAACTACCAAATTGAAGGTCTACAGAACCATTGTGCTGGCTGCATTGCTTTATACCTGTGAAATATGGATAGTCAGTCTACTAGTACCTTGCCAGGAAACTGAATCACTGTCATTTAAATTGTCTTAGGAAGATCCTGAAGATCACCTTACCAGAGAAGATACCAGACATTGATGTCCTTTCTCAATCTAAACTGCCTAGTGTTCCAACATTACTACAGAGAAAACTACCACAATGGGCTGGTCATATTGTTAGAATGTCAGAAAGACACTTGCCAAAAAGGTTATTCTATGGAGAATTTATACAGGGCAAGCACTCCTAAGGGGGTCAGAAGAAGTGAAATTGGGATATCCTGAAGGTCTTTCTTAAGAACTTTGGGATTGATTATGTAGCATGGGAAATACTGGCACAGGACTGTCCAGCATGGTGTGCCCTCATCAGTGAGGGTGCTGCTCTCCATGAGAAGGGAAGAATTGAAGGAGCTCAAAGGAAACATGACATATGTTAAGTTTAGAGTACCCACCTCAGGTGTTCACATGGAGTTTATGCCTGACCTGTGGTAGAGCATTCTGAGTTCATATTGGGCTGATCAACCACAGTCAGACACACTGTAATTTGTCCCAAACATAGTGATGTCATTTTGCTATCCCTTGATAATGAAGGACAAGAACCAACCAAAATGAAAGGACTGGACTGAGGTCCCTTCTTGTTCTAAAACTATGATCCTATAAAATATAAGGGGGAAACTGGGTGGAGTCCAGAAGACCTCATGCAAAAATGATACTTAAGGTGAGTCTCGATGGAAATCAGGGACTTGATAAGATCACTGTGGTAGCATACTGGCGAGGAGTCATGAAGTTGGAAAGTGGCATGTTGTATGTAAGAAGCAGAAAGAAGTTCAATTTTAAGGGTTTGGGGAATGGAAGTAGTGTGTAAAGAGACTGATTATGAATTAATTTAAAAGACAAATAGAACTAAATTTTTATTCTAGAAGCCATAGATTGAGTTTATTGAGAAGGAGAGTGATATGGTCAGATCTGAGCTTAAGGAAAATAGCCTCAGAAGTTATGTCAAAAATGTGGTCCTTAAATGTAAAGCAATTTAGGATAACAAGAATATATAAAGAGCTGTTACAATAGTCTAAGAGTGAGGTGATGAGAGCCCTATGATGACTGTATGAATTAGAAATACTATAGAGATAGAAACTGTAAAATTTGGTGATTAATATGCCCCACTGCCTATTTATGGATAGGTATATGCAGAAAAATAATACCAATTAGCACACTCACAATTATGTATTAAATTGTAAATTTGTGGAGGTTTTTGAGGAAAGGTAAGGGATTGAAATATATCTTATATTTGGACCAATACAGTAATAACTAGCACAAATAGAAAATCATAGGCTAAACTTTGTCCCTTTGTTGTTTTGAGTATTGAGTTTAAAAACAAGCCTACATTAGGCAATTTTTCTTAAATGTATTTTTTCTCCCACTTTCTTCATGGAATGTGGCTTTAATAATAAAGTAAGGTGTAAAATTAGACTCATAAGCAGCCAATAAGAAGCTTTTTTTTCTGGAAAATTACACACAAACATTACCTATAAAAAAGATGAGGGGGTGGAGCCAAGATGGCGACATGAAGGGATCCAGTCTTAGGAGCTCTCTGATAAAAACTCATAAACTAAGGACTCTAACTAAACTTTCGAGAGACAGAACCCACAAAGGGACCCAGTGAAGCAGTTCTCCTACTCAAGGTAACCTGGAAAAGAGCAGAAAGGCTCTGCTCCCCAGGGCCGGAGGGGTGGCCTGCCAGAGGGGTGGCCCGCCAGAGCAAAATAACTTCAGCCTCCCGGAGGCAGCCCCACGGCGCTGGGAGCCTCAGCTCACAGCAGCGGGGGAGTCACCTGAGCTGTACCCCGGGGAACACAGACACAAAGTGGGGGAACAGCAGGGGACCTCTGCCAGAGCAAGCACATGGAGCCCAGCCCTCAGGGCACATAGCCAGTAGCCTGGTCTTTCTCAGCAGCTCTGATCCAGGAAACAGAAGCAGGTGGAGCCAGTAAGCAGGAGCCCCCAGGGCATGAGCCCATTGAGCTGAGGGAGGGGAGTGAAGAGAGAGAGACTGCAGACCTCTGTCCTCTGCCCCTGGAACAGGACTCTGGAGCTGTGACCACATTCAGATCCTGATCACAGTCTAGCCCCCCCCATAGAACAGCAGGCCCCCCCACCTTAGCACCGTGGCAGAGGGAGGTGCTTATGTTCATTCACAGACCAGGAGGGAGGACAGAGCCTCACACACTGAGACCCTTGTGGGAGTTTCCCAAAAGCTCAGGAAGCACACCCCCAAAAACAGGCTTAGGCTAGAAAAATGAACAAAGAAACAAGAGGAAGACCACTGAGAAATATTTTGCAAATGAGCCCAAGAAGGATCAAAATACTCAGTCTGAAGATGAGGAAGCACAAGCTCCTGCATCTAAAGACTCCAAGAAAAACAGAAATTGAGCTCAGGCTATGATAGAGCTCAAAAAAGACTTTGAAAATCAAATGAGGGAGTTAGAAGAAAAACTGGGAAAAGAAAGGAGAGAGATGCAGGAAAAACATGAAAATGAAGTCAGCAGCTTAGTCAAGGAAATCCAAAAAAATGCTGAAGAAAATAGCATGCTAAAAACCAGCTTAGGTCAAATGGATAAAACAGTTCAAAAAGTTATTGAGGAGAAGAATGCTTTAAAACGCAAAATTGGCCAGATGGAAAAAGAGATAAGAAAACTCTCTGAGGAGAATAAATCCTTCAGACAAAGAATAGAATTCAGGGAGATTGATGAATTTACCAGAAATCAGGAATCAATACTTCAAAACCAAAAAATTGAAAAATTAGAAGAAAATGTGAAATATCTCATTAAAAAAACAACGGATATGGAAAACAGACTTAGGAAAGATAATTTGAAAATTATTGGAATACCTGTAAGTCATGATCAGGAAAAGAGCCTTGACATCATTTTCAAAGAATTACTACAGAAAAATTGCCCTGATATTCTAGAAGCAGAGGGCAAAATAGAAATGGAGAGAATCCACCGATCCCCCCAAGAAAGAGATCCCAAAAAACCAACCCCTAGGAATATTATAGCCAAGTTCCAGAACTCCCAAGTCAAAGAGAAAATATTACAAGCAGCCAGAAGGACACAGTTCAAATATCGTGGAGCTGCAGTCAGGATCACTCAGGACTTAGCAGCAGCTACATTGGAAGCTCGTAGGGCTTGGAATACAATATACCAGAAGGCAAAATAGCTTAGAATGCAGCCAAGAATGAACTACCCAGCAAGGCTGAATGTCTTCTTCCAGGGAAAAAGATGGACTTTCAATGAACCAGGAGAATTTCAAAGGTTCCTTTTGGAATGGCCAGAGCTGAACAGAAGGTTTGATCTTCAAATACAGGACTCAGGTGAAGCATGGAGATTGGAGGAGAGGGGGGAAATATGAGGGACTTAGTGAGGATGAACTGCATGTATAGAAAAATGATACTGATAATATTCATATGAATCATCTCAGTTAATAGAGCAGGTAGAGGGGGCTTTTATAGTTGAAGCACAGGAGAAAGCAGAATTTGAAGATAAAATATGGTGTAAAAATGAAGTCAATAGGAAAAAAAGGGAAATGGAAAGGGAGAAAGAAAAAGGAGAGGGGGAATAGTCCAAGATATTTCACATAATAAGATTTCTTTTATTACAATGAGCTATTGCAATGATATGGAAGGGGGGAGGCAAGGCGGAATGAGGGAACCTTTGCTCTCATCAGAGATGGCTAGGAGAGTAAACAGCAAATATACTCAATGGGGTATAGACAACTGGAGTAAGAAGGAGGGGGAAGCAGGGTGAAGGGGTGGGGATGTATATAAAGGAGGAGAGGATGGACCATGGGGGGACAGTGGTCAGATATAACACATTTTCTTTTTTTACTTCTTGCAAGGGGCTGGGATTGGATGGCCTGCACAGGACCATAGGGCCAAGTGGATGCTGGGCCTCAGGGGGTGGCATGGGGGCTCAGGGCTTCTTGGCCCCAGGACCAGGGATCTGTCTGCTGCACCACTCAGCGACCCTACAGCAGAGTCAGAGTGAAAAGAGAGAGAAAATATAGTACATGGTAGTGGAGAAATAAGAAAGGAGGGAGTTGCAATCAGCAATGGCAACGTTGGAAAAATATGGAAGTAACTTTTGTGATGGACTTATCATAAAGAATGTGATCCACTCATGACAGAGTTAATGGTGTTAGAACAAAGACTGAAGCATATTTTTTGTTATTATTATTTGGGGGAGGGAGCAGGGCAAGTAGGGCTGGGTGGCCTGCCTGGGGCCACATAGCAGGGTGATCATTGGGTGTCTGGGGCCGGATTCAGACCCAGGTGCTCCTGGCTCAAGGGCCAATGCTCTGCCACCCAGCCACCCCTACTATTATTACTATTTTATTTTATTTTGGGTCTTTTTTTTCCCTTCTTTTTGGTTTTTGCAGGGCAGTGGGGATCGGGTGACTTTCATCTCACATGGCTGGCTGATTATTGGGTTTACGAGGCTGGATATGGACTCCGGTGCTCGTGGCTCCAGGGCTGGTGCTTCATCCATTGTACCACCTGACCATACCTACAATTATTACTATTATTTTTTTTTTTATTTTAACTTTTTTTCTCCCCCCCTTTACTTTTTTTGCCCAAGCAAGTCTATCTATATTCATGGAGTGAGGGGTATTTTGTTTACTTGTAAGCAAGTATATTTTATTAATGTAAAGAAAAACATTTGTACAAAATGAGAATAAAAAATAAATTAAAAAAAAAAGATGAGAAAAAAACAATGGGGTCAAAAACACTTCCCCCACTATACATTTATACCCATCTTGTCCTCTGTCCAAAAATTTTTCTATCAGTTTCTATCAGCCTTTCTACTCTATGCTGTCCATGAGTCAAGAGACCTAGATGGCTTCCACACATCACAAACAAAATTAATTTTTATAATTATTTAAAGATAAAATATTTATCAAGTTGGATAAAAATGCTGGTTTCTACTTAGTTCTTGTTCAGTCATTTCAATTATGTTCAACTCCTTGTGACCCTATTTGGGGTTTTATTGTAAAAGATTCTGGAATGATTTGCCATTTCTTTCTCCAGTTTATTTTACAAATAAAAAAAACTGAGACAGAGTTAAGTGACTTGCCCACAGTCACATAACAGGTAAGTGTCTGAGGTCATATTTGAATTCAGGTTTCCCCCTCTGGTGCTTTTTTACAATGTGTTACCAAACCGGAGAGACCCAGAATAGAAGAAATATTATGAGAAGTTCCCCATGAAGAGTTGGTAGGTAGGGGGAGAAGGGCTGGTTTACAAAGACTATATATGGCAAAAATAAATTTGGTCATGTTACTCATCTCATCCAAAAGTGGTAGTGGCTCCCTCGTAATGATAGAAAAATATTCAACGTTTTAGGTTTACTCACTAGCTTTTTAAATAGCCTAAACCTCATCATTTTATAGCACATTTTGCTCCATATACTTTACACTTTGTCTCTACCTTCAATCTTGCCCCTTCCTCTCACCTTTTCTTTTTTTTAAATTTATTTTTATTAAAGAAAATATTTGAGTTTTACAATTTTCCCCCCCAATCTTACTTCCTTCCCCCCACCCCCACCCTCACGGAAAGCAATCTGTCAGTCTTTACTTTGTTTCCATGTTGTACCTTGATCCAAATTGGGTGTGATGAGAGAGAAATCATATCCTTAAAGAAGAGAGGAGAGTCTAAGAGGTAACAAGATCAGACAATAAGATACTTGTTTTTTTCTAAATTAAAGGGAATAGTCCTTGAACCTTGTTCAAATTCCACAGCTCCTTCTTATCTGGATACAGATGGCACTCTCCTTTGCAGACAGCCCAAAATTGTTCCCGATTGTTGACCTGATGGAATGAACAGTCCTTCAAGGTTGAACATCACCCCCCCAAGCTGCTGTTAGGGTATACAGTGTTTTTCTGGTTCTGCTCATCTCACTCAGCATCAGTTCATGCAAATGCCTCCAGTCTCCCCTGAAATTTTGTCCCTCCTGGTTTCTAATAGAACAATAGTGTTCCATGACATACATATACCACTGTTTGCAAAGCTATTCCCCAATTGAAGGACATTTACTTGATTTCCAATTCTTTGCCACCACAAACAGGGCTGCCATAAATATTTTTGTACAAGTAATGTTTTTACCCTTTTCCCATCATCTCTTCAGGGTATAGACCCAGTAGTGGTCCTCTCAACTTTTCTTGAGTCTATTTCTATACATTATTCCTCACTTTGTTGAATCTCTCTTCCATGAAAGACAAAAATTCTGAATCATATCAGGGAGCTAACAATAGCAATTAGATTTTAGATAACACTATTGCAAATTCTCTACACATTATTTAATCCTCAACATACATTGTAAGGTAAGTACTATTGTTATGCCCATTTTATAAGTGAGAAAACTGAGACTGATAGAAATTAAGTGCCTTGTCCAGGTTCACACAGCTGGTATATATCAAAGGTAGTACTAGAACGCAGGATTTCTTGAATTCAAGGAGGTCTTCTCTCCTCTACATGCTGGCTCTCATTTTACAGATGATTAGAGTAAAGGTGACTTACGTTTAATCAAACAGCTGACACAATGATATACCCTGCCTTTCTACTCCAAATTTGGTTATATTTATATTACAGTTATAGTGAAAATAGAAAGGAAGGTTGAATGCTAGAGAGATTTTGAAAAAAAAGCTAATTGGTTTTCAAATGTTTCCCCATCTATGATCTTACATTAGGTCAAAGACTCAAAAGTGAGGGTTAAGGGATTAAGTCATGGATTGCTATGTGAAAGACCCAGAGAAGAACGAACAGTATTGAACAAACAATCTTCAAAATCAAATTTAATAGTTTTTCCATAGCCTATTTTATCTATTGCTTGAGAGATTTAAACTAGCCCCATAAGATCTTTCATTTCCTTCCTCTGAATATTATAGATCACCATTCCCCAGTGGTATCATGAACATGCCAAAGAACAAGGAGTGAAGGAAGATGGAACAAGAAAGAAAAATAATGAGATCATTTTACAACATCCTCTACTTGTATGCCCTGACATCAGAAGAAATGATAGTTCTCTGACCACCGGTCAGAAATTCTTCCTTTGATGCTCTGATGGCCACCCCATCCTTCAGAAGGACAATTCTGCTCCAGATCCCTCACTCTGAAATCACAAGACCCCACTTTACTCTCCTGAATTTGTATCTCTGCTGCAATAACTTATAATAGTAGAAATCTTATGAAACATATTGGCTAAACCTTGGAATTGGTTCCTAAAACCTTGGTGATTAATAATAAATGGTGAGCTTGGCCAGTTCCCTTGACATCAAGTTATTCATTGTAGATAATGACAGAGAAGTGGAACTACATCACTCTGGACAGCCAGAAAGAAGAATAAATGTAAGTTTGATTAAAGTATTAGAAGCAATGACTGCAACTAACTAAGTAGTCTGACATGCTAATGATCAGATGTTTGACACTGCCTCCCGCACCACTTGCTACCAAATGTGTGCCAACCAGATACACACAGAACTACATTGTAAGTAATTACCAGTGGAGCCTTGTGATGTACATATTAATCTTGAGAGTCAGGGGACTAAAGTGATTTCCTTTGTCAGACCTTTCAATATTAACAGACAGATCTTTAATATTCAGTAGCTCACTAGGTCCATATCTGCAGGGAATAAGGAAAGAATTAATATCTATATATGATCTTGGACATGGTATATTGTTCAAATAAGTTTTGTGCCATTCAGATTTCTCCTGCCTATTATGCATTAAGTTCCCAGAAGTCAGGGAATAGGCTTTAGTGGAAAGTGCTATTTTTGAATGGGATTTGTATTTTTCTTTTTTCTTATGAGAACTCTAATTAACTGTGATCCTGCATCCACATCCTTAATGCAGAATGTGTGATGGGCATAAGGGGAGAAAAATCATGATCAGTCAAACTCAGAAAGCATGTAATGAAATTCAGGAACCCATCCCTTTAAGAAATGAATTTCAATGATCACTGTGAAAATTTCACATGAATCAGAGCCCAGGATTGATGATTATATCTGTGCTGAAAATGATATAAACAGGAATTGGCATTACCATCAGGCTTATGAAATTTTCAACAAGACTTAGAGTTTGGCCTACATAAAAGGTAAAGTAGTTAATTGTAGAAAAAAATAAAGTGAGAGCAAATTTTACCCAGAAAAAGAACTTTGTAAACACTGCCATACTGTATAAATCATCAACTTCAATCATTACCATCAATTTCTACCACTGAAAGTAAACAACAGGAGCAGCTAGGTGGCGTAGTGGATAAAGCACTGGCTCTGGAGCCAGGAGTACCTGGGTTCAAATCTGGTCTCAGACAATAATTACCTAGCTGTGTGGCCTTGGGCAAGCCACTTAACCCCATTTGCCTTGCAAAAAAAAAAAAAAACCTAGAAAAAAAAAGAAAGTAAAGAACAAACCATGAAACACATCAAAGACATCTACATTGTAGTGTAAAACACTAGGAAGAGCATGAGATTAACAGTCAGAGATTTACATTCAAATCCAATTCTTTTCATTGTATGACCTTGAACAAGTCATTTTTTTAACCTGAGTTTCAAAATGAGAGTTTATGCAAAATGACTGTGAAGATTCCTTTAAACTCTGAATCTGTGAATCTATGAAATTGGAACCAAGTCCTACTGGTGCAACCATATGATGATGGACAAACAGTTTCATGTTTCAATGCCACAGATGGTTCTCTGAGATAATATATAGCTAAGTTGCTCATCTCCTTCAGTATAGGCAGTTTCCCACTGGGAGCTCTTCATATCTTTGAAAATACAGGTCCAAACTAAAATTGGAAAAAAAGAAAAAAAATAAGATCTAGTGCAATGTTAGGACAATTTCACAAACCTCAAATCCAAATGTATTCTAAAACTTTGAAAAACTCCTTGGCTATGACAGAGTCAAGTTCTCTTTCCTGCAGCATTTCCTTTCAGAATCATGTTTTTAAAGACTATGTAAGAACATCTATATAATGAGTAATGATGATAGTGACAGAGATGACAGCATCAATGTCACTGGTCATTCCAAGCTAGCAGCACAAATAATATGAGTAGAGAAACAAAAAAAAAAAATATTGTGATGGAATGAAGGTGTTCAAATATTCTAGAACTCTTTGTCCTAGATTTATTTATTTATTTATTCATACATTCATTCATTTATTTATTTGTTTATTTATTTATTTATTTTTAATACAGTAAACTCAATGTTTTATCTCTTGTTTTATCTGGAAGCCATTAGCCTGTTATGATGCTACAGTCTCATGAGTCTCTCTCTTAATTATTAATGCCTATGCACACTGCAGATTGAGAGTAGTGTAAGAGAGAGAGAAGCAAAGGAGATAAATAACTTTTGTCCTTTCAGACAAAGCCTGAAGACATCCCATGATGACAAGAGAGATAGAGCCATGACCTATGTGAACATGGCTTATATCATTTGCAAATGCAAGCCTATCACAAAAGTCACTTCAATAATAATTTTTTTGGAAAAAAAAAACCTATGAGAAGTCAGGTGACTCTCTTTAAGCTCTTTATTTACTACAGCTCTTAAGGAACCATGCCGTTTGCAAAGGGTTATTGGAGTCTGCTTCAGAATCAGGAGCACGGCCCTACCAACAGCTTCTCTAATTGAATCTCAAAAGACTGTAATTGTGTTCCACTCTGTAGTCAGTCTCCATTCCATGTGGATACAGTCGGTTGTAGGTAATCAGATTACTCATGGGTTACTGCCTGCAGCCCGTTGAAGAGTGCCAAGAGTGAGAATGCAGCATGTTCGAGGGTTAATGAAGCCTAATGTGGTGCCAATATCATACTGTGCCATTGCCTGCAGAGTGAGAAAGGATTATATCCCATGTTAATATGCCATCTGACCCGTGCCAGAGAGGCAGTCTAAATCACCGAATAAGTATGTAAGTCACTACAGACAAGCCTTTGCCAGCTCTCTCACGGCTGTGAAAACAACTTGTTCCTTCACTCATGAATCTTCACTTTGGTGTTCTTTAAAGTGCAGTTTCAACATTGGCTTCTGTCTTCACTGGATAGGCATGCACTGAATTCTCTGAACTAGGAGCAAATGCAGGGGAAGTCACATGGTTTATGTTAGGATGATCCAGACTTTTCCAAGGAATGTACTCTAGGTCAGCATCTTTCACATTTCCTTCATCCATGGATAAGTTATTTTTCTATAAACTTGTGCTTAGTTTATTGAAGCTGCAGTGGCTATGCTTTTTGTACTGGCTTGGGAGTTAGAGAATTGGCATCATTTTCTTACTGCTGGGTAGGCTTCCATTCTAGCCAAAAACTCCATCATGAAGTGAAGATGGCTCAAGAAAATGCTCAAGGGACAAAGGAAAAAAAATCTATTTGTGCCACAAAATCCATACTGATGGCAGAAATATTGAATGGTGTCAGCTATCACTGTGTAATTGAGGCTATTTAGAATAGTGAGTCTGAAAAATCTTCTATACCTTCTTCCCTATCATATTCTCAGTTCCTATCAGAACTCTATCTGTGAATCCCTTCCAAAAAAACTGGGAGAAAATAATGTTGGAATCAATTTAAAAACATGGGTATAGTTCTTTCCCTGCTATATTGAAATCCTTGAGCAAAATTCAAACGTCAAAATTGTCTTTAAAATCCCCTGGATATTAAGAAATAACACTTGTAAATTTGCATGTAAATTGTTCCTTTTCCTAGGCTATGGAATCAAAGTATGGGAACAAATTAATTTAACTTCGCAGGAAGGGAAATGATACTGGTATTGATGTTGTTTTTATATTTTAATTTTTCTTATCTTTTTACGGAATGAAAGCTGAAAGATCAGAAAGAAAAAGGACAAAGAATGCATATTTTCTATTTTAAAAATCTCAGAAAGAGCTTCTTAAAATGCAAGAGCAAAATGCCAAAATGCCAAGGGAGCACATGTCCATCATAAAATTCTAGTTAGAAGAAAGTTACTGATCTTAAAATGTGACTGTAGAAGAAATTATCTTTCAATATTCTTGAAATCAAACAGGATAGTGTTTTCCAATGATATTTCAGAGCCTAAATCACATATCATCACTGGTATGAAAGACTCTTGGAAATATTTTAAATGATTCTTTTGATATGCATGTATACTTATGCACTTTCACTATTAATCTCTTTGGGAAGCCATGGTCTTGCCATCAAGGAGTTTATAGTATGATTTCCAAATCTCAAGAGTCCTTCCTTAGGACTTGAAGTTTCTCAACCAACATATATTTCTCCACTCTTTTCTCTGATTCCTCATCTAGAAGGAAATTGTCTTTGACTAACTTAGGAAATACTTCATATTAGGCTATTCCACAAGCCATTTCCATCTGTACCTAAATGATAATATCTGCAGATCCATTGTTTTCATTCAAGATATTTAATTTTTTTTTGTTTTTGTGAGTAATTGTGTGTCCTAATATATCTACATGGGTATTTGTTTAGGAAGGTTATTTTGTCTCTCTGAGCAACACTTTCATCACAGGCTAAATGTCTGAACACCTGCATCTTCATGATTGCTTTGTCCCTCTGCTTTTCTCCTCCTATTGCATTTTCAGCTATACCTAGATGCTCCAAGGCAACTACCACTAGGCTGACACCCTTTGGACATTGATAACCTACCTGAACTCATTTTCCTTTTTTTTAATTAATGTTTTGTTTTTCCAATACATGTTATGAATTTTTTTAACATCCATCCATAAGCATATTTGTAAGTTACAAAATTTTCTTCCACCCTATCAACTCCCCTCAACTTAGCGGTGAATATTCAGGTTAATATTATACTTACCCATTTGTGTTAAGCCTTTTTACAGGTTAGCAATTTGTGGTAAGAGGAATTAGGATTAAGGGAAAAAAATGTATAAGAGACATTTGTTTTAAAAGTGAATGTAGATTCAATTTAGATCAATGTATACTATGGAAACATTTGTAAAGACTAACAGATTGCCCTCTGGGGGGGAGCAAGATTAGGGGAAAAATTGTAAAAAAGAATAAATAAAATCTTTCTAAAACTGAAAAAAGTGAATGTAGAATCCTTCAGATTCTGCAAGATTTTGTTTTGTTTACTTTTGTTTTGCTTTTCTTCCTCTGGATGTACATACCTAGTCTAATAGGGTTGTCCTAGCTCTCTGAACTGCTGAGAGCAGCTGCATCCATCAGGGTTGATCATCTTTCAGTGTTGCTGATAATGTATACATTTTGCTCTTGGTTCTGCTCCCTACATTCAGCATCTGATCCCGTAACACATTCCATACTTCTCTAGAGTCCAACCATTTAGGGTTTCTTATAGAACCATATTCCATAATATTCATGTACCAAAACTTGATTAAGCATTTGTCAATTAATTGATGGGCAACCATTCCTCAATTGATAGGCAACTCATTTTTCAATGATTAACATACTACCATCCCTTTCACAATGACTTTGAATCCCCAATTGCCATTGTGGAAGCCCCATTAAGACATTACTATTGATAGTTATTTTATTCCCATCTTCCTCAATCAAATCCCTTAAATGCCATGCTCAACAGCCATCTACCCCTTCCACGATACTTCTTGGAATGCCTGTTCCAAACTAATACTGGCTTTTATCTAAAACTTTTTTCTTGTTTGCTTCTTCAATGTCATTTAACTCAGGATAACATGTATCCCTCCTGATTTCTCTGACAAAACCCTGGCCATCCTTTACAGCACTGGATGGGATTTTTCTCATAATCCCAACTCATTGATCATGAATGGATAGAATTGGAATATTACTTGCACACTATTGACATCTCCAGGCTTTCTCTACTGCTATTATTCATTTGACTCTCCTTCTTTGAGGCTTATTCAATCTATATTTATCAGTCAATCATGAGTCTTGTAGTTCTTATCTAACAACCTACAAAACATTCTCCTTCTTCCTCAGTAATTTCAGTGCCAGATTCAGTCTTTCTGTCCTCCCTAATTTGTGGCCCCTTACCTGAGGTTTTCAACATATATACTGATAACCCCTCAAATACACTAATTCTCATTTCCTCAACTTTCTGTAATCTGTTCCTCCAATCCACCAGATGCACACAGTTTTACAGAATAATTCTCATATCCTTGATTTGTCCTTAAGTCACTAATATTCCTCTTCAAAGTTCATTATCTCTCAAAATCCTTTATCTGATCCCAATTTGTTGTCATTCTGTATTTTCCTCTGCCTTGTAAAACCTAACCCTATACTTCATCTGCACCATGATCTACAATCTTCAGTTGTTACACGGGCAAGCACCTCTGTATTATTGATAAATTCCTTCCCCATCTTGATGCCTTAGAAAGTAAATATAACTCTATATAGTCTTATCTTGAGTCCTTTGCTCCTTTATCCTACTAAAAACTTGATCTGCCAATCCTGTCTTGTTTATGCTCACCATGAACTGACTTTACTCCTATTGAAACACTGTTAAATGAAACTGAAAAAAATTATGTTAATGTTACCAATCTCAACTGGACCCTCACAACAGCAAGGTAATTCTTTTTTACCTTCACTCTCCCCCTTATTATAACAGCTTTTCCAAAATGTTTCATCCCTTCTCAAGCCTCCCATAGTACCCTCTCTTCCTGTCATCTAAGAATGTTACTTCATATTTCATGAAAAATATCCAGACCATAAAATTAGATATGCTAGATCTCTAGCAAATATAGCTGATTTAAAGCTATAGAGGGCACCTTCACAAATAATTGACAGTATATCAGGACATTAAAAACCTCACAATCAAAAGCAGAAAAGAATAAGTATTAAATGCATCTTTTATTGATCATAATGCAATAAAAATGACATTCAATAATGGACTTATGAAGCAAAAATTAAAAATTAATCACAAAGCAATCAGATTAAACTTAAAGAATGAATAATCAAAAAAACAAATTATAGAACAATCAATAATTTCATTAAAGATAACATAACAAAATTTGTAGGATGCTGCCCAAGCAGTAATTAGAGGAAAATTTATGTCTCTAAATACTTTCATCAATAAAAGAGAGAAAAAGCAGATCAATGAATTGGTCCTAGAACTAAAAAAGAAACCAAGAAACAAAATTTTAAAAGCTTTAGCACCGAAATAGAATTCATAAAACATTTAAAAAGCAATAAAACAGATAACCTATTAATAAATTTGATTCAGAAAAAGAAAATTTAGATAGATGATAAATAGATATATAGATATATAAATAGATAGATAGATAGATAGATAGATAGATAGATAGATAGATAGATAGATAGATAGATAGACATCACAAAGATATATAATGATGGGACTTAATTTGTGCCAGGATTATTCACTTCAACATTAGGAAAATTCCAAGCATAACTAACCATATCAGTAACAAAAATATAAAAGCAGAAATTTTTTTTGTTAAAATATAATACCCATTCCTATTAAAAACATTAACAAGCACTGGAATAAATAGCTTTCCTTAAAATGATAAGTAGTAAAAATAAGTGCAAGTATTCTGTAATAAAGATAGGATAAAAACTTTTACAGTAAAATCAAGAGTGAAGCAAGGATACCCATTATCACCATTATTATTCAATATTATGTTAAACGTGCTTACAGTACCAATAAGACAAGAAAAAATGACAGTATTCATAGTTAACAAGAAAATAAAACTATCACTTTTTGAAAATAACATGATGACTCACTTAGAGAACCCTAGATAGTCAACCAAAAACTAACCAAAATAACAAGTTCAACAAATTTGCAGGATATAAAATTAAGCTCACACAAATCATTAGCATTTCAGAATATTATCAACAAAATTCAACAGGAAAGAAGTAAAAAAGACAAATTTCATTTAAAATACTTAAAATATAAAAGATTTGGGAATCTACCTGTCAAGATACACAACCCAGGAACACAATTTCCTAGCACCCTTTGCACAAATAAAGAAAGATGCAAGAAACTGGAGAAATATTAATTACTCAGAGGTTGACTGAACTAATGTAATAAAATGAAAATGATACCTAAAGCAATTCACTTATTCAGTATCATACCAAATGATCAAAAATGTATTTTATTGAGCTAAAAAATAAAACAAAATTTATCTAGAGCATAAGAGGTTAAAAAATATCAAAGAAATCTATTTTTTAAAAAAGAAGCAAAGGGATATTACAGTACCAGGTCTCAAACTATAACACAAAGCCATAATCATCAAAACAAATGGTTACTGAGTGAGAAATAGACTGGTGCGTGAGAAGGATTAGACATACAACAGGAATACACTGTATGACAAACACTAGCTCTTGGGGGCAAGAACTCACTATCCAACAAAAATTACTGGGAAAACTGGAAAGTAACCTGGAAAAACAATATATATAAAATTATAAATATCAACATTTCTCACTGTATACCAGTTGCCATATTCCATTGTCTTTAATGAGTCATTTTCAGTTGTGTATCACACTTCATGACCCCATTTCGTTTGGTTTTTTTTTTGGCAAAAATACTGGGAAGATTTGCCATTTCCTTCTCCAACAATGAATAAACAGGCAAACCGGGTTAAGTGACTTGTCCAAGGTCACATGGCTAGTAAGTAGTATCTGAGACTGAGTTTCAGTTAAGGTCTTCCTGCCACCAGGCCTAGCAGTCTATCTACTGGATCACCTAGTTTCCCTCTCATGCATCTTCCTTTCAAATCACAATCAAGTAGTAGTACCTTCCTTGTTATCTTCATATTTCTCAATTCCATGTATTTTCACTGGAAGTTTCTCATACCTGGAATTCTCTGTCTCCTAATCTCTGCCTCATGGTTTTCCTTGTATCCTTCAAGTACCATCTTCTACAAGAATTCTTTACCATTCCTCCTTAATCTTAGAGCCTTCCCTGTGAGAGTATATCTCCAAATTACCTTGTATCTGGTTTATACATAGTTGTCTCTCCCATTAGACTTTGAGTTACTTGAGAACAAGTACTATTTTTTTTATTTTACCTTTCTTTGTATCCTCCAGTACTTAGCAAACATGATACATACATAATAAAAATGGTTTTGATTTTTATAAATTTATAATTCATCAATGCATAGGTCTTGGACATACACTGAAAATGGAAATTGAGTTGGATCAAGGATTACCTGAAAGAAGAAGAATCTGCAGGTTTATTCCCTTTGACAAAATTCCCTTCATGACCCCAAACTTCTCAAAGAACCAAAAGACTTTTATTTTTAACATCAATATTCTACCAGGGGTGGCCAGGAAATTTGGAAACCTTAAGGCTCAAAAAATAAATAATTGAGTCACACTCAGAGGATGGTTTCCAGAAAGAAGGGATTATAAGGAAAAGCTAGAATTGTTTGTTATTTAGAATTAATGATTTAGAAAGGGAATATTATTAAACTAATATTCTCAATTTATAGAATAGGAAACTAAGTCTCAAAGAAATTAACTGAGTTGACCAAGGTTACACAATTGCAAAGTTACAACATTCTCGCTCTATCAGCTAAGATTCTAGAGAGTGGCTAAGACCTAGTACAATTTCTACTTAGCATTAATCTCAAAATGTTGACCTACATATATGGCACCACTGACGTTGTCTCAGTCACCCTAAGTGTGGTCCAAAGGTCACTCCTCATTCCTTGGAGAATTGATGATGGACTGGATACAAAATTGAGTATCCCAGAATCCCAGGTCTCAAATGTTTTTTTCTCCTGATTTTTGAATAACTATGGTGGGTTTTGAACCCAATTCCTGTGGTACTAAGTCTAATGGATTAAGATTTTATAAAAAAAAATTAAAAAGACTAACTAATGGGAGGATAGGTGGCACAGTGGATGGAGCACTAACCCTGGAGTCAGGAGTACCTGAGCTCAAATCCTGCCTCAGACACTTAATAATTTCCTAGCTGTGTGGCCTTGGGCAAGCCACTTAAGCCCATTGTCTTGCAAAAAAAACGACTAAGTCATCCAATGGTAAGGTAAGCAATAATTGATAGATAGAATTTGCCTATACTAGTATCCTTGCAAAGACAAGGAAAGAGTAAAGCCCATAGAATACTGGATAAGATATTCACAGTGTTGTTAAAGTTTTCTTGATTCCAAGTCCAAGACTCTAACCACTAACCCAGACAGCTGCTTACTTTGAGTCGATTTTGCTAAACAGTGAAATTTCCTTAGTAGTTATCCTAACACTTTATAATTATTATTGCTATTATTATTTGAAGAAGAAAAAGAAGGAAGATGCAAAGAATAAGAACAAGAACAAAGAATATGAAAAGAAGAAGAACAAGAAGAACAAGAAAAAGAAGAAACAAAAAACGATGGCAATTCTGCTACAGAAGAGAATTCAGAAGGTAACAGGTTTGTTGGAATGCCTAGTTTGGAAGTGCCTAAGGGAATATTATTTTATAATCATGGAACTTCGAGCATATGCTCTGAGAACACTATTCCAGAGTCAGCTTCTATAATCTCCACTTCAGAGTTCTAATGTTAATCTTAAGGGATTAGGGTATCTTTTTTCTAATGTTATTAGTACCCCTTTCCAAGAATCATGCTGTTAGTCATCAGTGACTAAGACCCTAGTTAAAGAGAACCACTTAATATCATTTAGATTTTTAAAAGGGACATTTACTTTGGAAATGTAGCAAAAATAGAACTACTAACATTTCTGCCTCATATCTTGGGAGAACATTCTCCCTCTACCAGTTTAGTTTCTAGAGAGAGTGACTCAGACCTAGTACAATTTCTATATATCATTAATCTAAAAAACTAGACCTACATATCTGGTGCTGCTAATGGATGAATCTTTGTCTTAGGTACCCTAAAATAAGGTCCAAAGGTTCATCCTCATTCCTTAGAGAATTGATGATGGGATGGATAAAAAAATTGAGCAGAACATAATTCTCAGACTCACAGGTCTCAGGTGTTTTGTTCTCCTGACTTTTGAAACTCACAGTCGACTGGTGGCACAGTGGTAAGAGTACTGGACTTAGAATCAGAAAGACCTGAACTTAAATCTAGCTTCACTTGCTAGGTAGGTGATGCTGGACAAATCATTTAACTTTTGAATGGCTGAATTTTCTCATATACAAAGGTGGATAATAAGAATGCCTACCTCCCAGAATTGTTAGGAGAATCAGATGAGACATTTGCAAAGCATTTTTACAAATCTTTTTTGTTTGTTTTTGCAAGACAATTAAGTGTCTGAGGCCAGATTTGAACTCAGGTCTGCCTGACTCCAGGATGGTGCTCTATTCACTGTACTACCTAGTTGCCCCCCATTTCTATAAATCTTAAAGTGCTGTATAAATTTTAGTTACCATCATCATCATAATCACCATCATCAACATGACTAACTTTGTAGAAAAACAAATTCCTTTGCCTAAGATGAAAACAAAAAAGGACAAATATTGAGACAGCCAAAGATCCTACCCCATATTCATAGGATCATGGGTTGACCTTGTAGTTACTATTCTTTGCCATTACTAGTATCAGCAGAGAAAAACCTAAACTAAAGATCAAACCAGAAAGGTCAGAGGTCAGGACCAACGAGAGCCCTTTGAAGATGATCCTCATTCCAATTCTACAACTTCAGGAAATTCATAAGGCTACTGTCCAACTTGGATTTAAGAAATCTGAACCAGTCATACAAGGTCTATATATACTACACAAAGTACTTTTAAAAATCATTTTTCTTAATATTTTATTTGTTATCCAATTATGTACAATAGTAGTTTTTTGTAAGGTTTTGAATTTTACAATTTTCCCTCACCATCCCTTCCCTCCCTCCATCCCCCCCACAGAATGCAGTCCCATAATCTTTCCACTATTTCCATGCTATACATTGATCAAAATTAAATGTGTTGAGAGAGAAATCATATCCTTGAGGAGAAAATAAAATATTAGGGATAGCAAAATTATGTAGTACATAAGATACTTTTTTTTTTTTTTAAAAAACGAAGGTAAAAGACTTTGGTCTTTGTTTAAACTCCACAATTCTTTCTCTGGATACAGATGGTATCCTCCACTGCAGGTACTGTAAAATTGTCCCTGATTATTGCATCGATGGGATGAGCAAGTCCATTAAGGTTAAACAGAACCCCCATGTTGCTCTTAGGGTGTACATTTTTTTGGTTCTGCTCATCTCACTCTACATCAGTTCATGATCAGGCTTCTCTGAAATCCTGTCCCTCTTGGTTTCTAATAGAAAAATAATTTTCCATAACCTACAACATATTTCATAACATAGCATAACACAATTTGTTCAGCCATTCTGCAATTGATGGACATTCACTTGATTTCCAATTCTTTCCTACCAGAAACAGGTCTGCTCTAAATATTTTTGTATAAATGATGTTTTTACCCTTTTGCATGATCTCGTCAAAGTATAGACCCAGTAGTGGTATTGCTAGAACAAAGGATATGCACATTTTTATTGCCCTTTGAGTATAATTCTAGATTGCTCTCCAGAAAGGTTGGATGAGTTCACAGCTCCACCAACAATGTATTAGTGTCCCAGATTTCCCACATCCCTTCCAACATTGAACATTGTCTTTTCTGGTCATATTGGGCAATCTGAGAGGTGTAAGATGGTGCCTCAGAGCTGCTTTAATTTTCATTTCTCTAATCAGTAATGATTTAGAGTAACTTTTCATATGACTATGGATAGCTTTGATTTCCTCATTTGTAAATTGCCTTCGCATATCCTTTGACCATTTGTCAGTTGGGGAATGGCTTGATTTTTTTTATACAAATTTGACTCAGTTCTCTATATATTTTAGAAATGAGTCCTTTTTCAGAAATACTAATTGTAAAAATTGTTCCCTAATTTATTACATTTCTTTTGATCTTGGTTACAGTGGTTTTATTTGTGCAAAAGTGTTTTAATTAATGTAATCAAAATTATCTAATTTGTTTTTAATGATGTTCTCTATCACTTCCCTGGTTATAAGCTGCCTCGCTTTCCATAAATCTCACAGGTAAACTATTCCTTTATATCCTAGTTTGCTTATAATGTTGTCTTATATAATATTGTCCTGTACCCAATTTGATTTTATTTTGGAATAGCCTGTGAGATATTGAGGTTCCTGCTACACTAACTTCTAATCTTCCCAACAGGTTTTTTTCTTTTTTTTTTTTAGGTTTTTGCAAGGCAAATGGGGTTAAGGGGCTTACCCAAGGCCACGCAGCTAGGTAATTATTAAGTGTCTCAGACTGGATTTGAACCCAGGTACTCCTGACTCCAAGGCCAGTGTTTTATCCACTATGCCACCTAGCTGCCCCTTCTCAACAGTTTTTAATGAAGAAAGAATTCTTATCCCAGAAGCTGGACTTTTTGAGTTTCCAAGCAGCAGATTACTAATATCATTTTCTGCTGTCTCTTATGCAGATAATCTATTCCACTGATCCACCACTCTGTTTCTTAGGCAATACCAGACAATTTTGATGACTGATGATTTATAATATAATTTTAAATCTGGTAAGGCTAAGCTACCTTCTTTTGCACCTTTTTCCCCTTAATCTCTGGATATTCTTGACTTTTTGTTTCTCCATATGAATTATTACAATTTTTTCTAGATAATTAATTTTTTGGAAGTTTTTGGAAACAATGCACTAAATAAGCAATTTACTTTAGGTAAAATTTTCATTTTCATTAAATTATCTTGGTATAGCTATGAGAAGTTGATATTTTTCCAGTTATTTAAATCTGAGTTTATTTGCATGAAAAGTGTTTTATAGTTCTTTTCATAGAGTTTCTGAGTCTGCCTTGGCAGGTAGACCCCCATGTCTTATATAGTCTGTAGTTATTTTAAATGGAATTTCTCTTTCTAGCTCTTGCTGCCCCTATCATGGTAGTAATATACATACATACATACATACATACATACATGTGTGTATATGCATGTGTGTGTGTATATATATGTATAAATGCTGAGGATTTATGTGGGTTTATTTTATGTCCTTTATTATATATATATTGCTAAAGTTGCTAATTGTATCTAGTAGCTTTTTAGATGATTTTTTAGGATTCTCTAGGAATAGCATCATGGTATCTGCAAAGAGTGAGAGTTTTGTTTCTTCCTTCCCAATTTAATTCCTTCAACTTATTTTTCTTCCCTTATTGCTGATGCTAATATCTCTAATATAATTTTGAATAGTACTGGTGATAATGTGCATCCTTGTTTCACCCATGAGCTTATTGGAAATGCCTCTAGCTTATCCCAATTGCATATAATGCTTGCCAGTAGTTTCAGATAGATACTGCTTAGCATTCTAAGGAACAATCCATTTATTCCTACACCCTCTAGTGTTTTTAGTATGAATGGGTGGTATATTTTTCTCAAAGGCTTTTTCAACATCTATTTATATAAATCATATGATTTCTGATAGGTTTGTTATTGATATAATTATAGTAACAGTTTTCCTAATATTGAACCAACTCTGCCTTCCTGGGATAAATACTGCTAGGCCATAGTGTATTATCCTGTGATAACTTGCTGTAATTGATTTGCTAAGATTTTATTTACGACTTTTGCATCCATATTCATTAGGGAAATTATTCTATAATTTTCTTTCTCTGTTTTGACTCTTCCTGGTTTAGGTATCAACACCATAATGGTGTCATAGAAAGAGTAAGACAGAGTTCTGCCTTCACCTATTTTTCCAAAGAGTTTATATAGAATTGGAATGCATTGTTCCTTAAATGTTTGACACAATTCACTTGTGAATCCATCTGGCCCTGGAGATTGTTTCTTAGGAAGTTCAGTGCTAGCTTGTTGAATTACTTTTTCTGGGATAGGGTTATTTAGGTATTTAATTCCCTTTTAATTTAATCTGGGCAACATGTTTTCATAAATATTCATACATTTCACTTAGATTATCAAATTTATTGGCATACAGTTGGGCAAAACAATTTTGAATTATTACTTCAATTTCCTCCTCATTGGTGGTGAGTTCACCTTTTTCTTTTATGATAGTAGTAATTTGGTTTTCTTTCTTTTTTAATCAAATTAACCAAAGAATTATAAATGTTATTGGATTTTTGACTTAGCCCATAAATTTTGGTATGTTGTCTCATTGTCATTATCTAGGATGAAATCATTAATTCTCTATATAATTTGTTTCTTGACCCACTCATTCTTTAAAATGAGGTTATTTTGTTTCCAATTAATTTTAGGCCTATCTCTCCCTGGGTCATTATTACACGTGATTTTTATTGCATTATAAGCTGAGAAGGAAATAATCACTATTTCTGCCTTTCTGCATTTGATTATAAGGATTTTATGCCCTAGTACAAGGTTAATTTTTTTGTTAAATGCCTTGAAGAAAAAAAAAGTATATTCCTTTCTATCTCCATTCAATTTTCTCCAAAGATCTATCATGTGTTGGTTTTCTAACATTCTATTTACCTCCTTCTTTCTTGTTTATTTTATGGTTAAATTTATCTAAATCTGAGAGAGGGAGGTTGATATATCCTACCAGAAGAGTTTTGCTTTTATGTTTTCCTATAACTCATTTAGCTTCTCTTCTAAGAATCTGGATGCTATACCATTTGGTGCATACCTATTTAGTATTGAAATTGCTTCATTGTCTATGGTACCTTTTCAGAGGATGTAATTTCCTTCCTTATCTCTTTTAATGAGATCTATTTTAGGTGCTGCTTTGTCTGAGATAAGGAATGCTATCCCTGCTGTTTTCACTTTCAGCTGAAGCAATATATATTCTGCTCCAAACTTTTACTTTTACTCTTAATGTATCTCTCTACTTTTGATGGATTTCTTGTAAGCAGCATATTGTAGAATTCTGGTTTTTATTTCATTCTGGTATTTGCTTGTTTTAGGGAAGAGGTAATCCCATTCACACTCAAAGTATAATTACTACTCTTTATTGCCCACCATTCTATTTTTCCTGTTTGTATTTTCCCCTTTTTTCACTTTATCCATATTCCACAGTAGTTTACTTCTGAAATCACCTCCTTCAGTGTGTTTTCCTCCTTATATCCACTCCTTCCCCTATCTTTCCCATTTCCTTTCTCCCTTCCCTTCCTTCTGTTAGTTCCCCTTTTCCTCCCCCTACCCCCTTTCCCCTTCAAAAATTTGAAAGGTAAAATAAGCTTCTTAACTTAATTTAGTGTGGGTATGTTAATCCTTCTTTTAACCAAATCTAATGAGAGTAAGATTCAGGCATTTCTCACCTCCTCCCTTCTTCCCCTCTATTTCAATAGGGCTTTTGTACCTCTTCCTATAATGTGATTTACCTCATTCAATTTCCTCATCCTGCCATCTCTTTACTGTTCTCCCTTTTTAAGGAGATATTGTTTTTAAATCATTCTGTCAGAGTCACTGAAAAATCATGAGTGTCCATTAATTCTGGCTAAGTATTTTCTCTCTAATAAAGTTACAGTTTTCAAGAGTTATGATAATCTTTCTCCCAGGTGGAGATATAGACAGTTTCATCTTATTTCTTTTCCCATTTTTAACTTTTCATGTATATCCTGAGTTTCCTGTTTCAATGATTATTTTGCCTTCTGGTTCCATAATATCAGAGCAATTTCCCTTCAAAAGATCCTGAAATATTTACCCCAGCCTTTTTTTATCCTCAATGTGTTAAGGAAGCCCAATAATTCTTAAGTTATCTCTCCTTAGGGCAGCAAGATAAGGAAGCCCAATGATTCTCAAGTTATCTCTCCTCAGAGCAGTGGATAGAACACCAGCCCTGGAGTCAGGAGTACCTGTGTTCAAATCTGGCCTCAGACACTTGATAATTGCCTAGCTGTGTGACCTTGGGCAAATGACTTAACCACAGTGCTTTATATAAATAAAAATTTGAAAAAATAAAAATAAAAAGTTGAGACTCCTGGATCTATTCTATAGTTCAATAGTTTTGCCAATGAGGTATTTTATGTTTTCTTCTATTTTTTCTATTTTTTGTTTTGTTTAACAGATACTTGTTGTCTCATGAAGTCATTAGTTTCCATAGATTCCATTCTTTTTTGTAGGGATGAATTTTCTTCATTTACCTTTTGCAACTCCTTTTCTACTTGCCTAATTATGATTTTGAGTGAATTATTTTATTTTTGCACTTGTCCCACTGTATTTTCCAAGGATGTTTTTCTTGCTGAAAGGTTTTAATTTTTTCTTGAAAGGTGTTCATTTTCTCATGAGCTTTTTTCCAATTGATTTTTAAACTCCTTCCTGATCTCTTCTAAGAAGTGTTTCTGGACTGGAAAGCAATTCATATTTTCCTCAGAAGTTCTAGTTCTCTCTGAGTTATGGTCTTTGTCTTCAATGTAGTTTTCAATGGACCCCCACCATGGCTTTTCTTCATTTTCCTAGGATATTATGTTGGGGGAGGGGCCAGTTCCTAGGTCTTTGGTTTTGAAAACCCTTGAGGCTTTGCTTACTGGGTTTAGTGGCCTGGCCAGGAGGGGGTGCTAGAGGCTTTCTCTGGAGTATATGTGACCTTAATTTGTGGCTCACTCCTTAGGTCTGAGGGTGCGGGGGCAGCAGCAGGGTCTGAATTATCCTTGAACAGTATGTGCTAGACTCTTGGGCTTTATGGGTAATCTTATTATAGTGAGAAAGATCTGCTTCCCACGCCTGAGTCTGGGAGGGTTGCTGAGGGGCCTGTTACTGTATTTGTTCTGGGAAGAATCCCTTTTTCTCCCCAGGGATGGGGGTACTAACCTGAAAAATATGCAGCTTGCAGCCCTGGTCTTCCAGTCCTTCAGACCTGACTGGATTAATGTCTAGCCACTGTGCTGGAGTTCTCCCACCAGATGCACTGGAACTTTTCCTCAAACTTTACTGGAGCTCTCCCGCCTGCTCACAAAGCTAAAACTTCCAAGGCTATTCTCAGGTTAGACTCAAATCTTACCCTGCTGCCCCTGCGCTGGCTCTCTGCTATCTACCCCCAGCTTACCCACATTCCCCTGAGACAGACCTTGTTGGTAGATGTTCTTCTTTGCTCTTTCTGGATTTTGTGAATCTGAATTCTGTTAAGAGGCTTGATTCGTATTAGTTCTGAGGGAAAGCTAGGAGTCCTTAGGACAGTGCCTGGCTTTTCTCTGCCATTTTGGCCAGAAGCACAAAGTACTTTCATTATACATTTATATGACTTTCCAGTACTCAGTAGTACTCAATCTCTTTTTCTTCAGAAATTGTCTCAGTGGTGTTTTATGCAGGTTAATAAAGAAATGTCCAATACTCGATTACAATGTACAGAACTTGACAACAGAGTGACATAAAATCCTAATTCCTCAATGCACTGTTTCAGTTAGGGTCATCTTAGAGGAAGAAAAGTAGATTATGAAGTTCTGTCATGAAGGAAATCTAAGCCAAAAGTGAAACTTTGGGACTTTGAAAAGGGGAATGGTGATTGCATTAACTGAAGAGGGAAAATTGTATTTTTTGTTTTTGAACAATTTTGAACAATATGTTTTTTGTATCCATGGGGCCATGTCAGTTCTTTTTATCTTTTGCATTTTTATATTTGCTATCTTGAGTGTTTATTTAAGCTCTATAAATCCCATTTTTACATTTGTGATATCTTAGACATGACTTACACATAACCTATTGGATATTTTTCAGATTAAACTCTGGGAGGGATGATAAGCCTAGAAAATGATATTTTAGAGTCATAGCCAAAATTTCTTCTTTTCCTTAGATTTGATAGTTTTTCAAAATGTCACCATGGTATAATTAAATGTTTTTGTCATTTGAAACAAAATGATTTAACTTTATCTATTTTTTAAGATTTTATTTATTTTGAGTTTTACAATTTTTTCCCTAATCTTCCTCCCCCCCACACAAAAGACAGTCTGTTAGTCTTTACATTGTTTCTATGGTATACAATGATCTAAGTTGAATGTGATGAGAGAGAAATAATATCCTTAAAGAAGAAAAATAAAGTATAAGAGGTAGCAGAATTACATAACAAGGTAACTTTTTTTTCTAAACTGAAGGTAATAGTCTTTGGTCTTTGTTCAAACTCCATGATTCTTTCTCTGGATAGAGATGGTATTCTCTATCACAGATACCCCAAAATTGTCCCTTATTGTTGCACTGATGGAATGAGAGAGTCCATCGAGGTTGATCATCACCCCCATGTTGCTATTAGGGTGTACAGTGTTTTTCTGGTTCTGCTCATCTCACTCAGCATCAGTTCATGCAAATCCTTCTAGGCTTCCCTGAATTCTCATCCCTCCTGGTTTCTAATAGAATAATAGTGTTCCATAACAAATTTATACCACAGTTTGCTAAACCATTCCCCAATTGAAGGACTTACTTGATTTCCAAATCTTTGCCACCACAAACAGAGCTGCTATGAATGTTTTTGTACAATGCTTTTTACCCTTTTTCATAATCTCTTCAGGGTATAGACCCAGTTGTGGTATTGCTGGATCAAAGGATATGCACATTTTTGTTGCCCTTTGGGCATAATTCCAAATTGCTCTCCAGAAAGCTTGAAGAACTTTATACATTTCTTCAAACTTCCTCTTAGCTTTGGCCCTTTCCTCTTCAACACAAAAGAGAAGATTTATCTACCTTAAATTTGTCATCATTGTTCCTTTGCATTGCAATTCATAATCTCATGCCATTTACATATACTACACCTGAAAAAACCATGGATTATTTGAAGGTAAATTTTCATGTAGACCTAGATTATATACTTTCCCCACTTAGCAATGAGATATTATTTTGGGACAGTGTCAGTTTAATAAATCAGATTAGCATACTAGAATTCGAGTCTTAGGAAAACATTTCACTACTTACATTCTCAAACTTTTGAGATAATATGATTAAATATTCTCTAATTATTCTTTTCTTAATAATAGATGGATTATCATCTGTAATGGTGAAGGGGTTCCTATTCAGTCTTAAACTGGCAAAATCACAGATTATCCACTTTCTAAGGCAGTTGAATAGAATGAGGGTAGGGAATTTTCTATAGCACTAGGAAGGGTAAAACTACTCAAAAGCAGAAATATTTATATTTAAGAAAATGCAAATTGAGTTGGCATTGTGATATTGCTGTTATAATCATGTGAGTATGTTATGCTGGCACTAGTAGCAAATGGGGCTACAACAGATAAGCTTCTTCAGATTTTTCTTGTCCCCTTTCCAAGCCTAATTTTTGTCCAGGTAATAGTCATTTAAGAAAGAATACAGAAGTTAGCCTCAATCTGTTACATGGGTCATGGAGTTATCTTGGAGAGAAGAAAATCCAACTTTGCTGGGCAGAATTCATGTCCTACTCTGGTACCTATTTTCTGTTTTTTCTAAAGCTATTGATGGAATTTTTGAAAGGTGAAGTCACTTGGAGGCTTAGACATGATGCAGACAGATATGCTTTCTTACCTATATGGACATAAGTCCAAGCTAGACCTGACTCCCTAATGAGTCTTTTTCCAAATGAAGTAAGTAGAAAGTCATTTAGGATCTAACAATCCTAAAACAGGAAAGAAATAACCCAAGCCCCCACCTGATTTCCAAGTAGACCCATTCCTAAACAATAAAAAAGTTTGTATTCCCTATTCATTATCTTAGGATGTTCTTTATTTTGTCTTAACTCAATCTTCCTCATATTCTCTTATTCTTTCTGCAAAGGAAATGGAGGGTGATTAACAATATTCCACAGGGTGCCCAGTCAAATAGAGAAAAAACTCTACCCATAGGAAATGAATTGAGGAGCAATTCAGTTTCTTGTATACAATTGAAAAAAAGACCCATCACATCCCCAAAGCTTTATGACTTGAAATGAAATTGCTGTCCATGCTGCAATTTCAGTACTACATTAGCAAGAGGAGAGCTTTGCCATCCTCTTAGTGGCATGTGTTTTGTGTGGGGGGTTTCAAGTGTAAGCAGCAGAAGAGTTGTTATATCAACTCCTGTCATCCAAATAAAACTTCAGCCATCAGCATCATGGAAACCAGCTGTCCCTGTTCAAGGGGAAAAAAGTTTAATCGTTTTCAAGAAGCCAAATACTTTTCCTGTGTGGTTTCTTAGAACTCAGTTCTGATACAGGGAATGTGTCTAATTCCCTGTGTAATCTAATTGAAGGAGGACTATCAGTCAGAGTAAAAAATCCAGTCAAACCAGTTTGCTGACTGACTAGACAATGTTCATGGCCCAACATGTAGGTGTGGGTTATGGAAGATTAAAGAAGCTTCATAAGACGTAATGAATCTAATAACAACCTTTCAATGGCAAAATATTTATGGAGTACCTAATATTTGCCCAATACAGTGCTAAGCACTCTAGTACAAGGAATGCAAATCAGAAGCATTCCTGTACTCATCCTTAGGCTGTGCTCCAAAACTTCATTTGTCAAGTAGTAGGAGCCCAGAGCATAGTTTCTCATAGAAACAATTGTTCACATGATGATGAGATCTAAAGTCAACATACAAAAGCCTATTTAACCCCCAATATATCTAGTTACCCAAAATAAGACAATTCAGTTTGGATCAATATAATCCAACAAGCATCTATTAACTGCAAATAAATGCAAGGCACTATATTATGTGTTGAGGACACAAAGACCAAAACGAAGTCTTTGCCACTTTGACAATCCCCTAAAGAGATACACATAAACAAATAAATACAAAAAAGCTCAATAAGTAAACGAAAAGTAATTTTTTGAATGAGAGAACCCTATAAGTAAATGTTTCTATTAGAAAATCCATTGAGTAGCCACAGTACCAGTAGCAAAATAGAAGTTCTCTTTCCCCCTTTTCACCATCTATACTCTCTTAAGTACCTCTTTTGTAGCCTAGAGTCTCCCCCAGCCCTAAAGTACTCATATGAAATTCTGGGGCCTGAGGAAGGGGCTCCAGAAATTTTACAGCTGAGAAACTAAAGAGGGCATAATCCCTTGGTCTTCCTCATTTCCCTTCTCTGACTCTCTCCATTCCTATCTTTCCTTTCTTCCTGAGTCCCCAAGAAATGAACCACCTGCTTCCCTTTCACAGTCACTATTTACCATTTCTCTTTCCAAATTGTTCTTTATTCCTCCCACTGCAGAGTTAGATGGAATCTCTTAGCTCCTCTCCTGACATGAGCACACAGACCTTTTAAGACTTTCTAAGTGATTTCTACTGTTAGTGGAAACTGAAAAAGAAACAGAATAAAAATAATTTCCTAATGTCTTTCTTTCCTCTTCGTTCCTCTTCTTCTTCTTTCTTCTTTTTTCTTTCTTCTTTCTTCTTTTTCTTCTTCCTTCTTTTGTCTTTCTTCATCTTCCTATTTCTTCTTTTGTTCAGTTAGATCCTATAAGGGAATGCAAAGATGTGCATTTTAGTTGGTTTGCCATTATTGAATGTACAAGAGGAATGAAGATTCCACTGTATTTTATCATAGTTTTTTGGGTGGGGTAGTTGTCTAGGAAAATGTAGAATAGGGACTTCTATGTTGCCTCTAAGACAACAATTAAAACTAGAGGTTATAACAATGGCATTGAGTCTGGGAGGTAAAAGAAAGGAGGATGCCCTCCCCATGCATGGACTGGCATGGTCAGTTCTGTTATTTAAGATTTGGCACTAAAATAGAATGTGAAGTGAGGACTGGCCTTAAAGTTGAACAATTTTAAGCAGCAATGGGAAAGTGAGGAACAAGGGAAGGAAAGAAGAGAGGAACCTAAACAGCAGTTATGCATAGTACTTGGAGCAGATAGACAATTAGGTAGTACAGTGGATAGAGCACTGACCTCAGAGTCAAGAAGTCAAAGGTTTGAATCCAGTCTCAGAAACTGGACACATACTCTTTGTGTGACCTTGGACAAATCACTTAACTCTGATGGCCTTGCATCCAGGTCCATCTCTAGCCATCCCAATTCATATCTGTCCACTGGAGCCAGATGGCTTTGGAGGGGAAAATGAGATTGGTGACTTAGCACAACAGCCTTCACTCAAATCTAATTCATGTGCTTGTCACAGCATCACCTCTCCTGGTGTCCTGGTCTTCTTTGAGATCAAAGGACAAAAACATATCAAAACCAAAATTAGACCTTAATAAATATTTGTTGAATAGAGAAAGAAGGAGAGTTTCTAAAATTGCTGTGGTCACATAGATTAGAATTCCCGGGTGACCTAATGAAGGAAATGAGGAAAGTACTTATGTGAACTTATTTCAATAGAGTGTAGAACATGAATTATACAAGAATCTTAGCTTCATAGTGATTTCTATTTAGATGAATGCATAAGATGAACAGATTTTTTGTTTAACGGAGAACAATTAAGTGCTAGCTAAAACTGAGAATAAGTACCTTAGATTTCAGAGAAAAGAGTATCCAGTAATTCTCTCTAGGCATTGCTGCCAGATAGTTTTTAACTAACTCTGAAATAGTATTTCATGGAAGAAGTTAACATTTGCTGTTTTTTTTTTTAATGGGTAAAGGAATCATCATAAACAGATAAAATTGAATCTCTGTCAAATTTAGAAAAGATATGAGGCAAATGAAATTTCCATTCTGGTGCTTACACTAGCAAGCTTGGGGAAGCAGTCCCTCAAAAACGAGGGAGAAACAATCCATAGTGATGATCACCCTTGAGGTAATGTCCAGGATTTGTTTCCGCTAATCTCTAAGGGATCTCAATCAAACAATTAATCCAAAATCATTGTTTAAATATGGACTAAGTTCTAGAAACTATGCTAAATTCTGGGACCATAAAGAAAATAGCAAAATAAATTCTTGCCCACAAGGAGTCTGCATTTTAATGTGAGAGACAACAAAAATTGGCATATACAAGATTCATAGAGAACAGATACAAAGTAAAGTAATCTCAGAGTAGAAAACACTAGCCACTGGTGAAATCAGGAAAGGTTTCTTATAAGAAATTGGCCTCAAGGTCAGAGAAAAATATAAGTCTCCAGGGAGGTGGTACTCTTCCCCAGAGTACCCACCCTGAAACAAATATCATTTACACTGTGCTAGCTATGGTTTTGGTGTCTGAAATTCAAACTATATTCAAAGTATAAGCAAGATTTCAATGGCTAACAAATCTGCCAACGTTTAAAGCAGCAAGTTGCCCAAAATGAAATTAAGATCATAGTTTATTATCAGCCTTAGAGTGAATGGTTTAAACCCACAAAATAAAATTATCTGTCGTTTTAATAAGCCTCTTACAATGACTTTAAACATGTCATTAAGTAAACATACAAAAAAGAGCCCCAAAGAAGTTGTTTTAAAAAGAGTAACAATTGGGAATGAAAAGTGTTATCACTGGATAATAGACTCCTGCAGTCTAGATAAAGGACTCAACTGCTTAAGCCAAAATAAACACCAGAGTAAAGCCAAGGCATTTATTTTCCAAGTGGAAGACATTGATCCTATGACACATTTCTATTACAATGGATTTATTTCTGTTGCAGTCAGCACTCCACTAGATGTAATTATACTGTCTGAGGCAGAGTTGCTCAGTATAGGCAAAGTAGATCTCAGCACTGTTATTTGCCCATATTGTATATAGGGCCATGTTCACAATTTGTGTGCTTGAATTTCCAAAAGGCAAGGACCTGCACTATGGGAAAACCAAACCAATAAGGGAATAATTTTCACCTCAATGGGGGATACTTATTTGGGCCCCATAAAACAAAAAGTCATTGAGTAAGGCAAGGTTGGGGACACTAGAAAATTCTGTTTTTAGGTATAGCAGCTGCATATTCAATCTCCAAATGGAGTGTAGGAAGTGCTACTTTAAGAAACAGAATGTTGCCTGAAAATGAGGGTTATCCACTCAGGTATAATATTTTATATGACTAATGAATTCTGGTCATTACCTCTGTTGTTTTAGCTACCCGGATTCATAATCTAGGATGTAACTCTAGAGGCAACTGAAATATTGATGCAAAAAAAGTTGAAGGACACTCCACATAGCCCTAAAATAAAACCTCAGAATGGGCAAAAAGATAGAAAAAGATAAAACAGAACAGTAATTTCCCAAAATACATGATAATGTATAAGACAAATAACAATGAATAATTTTTAGGCAGAGTACCTGTTTGAAGTATTGTGATTTAGGAATCATGGTGTCTATATTTGCAGAAGAATGTGCTCATAGTTTGGAGGGAAGTATGTTCTATTTCTGTTTTCATTGTGATGATCTTCATTAAATGCCTTTGTTTTGAATTAGTCTTGTCAACTCTGATATAAAAGTTAAAATGTCAATTGGGACTGACATTTCAATTTATGACTTTTAGAGTAAATGACTTTTACGATTTTTAATCTATGGTTTTTACAGCAAATAACTTGAAAAAGGATCCTGAATGTGGGGTTTTTATAAGCTACGAGAGAAAATATCCCCAATTCTACATATAATGGGAAGTATTATAAGTATGGACACATTAATTGGAGCCAGATTATAGAGAACATTTAATGTCAGAGAAATAAATTTACACTTTATTTAGTAGTCAATGCATGTTACTGAATCTGGAATCTTCTCATTGCTCACCTGTCTCTTTGGCACACAAGCTTCCTTCAGAGCACAATTCAAATATTATTTTCTTTATAAAGCAATTTCCAAAAGCTTCCAGAAACCCTTACCTAGCTTTTAGTATTATCTCCCTCTTGAGATTATCTTCTTAATTTCAGTTTATACTTTCTATTTAATTATTTCTGTCCAATTTTATACCATCAGTGCTATATGACCTTCTTTAAAGAAGGTTCTAGTTTGGCTAGGTGGTGTAGTGGATAAAGCACTGGCCCTGGAGTCAGGAGTGCCTGGGTTCAAATCCAGTCTCAGACACTTAATAATAACCTAGCTCTGTAGCCTTGGGCAAGCCACTTAACCCTGTTGACCTTGCAAAATCCTAAAAAAAGGTTCTACTTTTCTCCCTAATCCCAACATTTTCCAAATAGAAAGCTTAAAGGATGGTGGGTGTTTGAATGTAATTGAATGAGGAGAGGGTTGATATGATGACATTGTGTTTCTAAAGATTACTCAAGTAGAGGTTGCACTGGAGAGCAGGCAAATTAGAAGCAAGGAATCTAGTTAAATGGGCGCAAAATAGGGACAATAATTAGAGATGAGGGTCTGAAGTAGGGTGGTTATATGAAAATAGAGAGAAGAGGCCTGATGCAAGAGAATGTAGAGATTAAGAAAAAAATATTTGGCAACAGAATAAAGTTAAGAAAGGAGAGGGAAGAGTCAAAGTCAATCTTAATATTGAAAGATTGGGATGTGGAAGAATGATAATGTCATTAACAGAACTTATGAAGTGACATAGGAGGAAGGACTTGAAGGATTAAGGGGATTTCAGGCTTAGATATTGAATTTGCAGTGCTAAAAATTCCCAGGTGGAGATAACTAACAAACATTTGGAAATATAAGATTTTCAATAAACAAGCATAAAATACATACTATATTCAAATCATTGAGGTTACAAAACCAAAACCAAAATCTAAAACAATAATCCACAATCTTTTATAGGTATCTTACATATTATAAGAGTAGAAAATATGGACACACAATAAGTAAATACAGAATACATATGAATTAGTGTTAGAGAGTACTAACAATTGAAAAGATCAGTAAAGGCTTGATGTAGAAGTTGCAACTTGAGCTTTATTTTGAAGTAAGGAGGAACACTTATGTGTAATAGATGAAAGGAATGCAAATAAGATCAGCAACAGAGAAGCAGGAGGAGAGCCATGAAATTCTATGTCATGGAAATCAGAAGAGGAGAGTTAAGTTCTTGAGTGGTCAAGAGGGAAAGGGAGAGGAAAAAGACAAGAGCACTGGATTCGGCATCAATGAAGGAACCTTAGATGATTTCATTAGAGTGGTGGCAACAAAAACTAGCTTAGATTTTGAGGCTTGCGGTTCATTCTTTCTAAATCCAACATCACCCAACTGTCTGATGTTTATCACTGTCTCTCTGTCAATCTATCTCTCTTCTCTCTGTATGTCTCTGTCCCTGTATCTCTGTCACCCTCTCTCCCTTTCCCTCTCTCTTACCTCTCTCTGCCCATTTCTCTCCCTCTTTCTCTCTTTCCCTATGTCTTTGTCTCTGTCTCTGTTTCAATTTCTATATCACTCTTTGTCTCTTTCTCTCTGTCTCTATCTCTGTTTCTGTGTGTGTGTTTGCATGTGTTTGTGTGTGTGTGTGTGTGTGTGTGTGTGTGTGTGTGTCAAACTAAGATCCACTCCATCTAGATGTAGGAGAGCTTCAAAGACAAACTTTGCCTCCATAATTTTATTTAGTAGCTTACCAAGACAACCTTTGGCAACTAATTTTCACAGGGATAATTTAGGGACAGTCAGGGGTAGAAAAAGAGATACATGAAAGGATCAATTTTTGCTTGTCCTTTATTCTTGAAAAGGAGTAATAACAGTGATGTCATTCCTTGAGAGTGATTTGGATTTAAGAGAGGCTTAAATGCTGTGCAAAATCCTCACCCTCACTCTATCCCTTAGAATTATCCAAGTCTAGTGACAACAAAAAAGTCAAGACAACTGATGATGGCCTTGTATACAGAGATTGATCTTGGCCTTTCTAGGCCCCAACTGTAAAAGAGAGACAGAGACAGAGTCAGATAGGGACAAAGACATTTGGACATTTTGCTACATGTCGTTAATTATACAATTCCCTAAAAACTTTTCTCAAATAACTTTCTCCAGGAAACCTTCCCTGATACCTTCAGTAAGTGATAATCTTTTCTTCCCTGAATCTCATACAGCTTCTATTGCTGCTGCTGCTTTTCTTTTTCTTTGTAGCCTTTTTCCTATTTCATCTTGTATTTACAGTAGCATGTCTTGTTTATTTTAATTTTAGTAGTCTATGTTTATGTCATAGCAACCTATTAAAATAGAAACAGAGTGAGAGCAAGGACTTTATCTTAACTGAACTTTATTTATTCTAGACCCAAGAAAGGACTTCATTTTAATGGAATTAAGCATTTATTAAGGGACTTATTATGAATACTATGTACCCTATACTATAAGAGGTTTTCTTACCTATTTTTTAAAAATTGAATGGAGTGGAATGGTAATTCCTTCTTCTGCTCTATAATACTGCCACTGACAGTTTGGATGCAATTTTGCATAAAAGGCCTTACCAAAATCTTCATAGTTGCTTCACAATCTAAGTCAAATCAAACTGAGGATGAGAAATTACTGCTGCTCATTTGAGGAAGAAGGATGAAGTCTTCCTCACAGAAGCCAGAATAGATCACCTTTGCAAGATGTAGTAACACCTGAATGGAAAAGTGCTCCTTCAAAAATTAGACCAAAGATGTAGGGAAATGTAGGTTTTTTAAATATTATCACTCCAAGTTTTCTCTTTTTAATAACTCATTTACTATAACACAAGGGGTTTCTGGATGAGCAGCAGCAGACAAATTTACTGACGCAAAATGATGATTTCTGACAGAATGTGATGAATATTTGAAAATCCTTCCATTTCTTGGCCAAGATGTAGAACAGACACAAAAGAACAGACACAAAATGACATGATGATTAGGGTGTGACAAAATCATGAGCTCTTTCAGTTTTCAGTTAAGCAATATATAGTTTTCTCAGAATTAAAATGTAAATGAAAAACACTACATTTAAATTTAAATTTGGATGTTGACATTATAAACATAAGATAATAATAATGGCAATTACATAGTGCTTATTGTTAGACACTGTGCCAAAGCAAGTCATGACTATTATCTCATTTGAACCTCAGAATAAGCATGGGAGGTAGATGGTCCCCATTTTAGAGTTGAGGAAACTAAGTCATACAACTAGTAAGAGACTGAGGCCAGATTTGAATTTAGATCTTCCTGCCCAAGTACTCTGTACCACCTATGTGGTTTAGCTTAATGTTCAGATCAATAATCCTCAACTTTCTTTGGAAGTTTAAAGCAGTCTATTGGTATTTATCTAATGAGTCTTCTACCATCTCAAATAGATGAAATGGAATAGACGAAAGGAGCATTTTAAACACCTACCATATACCAAGTGCAGTTATTTTCTCATGTTATATAAAATAATGGACAATTAATAGATAACATGGTCTGACAACCCATTTTATTTATTTGGAGTACTTTCTCATAATTTTAGAAATAGTTGAATACAAAACCATATCAAATAATGTTAGGTAAGCTATTTGGGACTGAAACTAATGTCTGGAATAAGTAGGGCTGTCCATTATTTGAAAATGGACATCTGTGTGATGGTTTATTATTCTCCAAAATGGAGTGTTTGTTGTGGTGTAGGGGGAAAAGCATAAAGCTAGTGATATAGGCTATGTTATTTTTACCCATCTTACCTTGGGCAAGTCAATATGCATCTCTGGTCCACAATTTTCAATTTTAAAATGAGGTATTGGGTAAGATTATCTTTAGGGTCCCTTTTAGGAAAAATTCTATTTCTTTCCTCATGTGAGGGACTTGTTTTGCTTGTTTTCACTAGAGTACATTCTAGTTAATGACTGCATAGCTACTAATATCTCTGGTAGAGAAGTAAAAGTAGTAAAGCATTAAAGATTTTTGTCAGAAAAGGTAGAATCCCTGCTGGTAATAACAAAGATTGAGAAACATTCTCACTAATTCACAGTCATAAATGGATTTCTAAAAGACCAGGCAACTAACATGTAAGGGTCAGGACAGAACTAGGACAAAGTCAGCCAAGTGAGGATGGATACTGAGTGAGGAATGGGCAGGAATAAAAGTTTATTTACTGTTCCAGCAGTCTAGAGTATCTGAAGGACATTGAAACTTTGGAAACCATAGGGATCAATATAGGTAAGTCTATGTTTTCTTATTCTAAAGAGTAAGCTATGTAAATAAAAACTAGGAAGGTAACAGGAGGTAAATGAGTAAGCAAGTCTTGGGGTTAAGATAGGAATGGATTTTAGGATCAAGGAATCAGGTAACTGAAGGCAATGGCCCTACAGAGTAGGCAAAGTAAGTCACATATTAAATAAGGTTTGCATTTATCATACTTAATCTCTAGAACATTATATAATTTTTGTTGGCATTAGTGACATTGGTTCTATGACTAGGGGTAGGATATAATTGCAACTATAAGAAGTCCACAAATTCATGTAAGACTGGTCCTACATGAAGAAAGGACAAAGACCCTACTATTATGACAATATTCCTACAACATTTCACTTAATCAAATGATTAAAGACCTGTTTATGCTTGCTACCAGATCAGGTTTCCAGATGTAATAGAGCACAGCAGTATCTTCTGCCAAGAAGTTGGATAGTTGTGCTAAGACTTCTAGGGTCTAAACCCAGAGGAGACATTGAACATTTCAATCATTTTCCTTCATCTTCATAATTCTTCCCATCCATTAGTATTCCCATTTTAACTCAATTTCCAATCATTAGAATACTCCCCCCTCTCTTATTCTTCCTCATCCTAGTGATACTGAACACCTATCTACTGAAACTAAACCTTCTTTCCTAAACCCAGATAACCACTCATTCCCATAGTATGTGACCTCTATCCCAATGTCCTAACTACAATTCTGTCTACCTTTTCCATCTCTACTCTCTAGAATCCTTGCTCCATAATTAACAAATTTCTTTTCATTTTAGCTCTCTTTCTCTCTTGGCTCCTTTCATCTTCTAGAACTCAATGAAACCTGGACTTTCCCCACATAACATTGAATCCATGGGCATCTTTTTTCAAAATTGGTTTCACCTTCTTTTAATCCCTTTGACACACCTGTAATAGTAGAAGATTTTGAATACTTGAAGCAATTCTACTCTCTCTTGATTGCTTTGTAAATCACTCTTTTCAAATTTATCACCCAAACTAGATCTTGGGGATTCCTAATAATCCCTAGGATATTCTCTTTTAACAATATGTTCAATTGCTGCCTTGCTATTTTTTAATCATCCTCAAATCCTGTCCTCACACTAAGGAACTTCAAAATACATGTTGATGATCCCTCACATAATAGAACTTCCTAGTTCCTCAATTTGCCAGTTCCCATGACCTGTTTCAAAACTACTATCACTAAGATGGTCATAACCTTGAACTTGCCTTCACCTACAAGTTTTGTACTTACACATTCAAGAACTTTGAAATTTCTTTATACAGCCTCTTAGCTAAAGAAAAAATAAGCAAAATATAGACCATAAATGTAGCATAATATTATGATGCTGTTAAAAAATAATAATGAGGGGCAGCTAGGTGGCGTAGTGGATAAAGCACCGGCCCTGGAGTCAGGAGTACCTGGGTTCAAATCTGACCTCAGACACAATAATTACCTAGTTGTGTGGCCTTGGGCAAGCCACTTAACCCCATTTCCCTTTCAAAAACCTAAATAATAATAATAATAATAATAATAATAATAATAATAATAATAATAATAATAACCCTAGTGCAAATAGAAAAGGACTTACATGAATTAATGGAAAGTATAGGTAGGAGAGCCAGGAAAGATACATATACCTACATTGTACATATACATATATTTGAAAATTTGGACATCTGTGTGATTGTTATTATATTACAAAATGGAGTGTTTGTTGTGGTATAGGGGGAAAACAAGTCAATATACTTCTCTAGTCCACAATTTTCATTTACAAAATGAGGTACTGGGTAAGATTATATTTAAGGTATATATGTTTGTGTGTTTGTGTGTGTGTGTGTGTGTGTGTGTGTGTGTGTGATGACAATGAAAATGGAAAGAACATTGACCACAAAACAAGAAGAAAAAAATGTTGCAGAATTATAAAGAACAAAGTTAACCCTAAAGAATATATATGAGAGGGGCAGCTAGGTGCCAAAGTGGATAGAGTACTGGCCCAGGAGTCAGGAATACCTGAGTTCAAATCCGACCTCAGACACTTAAAAATTACCTAGCTGTATGGCCTTGGGCAAGCCACTTAACTCCATTGCCTTGCAAAAAAAAAAAAAAAAAAAAAACAACCTAAAAAAAAAAAAAAGAAGATATGTGAGAATATACTTTCCCCCTGTTTTGGAGAGATTTTGGTCTATAGGCATAAAATACTGTCTAAAATATATTTTTTTTTAAAAAATGAGATGTTTAATTTTGATTTTCTTCTTTTCCTCTTTATTTCTCTTTTCTCTATTTAAAATTAGTCTTTATATTATAAGGGAAGTCTCTCAGGTAGGGGACAAAGGAGGACTTATCAAAAGCTAAGTAATATTAAAATCAATTATTTTATTAACATTAAAAGAAGTCATTCCATCTAATCATAAATTTTTATAATTTCATCTCTCCCAAAGCCCTAATATTCCCAAGCTTATTTTTCATCCTCATCATTACCTCAAATCTATCCAATTAACATATAATAAATATTTATTATCCACCTACTATGTGTCAGATACTGTGCTAAGTAGCAAGGATTAAAAAAAAAGAGGTAAATGACAATTCTTAACCTCAAGGAACTCAAAATCTAATGGGAAAGATGAAATGCAAATGCATACAAATTGATAACCATTAACAGAGGAATTATAAGGGATTGGGAATTAGATTATTTTAAATTAAAAAGGTTGTGCACAAACAAAGATAATGCACCCAAGAATGAAAGCAGAAAGCTGTGAAACAGTTTTTAGTGTATTTGATAAAGGTCTCATTAGAGCACTGATTCAAATTTTTAAGATTACTTCCCAAACATAAATAGTCAAAGGATATGAGTAAGCAGTTTTCAGATGAAGAAATTAAAGCTATCTCTAGTCATATGGAAAAAAATGATCTAAATTACTTTTGATTTAAAAAATTACTATTGCTTAGAGAAATGCAAATTAAAACACCTCAAAGATACCACCTACACATGTAAGATTCACTAATAGAAATGAAAAGGAAAATGATAAATATTTAACATGATGGGGAAAATTGGAACCCCAATGAATACATTAGTGGAATTGTGAACTGATCCAACCATTCACTACTAAGTCTATATCCCAAAGAGATCATGAAGAAAAGAACTCATTTGTGCAAAAATATTAATAGCAACTCTTTTTATCATGGCAAAAAAATGGAAATTTGAGTAGATGCCCATCAATTGGGAATGACCATACAAGTTATGAAATATTAATGTTATGAAATAGTTCTGTAAGAGATTATGAGTAGGGGCTGGCTAGGTGGAGCAGTGGATAAAGAACCAGCCCTGGAGTCAGGAGTACCTGGGTTCAAAACCAGTCTCAGACACTTAATAATTACCTAGCTGTGTGGCCTTGGGCAAGCCACTTAACCCCATTTGCCTTGCAAAAAAAAAAAAGAGAGAGATTATGAGTAGCAGATTTCAGAAAAACCTGAAAAGACTTACATGAACTAATGCTGAGTGATGTTATGAGAACCAGGAGAACATTATACTTTGAAAAACTATAATAAATAGCTTCTCTGCAATACAATGATCCAGAACAAATCCAAAAGACTCATGATGTAAAGTGCTATTCATACCCAGAGAAAGAACTATGGACTCTGAATGTAGATTGAAGGATCCAATTTTCACATTTTTATTTTTTTTTCTTTCAAATGGTTTTTCCCTTTTGTTCTTATTCTTCTTTCATAACACATCTAATGTGGAAACATTGTTAACATGACTTTACATTTATAACCTATATCAGATTGCTTGCTGTCTAAAACTACATGTAGCTGGAAAAAAAATACTATTAAGAAGGATCGGGGGAGGGAAGAAAGATTGAGAAAGTTTTCCTATAGAAAATGGGACTTTAGTTGGAACTAAAAGGATGCCAAGGAAACAAGTAGGCAGAATTGAGGAGGGATGGTGTGCTATCCATTGGACCAAGCAAAGCAAATGCCTAGAACAGAGATGGAATGTCTCTGTCATGGAACAGTCTGGAAATCACTGAATTGAAGAGTACATGTTGGACAATAAGGTGTAAGAATGTTGGAAAAGGAGGGAGACTTGAGGTAGACATAGCCACCAGTATTCTATTACAACAGTTCAGGTGTGAGTGAGGTAATGAATGCCTGAACTAGAGTAAGAAGGAATGAGGGAGGGGTAAGGGGGGAAATGCTTAGTTCCATTTTAGATCACCTAGTTTAAGCTGTCTACTGGTCAATCATTTCAAAATGCAATTTGATTTCAGGTCAGTAGAGAAGCTTAGAGCAGGATAAATAGATTTGAGAATCATCAATATATGGATGATAATTAAATCTATATGAGAACTGATAAGATCACCAAGTAAAATAGATTAGAGGGAGAATAAAAAAGAGTACAGGTCAGAACCCTTACCTCTTCCTTCTTAGTTTTCCAGGCCAACATCCCTGCTCTGCCTACGTTCTCCTAGCTTCTTAATTTCCTATCTTCCCTTGTCTTAGTACCCAACATAACTTGCCAAACACCAGTCCTGGTTTACTCAAACCATCTTTCTTCCTTCATTACAACTCACATAGTGCCAATCAGAGTTACAAAAAATGTTCTTTAAATCTACTAAATAGGTCCACTAAAATTTTGTTATATAATCTCAGGTGAGTCCTTTCTGTAACAAAAGCAATCTGTTTATTTCTTCCTAATAAATATTCTCTAAACACAGCAGCTATTTCAACCTTTTTTTTCTCTCCTCAAGATTACTTAATACCTTATCACTTGAATCCAAATATTTACTAAATGACAAAGAAACTAAGGCCATTTACCAATAGTTTCATTTCTCCTTTACTCATCCCACACCCAAATCATACTCTCTCCTTATATATCCAATTTGTGATGAAGAGATAGCTTTCTCTTTGCCAAGTCCAAAGGTGATTATTAAATATATACTGGGAACATACACTCCTCAGAAATCAGCAAACACTACAGATTAGAAATTGATTGTTTTGTTTATTGCTTAGTTTTAAGAAAATGATGGAGAAAAAGTTAATAATTCTGATTAAAGTTAGAGAAGTATTGATTGTACCTTTTTAGAGAGCCTATTATAAAATATTTACCAGCATATCCCTACATTTACCCATGTTCTTATTGCCTTACACCTCCAATAGATTACCCCACTATAATTCTCTCTTCTCTCTCCTCTTTCCTCCTCCTCCTGCTGATCTCTCTCTCTCTCTCTCTCTCTCTCTCTCTCTCTCTCTCTCTCTCTCTCTCTCTCTCTCTCTCTCTCTCTCTCTCTCTCTCTCTATGCCTCTCTGTGTCTCCACCTCTGTCACTCTGTCTCTCACCATTCTCTCCCTATTCACCTTTTTCTTTCACACTGCCTATAAAAATGCTCATATCTATCATTAAAAGAAAAACAACAACAAACTAACCCCACCAGATCTTTCAACCCCTCTAGCTATCTAGCATCCTATATCTCTCCTACCCTTCTTTGTTAAACTCCTTGAAAATAAACATTCCACACTTGTAGGTTCTACTTCATCTTTCACTAAACATTGTAATCTGGCTTCTGACTTCTTTTTTCAACTTTTCCGTTCTATGTAAAGTTATGAAGATCTTCATATTTCTAAACCTATTAACATTCTCAGTCTGTCCTTGAAATCTCTATAGAACACCCTATATCAAAATAAGGTCAAATGGGTACAGAATTTAGACATAAAGGGCGACATCCTACAAGAAATACTCTATCAGATCTATGAAAAGAGGATAAATTTATGAGTAAACAAGAATTAAAGCACATTATAAAGTGCAAAATAAATGTTGGAGAGGTTGTTGGTGGATTGGGACATTGATGCATTGCTGGTAGAGTTGTGAATGGATCCAACCATTCTGAAGAGCAATATGGAACTAGGCCCAAAGAGCAATAAAACCATTCATATCTTTTGATCCAGCAATTCCATTCTAGGCCTATATCCAGAAGAAATCATAAAAATGGGAAAAGTCCCACATGTTCCAAAATGTTCATAGCAGCTCTTTTAGTAGTGGCAAAGAATTGGAAATTGAGGGGATGCTTGTCAATTGGGGAATGGCTAAACAAGTTATGGTTCATGAATATTATGGACTATTATTGTTTTATAAGAACGCATAAATGATCAGACTCTAGGGAAGGATGGAATGACTTACAGGATCTGATGCTAAGTGAAGGGAGCAGAACAAAGAGAACAATGTACACATTAACAACACTAATATGATCAACCTTGAAGGAAGCAGCTCCTCTCAGCAGTTCAGAGAACTAGGAACTAGTATTAGACCAGCTATGGACAATGTTAACCCCTCCAGATGAAGAAAAAAGAAAACAAACAAAAAGCTCAACCCTTCAGAATCTGATGAACACTTTATGAAAATTATCTTTTATGTATCTCTTTCCCTTAATCCTAATTTCTCATACCAAAAATGACTACTCTGTAAACATGTTAATCAAAAATATTTATGTACAATGATAACTAGACAGACCATTCACTGCTGAGGGGAAGGGGAATGGAAAAGAAGGGTGGACAGAAATTTTGTAATTTAAAAATACATGTGCATATGGATGAAAAAAAGCAAATAAATATGAAAAAAGGAAATCTCTATAGAATTGATACCATTCACCATATTTTTCTCTTAGACACTATTTCCTATATGGGTTTTCATTTCTCTTTTTTCCTCTGGATTCTCCTTCTACTTGTGTAATATTCTTTCTCAGTTTCTCTTATTGGATTTACAAACAGGTCAGACTCATTTTGGCTGGGCCCCAAGCCTTTGTTCTTCTTTTTCCTTATACTACCTCACTTGGTGATCTCAATATTCCCCATGGATTCAATTATCATCTCTATGCAAATGACTCTCAGATTTATATATTGAGCCCCTGTCTTTCTCCTGATCTCTAGACCTCCAGCACCAACTATCTATTGAAAGATTCAAACTTCATGTCCTATTTCAGATTCCAAAGTAGAACACATTATCATTTTCCCCAAACCCATTCCTCTTCTTAATGATTTTTTTTCCTGATGAGGGAACAAACATCCTTCCAGTGACTCTGGAATATAACCTCAGTGCTATACCCAACCAATCACTTTCAATCATTTGCCAATTTGTCATTTCTATTTGTACAATATCTCTCATTGTGCTTCCTGTCTCCCATATCTTAAATCTTCTCTTCCTCAGTATTTCCTCTTATGACCCATGACTTGCTTCAAAAGTGAAATCAAATTCCATTTTCTGCATGAATTCTTTCCAACTCCCTAGTTATTAAATCCTCCATTCTAAAATTATTAGTTGTTGAATACTGGACTTGAAGTCACAAAACCCCAAGTTCAAATCTTGCCACAGACACTTAGTTGCTTTGTGACCCTGAGCAAAAGACCCTCACTCAGTTTCAATTTCTTTGGTAAAATATATAATAGCATCTTCTTTTCAGATTTGTTCTGAGGGTCAAAGGAGATAACAAATATGAAGTCTTTAGAAACTTTAAAGAAAATGTAAGTACTGGATTATTGCACATGTATTTATGTCATCTGAGGACAGGGACTATTTTTGCCTTTTTTGCCTTCTGAGAACTTAGCACAATAACTAAGACAGAGGTCATATTTGATAAAGCTTTCTTGATTGATGGAATGACTGCAAATAAGTTTTCTCATTAAGCAAACCAGTGGATAGAGCACTGAGTTCAAATATAGCCTTTGACACTAAATACTTGTTTGACCCTGGGCAAGTTACTTAACTTCGGTTTCCTCAGTTTCCTCATCTGTAATATGTGAATTATGATAGCATCTTCCTCAAAGGGTTGTTAGGATAAACTGAGATAATATTCATAAAGCACTTGATCATATAGTAGGTGCTGGATAAATGTTACTCCTCTGCTCTTCCCTAATTAATCTAATTCTAAATAGATCTTCCTAATGTGAACAAAACATTTAAGTATTGGGCTGTTTTATATGATCTATTTGGTTATTATTAGCTAGGATTTTGCATTACAGCTTATTCTGAACACAATGTCCTTTTAATTTCTCTCTAATATTAAGTGCATTTCTTATTGCTCATTTGCTTTGTTGGCATTAGTATGCTCTGTCCCTTCTTTGAAACCAAAACACTTAATTACCTCTCCTGCACCAGGAGAGACAAAATTTCCCAAAATAGCAAATTTAAAAAGAATAGACAAAGAGAATAGCTTTTTCTCATGTTAGTGCTTTTCACCAGTCTGAGAGAAGACATTGTCATCCCTAAGCTGCAATGAGAAAAGAGGAGTGGGGAGGAGGGAAGAGGAAGGGGAGTCTTATCTAGAAGGGAAAATCAAGCAACTTTCTCAAATTTTTCTAAATCAGGTTTTCTTACTGTGAGCTCATTGTTTTGTTTCAAATACCTGTTTTATGAAATCTGAGATCAGATGCACCTATATGTAAATGTAAAAGCAAAAACCTGTTTCAGAACTAAATATAAATGATTGTGTATGATCTACCATGTGTTTAATGTTGCCATGTGCCTGAATAATTGTGAAATCATCTAAATATCACTGCCCTTTTCTTAATCAGAAGTAGGATTGACCTTTAGTTCTCTGATGCCATTTGCTCCATGAGGAGCATCTTATAGACCCAGGGGCGCCCATCCATGGAGGCAGTATGAAATAGGACAGAGAACAGATGATGTATGCTCTGCGATAAAAGGTCAACAGCACTGCTTGCTGGGGCCAATAACTTTTTCTAACTCTCTTAGATCCTGAGTTCTACCCTCTTAAATTTGTATTACATGTTTGTTTCTCTCTAGTTAAGCTGAAATCACTGAATGTAACCTCTTTCCCTACCTAAATCTATAGTATCCACTTGATGCTTCTTCAAATATCTATACTTGACCTGTTTTAGCTAATTGTCTAATCTTATTAAGTTCTCTGTTCCTCTGATATCTCTGTCCTACTTTCCCAATTCTTTTTCTTTCCTTCCTTTTCCTTCCTTCCTTCCTTGCAATATTCTTTACTTTAGTCCTTTCTTTATTTCTTCCCTCTCTCCTTTCTCCTTTTCTATTACTCTCTTCTCTCTTTTCCTTTTCTTTTTCCTTTATTTGTTTTTCTTCAGTCCTTTTCTACTTTCTTTACTCCATACTTCCCTTCTTTTCTTTTGTTCTTTATCTTTCTTTCAACAAACATTTAGCATCTACTGTATATACAGCACTCTGGGAGGAGATAATGTTTACCTTCATTGAGATTACCAAATGGAAAAGATAGCACAATAGAACAAATAGCCATCATGCATGATATTATATTAATATCCAAATCTATGGCTTTACAATTTCCAATGAGAGAGAAAGAGATATGGCAAACCTGATGCAGAAGCATGCTGACATATCATCATAAAATGGATATAGAAGATCATAGAATGTTAGTTGAAGAGCTAGTGGGAAGCAAAGAGACCCTCTATTAAAAAGGAGCAAATGGAGATTCAGGAACGTGATTTATCTCAGGGTTCCATAGAGAATTAGGAGGTAGAATGAAAGCAACTGTCACAAAAGACCATTTAGATCTCATATCATGAACCAAAATAAGCTGCAAACGAATATATAATCTTAATATAAAAACTCATATCATTAAAAATAAATTAGTTAAGAACAAAACAAAATACCTTTTTTCAAATATGACTTATCCAAAGGACAGAGTTGACCACAAACCCTCAAAAGAAAATTTTCAATTGTATAAAATAAGAAAACAACTTTTGTTTGAACTAAGGTAATGCAGTCATAATAAGTCGCAAACAGAAACAGTAGATGTATTATATACCACTAATAAACATCTAATAACTGTTGCTGACATTTCAAAATGATCATAGGGTCTCATGAGCCAGCTGGGTTTTATTAATGCAGATTTAAAATGGCTATTATTTGATAACCCACAACTTTTTATTTTCCATTTAGTTTACAAAAATGGAATCTAAATTAAGTAAAAGATGTGAAAGATCAGTTATTTTGAGGCAAATTAAAATATTTTCACAAAAATCAAAATCTTAGAACTTAACTCAAAAGAAGATAAAGGAAATAGTATGACTGAAGAAATTGGTCTTTCTGTTTTTCAAACTGATGGAACAAAATGGAACAAAAGCAAATGCAGAAAAGTTGATAAATAATATCCATCAAGTATACCTATAAATATGTCGAGCAAGTTTCCAAAATTACATAAAAACATTGTGAACTGAAAATCTTAACAATTTCTACAAGTAAGGTGAGTAAACAAAAATGTCCTTGAAAAGGTAATTTGAAGAATAAAGAAGAGTCTGACACTCAGCAATCTTCAAATGAAACCCAGTAGAAGGAGCTTACTCAGTATTTTTAGTTAAATACTCATGAAATTCTCAAAAGCAACATAGCTCTTCTGAGTTCAGTCCTTGAAACCAGCATAACATGTCTGTGACTGAAGGGGACATTGAGAAGGCTAAAGAATTGCCTTTACCTAAAGAATAGGTAAAAGGCTATGTGATTGTGAACTTTGCATACCAATTGCCAAAGCTATTCTTTGTTATAATTTTGTAAAAGTGAAAAAGCTGCTGAAGTTTCATAGATTTCCAAAAAGGGGGGGGGGACTTAAATAGGCATTTGAAGAAAACATGCGGAAACAAAAAGGAACATGGAATATCTGTAACTAGACCTTAAAAAAAGACCTTGAAATCATCCATGACCTAAGTTACTCAAAAGAAATAAGATAAACCTAATGTAAGATAAAATAAGCATCAGATTAGTGAAGAAAATCTGCTAATATTCATGGGCAATTAACACAAATATGTAAGGCTAAGAGTTAGCATACAATAGAAAAGTGGCTAAAGGGGACATAAAATTTTCCCAAAAAGAAAACAAACAAACAAACTTTAAACTATAAATAGCCCTGCAAAGTCACACTCTAAATTACTACTAATAACAGAAATGAAAATTAAATAATTCAGATGTTTTCCTTTTAACCCTGCAAATTGACAGATGACAAAAACAAGAGATGTTAATTGGTAGAACTGTGAAGTATTCTGACCAATTTGAATATCATTTTGGATTTAAATAAGAAAAGTGATGTAATTGTTCATATTCTTAGAGAAAGTGATTCCACTATGGGACATATTCCCCAAGAAAATCAGACAGAAACAGAGGTCCATTATATACCAAAATACTCCCAGCTACTCTTTGTGTGTGTGTGTGTGGTGTGTGTGTGTGTGTAAGCAAAGAACTGGAAACAAGCATAATGGGAAATGGCTATGTTTGGCACATGGTATACATTCAATAATTACCGGCTGACTGATGAATTAATATATGAAGATGGCACACAATAACTTGGCAGTAAGGAATGATGAAAATGAAGAATTAAGAGAAAAATAAAGTGGCTGTTAAGTTGAAAGTGAAATATTTAGACCTAGAATAAGAACATTCACAAAAATTTGAATTATATAAATGAAAAGATCACAAAAAGGAAAATAAATTATCAGTCACTGAAAATTCAATAGATTCCCAAAAAACACCTAAATGACTTATAACTCAAACCAAAGAAGTAAGAACTAGCAAATATAGTACATTGCTGTATACATTATCAAATGAGATCACTCTATGTTGGATCTTTCAGCTTAATTAATCTTTGTTACAAAGATTGTTAATGGAAGGATGACGAAATAAGAATATCAAGGAATGACTTGTGATATTAATACAAAAAGCAGCAATAAAGTTTATAAAAAAGATTATCACACTCTTCCAACATTTCTCACATTTTGCTCTTTAAAATAATGCTGACATCTCAGTCTGAATCTTGAAAATTTATATTACTATTCATCAAGAATCTTTTGATTTTTCTATATGTTCTTAAAATGCTGGTTGTAAAGTAGATGTTCACTGATTAGGAAGCACCAAAGCAAACAGTGATATGTGAATATAATGGAATTTGATAAATGCAGATAATCATGGAGTAACAAAGAAAAATTTATGCAAAGTTGGAAAAGTCAAGCAAACATTCAGCACATTGACTGCAATGTAAACAAAAGGAAGAAATAACAGGAGATAATCTAAGGTCAATGTTGAAAAATTACAAGAAACTACTATGGCCCAGTGATGAGATATGAAAGACACCTGTCCCTACTCTTTTGAAGAAGAACTATGTCCTTGAATGGTAAATACTGAATATATTGTCATATTGGAAGGTGGGAAGAAATACTAGTTTTCAGATTTTTTTTTCTTTTTTTATTTAAAAAAGCATTTGTTCTATGAGATGACTCTTTGAAGTTTAGGTAATGTAAAAACAAGCAATATCAACAAAATTTATTATTTTAAATGTTACTTGAATTCATTTAAATATGATAATTTAGGGATGGGTGTGATCTAAAAGACATTCTGGTCCAACTTCTTTTATAGAGGAACCTGAGTCCAATAGAGATCAAAGGACTTGACTACAGTTACACTAGGACAAAATAGAAGGGCAAGTATTTAAGATCAGCTCCTATGCTTCCAAATCTGATGTCCTTTCTACTACAGCACATTACAGTCTGCTCAGTCCTTTGAATGCGAGATCCCCAGAGAAATCTTTCAAACAAACCAACAGATTCTTTTCAATTGTGTTTATATAACTCTTAATTCAAATCCCAAAACTCTCCCCTCTAGGTTTTTCTATTCATCTGCATACTATGCTCTATCTTGTAGAGTAAGGGATTGGGAGTGGGGAGGGTGTAGTGAAAAACAAAGACACACACATTAGAATTGCAAAATAAAATGCTCATTGAATTCTCAAAGGAATGGTTGTTACTCTAGCTAGAACTAGAGTAAGGCTTCAAGGTGGAGATGTCATATGAGTTAGGTTTTAAAGGCTGGCCAGTAGGAAAGAGAGGGAGGAAGAATACTAGAGGCAAAGTTTGAGGTATAAGTTGACAAAGAGATTTGAAATTGCAAGGTTTTTCCCTGGGAATATAGAATAGGGTAATGGGATCAGAATGTAATATGCATAAAAAGTCAAGGCAACAAGTTGACAAGAATTATTATGGTTCCATTATGTGTTAGGCATTTTCCTAAATATTACAAAAAAACTAATTTGAGCCACAACCAGAAAGTTAGCTTGGAACTAGATTGTAGAAAGTCTAGAATTCCAGGCAAAGGAGTTTAAATGTTACTCATAAGCACTATAAAGCCAATGCAGATTTTTTCAAAGAGTGATATGACCAAATCTTCACAAAAGAAAGGTGATCTGGGCAGTTAATGAAGAATGAATTGGAAGGGATTTGCTCTCAAGAGCTTCCAGAAGGTAGTGATGAAGATGTAGATATAGAAGTGTGCATATGTGTGTATATGTATATGTGTGTAAAAGAACAAGTTCAGAGTAAATTTAGTACAGTAAGCTCTGACAATTTCATGTTCCAGTAGTCAAGTGAAAGTAATGGAGTGAGTGTAGCAGGAGAACTAAAGTATTCCTTAATCCAGTAGAGAAGTTATTGGATCATGCTAAGCTTCAGGACCAAGTTGGGACCCATAATCAAGTAAGAATAAGGATTAAAAATGAGGAATAAAAAAAACATGGAGAACGAAATCCAGTCCTTCATTGGTGTATTAAGTTATTTGGACTTTGAATTTCTGAGTTTGAGGGAATAACTCTACTAACCTTGAACACTTTTCCCTTATAGAAGGCCTCAATCTCAATCTTAGATATTACTATATATCTGGAAGAGTGTGCTGCATAGATCCCTGAAGGTCTATTAGCTATAGGGAGCTACTGAAGAGACAAGGAGAATTATCTTGACCTCATTTTGGGTATGTCTTTTATACTTTGCATTTTTTCCAAGTTAAATTAATTTGTTCTTGTACAGTTATTTCAGTTGTCAGACACTTCACAATTCTTTGTAGGGTTTTTTTTGGCAAAGATATTGGAATGGTTTGCCATTTCCTTCTCCAGTTCATTTTACAGAAAAGGTAAGATAAATAGGGTTAAGTGACTTGCCCTAGTTAGGAACTATCCAAAGCCAAATTTGTACTGAGGAAGATGATCTTTCTGACTGTAGGAGGAGCATTCTATCCACTATGACACCTAACTTCCTCTCTTATATGTGAAAAAGTAAACCTGAATACTTGCATAAGAGTTGAAGGCTTTTGCTTCTTTTTTAAAGTTTTAATGATTTATTTTACATTACTATCCCCCCCCCAAAATGATAGAGAAAATTATAGCGAAATGAAGTGAGAGAAAAAAAAGTGTATTTCAGTCTGTGTTTAGATACCATCAGCTATGTCTCTGGGATGGATCATATCTTTATCATAAATCCATCAGACAAGTTTCCCACAGCTGCTATTGTTGAGTGTATTTCCCTCCATTCAATTCCTTCCCACTCACATTTATTCTATTCTCTTTCCTTTTACCCTGTCCCTCCTTAGAAGTGTGCTGCATCTAACTACCCTCTCCTACAATCTTCCCTCTCTCTTCTATCACCTATACCCCCCTCCTCTTCCCCTCTCCTGATTCTCCCATCCCTTTCCTCTTCTTTTTTCCCCTTAGCATAAGAGATTTCTATACCCAATTAAGTGTGTATATTATTTCCTCTGTGAGCCATTTCTGATGAGAATGAAGGCTCGCTCATTCCCCCTCACCTTCCACCCATTTCACTCCATTGCAAAAGCTTTTCCTTGACTCTTTTACATAAAATATTTCAGCCCATTCTACTTCTTCATTTCCTTTCTCCCAGTACATTCTTTTTCATACATTGACTCCATCTTTATACTATATTATACTATTATATTCAGTTCCCTCCTGTGCCTTAACTATATATGCTCCTTCTGGCTTCTATTTTAAATGGTAATGTTCATATGAGTTTTCAGTATTTTCTTCCCATACAGGAATACACACAGTTCAACATCATTAAATCCCTCATAATTAACCCTTCCTGTCCATCATCTCTGTGGTTCACCCGAGTCCTATACTTGAAAATCAAACTTTCTATTCAGCTCTGGTCATTTCAACAGGAACATTTGAAAGTCACCTGTTTTATTGAAAGTCCATCTTTTCACAGAGGCATTCAGTTTGTCTGAGTAGTTGATCTTCAGTTGTAATCCAAGCTCTTTTGCCTTCTGGAATATCATATTCCAAGTCCTATAAGTCCTTAATATAGATGTTACCAAATCCTGTGTAATCCTGGCTGTAGTTCTAAATTAATTAAAATGTTTATTTCTGGCTGTTTGGAGTATTTTCTTTTTGACTTCAGAGTTCTGGAATTTGGCTATAATATTCCTGAGGATTTTTTGGGGGGGAGGATGGATCTCTTTCAGGAGGTAATCAGTGGATTCCATCAATTTCTATTTTACTCTCTGCTTCTAGGTTCTCAGGGCAATTTTTCTGGAATTTTCCTGAAATTGATGTTTAGGCTCTTTTGCTGTTCATGACTTTTAAGTAGCCTAGTTGTTTTTAAATTATCTCTTCTGGATCTGTTTTTTAGGTCAGTTGTTGTTCCAATGAGATATTTCACATTTTCTTCTAATTCATTCTTTTGGTTTTGTTTTATTGTTTCTTGACTTCTCACAATGTCATCAGCTTCATTTAACTCCATTCTACATTTGAAGGAATTGTTTTCTTCAGAGAGCTATTTTAGCTCCTTTTTCAATTGGCCAATTCTGCTTTTTACAGCTCTTTTCTCCTCATTTGATCTTTTGGACTGCTTTTTCCATTTTACTTAAGCTGGTTCTAATATTTTATTTCCTTCAGGGGTTTTTTGCATCTCCTTCATCAAACTGCTGACTTTGCTTACATGATTTTCTTGCATCACTCTCATTACTCTTTCCAATTTTCCTCTACCTTTATTACCTGATTTTCAAAGTCTTTTTTGAGTTCTTTCATAGTCTAAGACCAATTCTTATTTTTCTTGGATGTTTGAAAACAGAAATTTTGACTTTGTCATCTTCTGAGTATATATTCTGATCCTCTATGGGAACAGTAATTTTCTATGGTCAAATTCTTTTTTTTTTTCTGTTCTTTGCTCATTTCCTCGGCCTATGACATGATTTATCCTGCTTTCAAAGCTTTTGAGGATTTTTGTACACCCCATTCCCAGGAACCTGCATTCTTCCAAAGCATTATGAGAGGCTCTGACTGCTCTCCAGGCCTGTGCTCTGGTCTGAGGATGACTGCAGGTGCTCCCCTCTGCACTGGAACTGTGAAGAAAGTCCCAACTCCTCTATGGTAGTATGAGGCCAAGACTGCAACCTGGGTCTGAGTTTGGGCTGGGCAAAGAAGTAGAGTAGTGCCCTAGGGATAGCAGAGAGACCTCTGCAGTCTCTCCCCATGCCTTTGCAATCTATGAGCTGAGCACTATAGAAGCAGCTGCTGGGTGGCTCCACATGTTCCTGGGGCTGCCCTGAAGCCTAGGCTGACCAGAGCTCCATGTTAACTCTGGTGCAGCATAGTTCTCCCAATCCAGGTGATCCCTGGGTCTAAAGGTCTGGAAACCTCTCCTGCTACCACCAACCCAGGGCTATTCTTAGAAGGCTGGAGCTGGTTTGCTCCCATACAGCATGGTAGGTTGTGCTATTGGTGGAATAGACCTTTCCCACAGATCTGCCAAGTTGTCTTGGGCTGGAAAAATTGTTTCACTCAGTTTTTCTGTGGTTCTGTCCCTCTAGAATTTGGTTAGAGTCATAATTTTATGACTTTGGAGTTTTTTGGGGAAGAGTTCCTGGGAATTCCTGCCTTCATACTCCCATTTGACTCTGCTCCCCTTTTGTTCTTTTTTTACTAGAAACATAGACTGAGTCAACATCTAATATTCATAGAAGGTGTTATTATTTATGAATTTTTTTTTGGTTTTTTGCAAGGCAATGGGGTTAAGTGTCTTGCCCAAGGCCACACAGCTAGGTAATTATTAAGTGCCTCAGGCCAGATTCAGGTACTTCTGACTCCAAGGCTGTGCTTTATCTACTACACCACCTAGCTGCCTCAGAAGACATTATTATTGAGAGAATGAATAAAGGAGAATTCATGTGGGGTCTGGGGAGGTGTCAAAATGTATAGAGTACTTGGCAGGGAATTAGGAAGACTCATCTTCATGAATTCAAATTCTATCATGGACATTTACTAGCTCTATGACCATGGGCATGACATTTAACCCTGTTTGTCTCAGTTCTTCCTCTGAAAAAAATTATTGTGGAAGGAAAAAACAAATCACTCCAAGTATCTTCACCAAGGAAACCCCAAATGGGGTGCTTAAGAGTCAGAACAAATTGAAAAGATTCAATAACAATAATAAAAATAACAACCAAACAACAATAAAAAGTTCGATCCATGGTCTGTGATGTACAAATGGAAAGAAACCAGTGACTATGGAATAAACGAAGATGCATCAAAGAGTAGAATGCTTTCTGTATCAAAGTCTTGAAGGAGTTAGGAAAGAAAAGGATCAATGGGTCTAGAAGAGGAATTTCCTCTAATAAGGAATAGCAATAACTATTATTCTGCATCTAGAGGGAAGGACAAAAGAGTGAGTGAGAATGCAAAGAACCTTTAAGGAATAGAAGTAAGATTTATCTAAGTCTGCTCATTAAAGTAGAAAGCATATCCCATATGAGTGTGGAGGTTAGAAACATGATGATTGGTAAGAAAAGAAGGGGAGGAAAGACTTAGTGCAGTTATTGTGGGAAATGGAAAACAGATGGGGTAATAAACTCTAAAATTGTTGTACATAAAAGTATCTTGATTTTTGTGACTTTCTCTGGCAATACTCAGTCACCAGGGAAAACAAACTGAAATGCCTCCTGATTATCTGTACCCCTGGTCTTGACTGTCATGGCCAACCCAGTAGTCCTCCTGCTCTTTACTCTGTTAGGATATCAATTAAGAAGGAACTGCTAAGTACATATTCACTTCTTTCTTCCTTCCTATTCAAAGCTAATCTAAAGGCAGGAACTACTTATTCTATCACCCTTTGAGTAGCTCCTAGCATTTAATAGATGTGACTTACTTATGGCAAATCCTGACAAATAGTTTAAATAGTGATTTAATTAAATATCTGCATCATTGCAACAGTGAAGTTCAAGCATAGACATGTAACTACAGGTAAGCAAAGGAAGCAATTGAGAAGGGTTCAACATTTATAATGAACTAACACAGGAAATTTGTCAATTATCATTTATGTTTATAAATGTAAATATTTTTAATGACAGAAAACCCCCATAGCATAAGAGTATTTACTTTTTGAAAAGTTGTCACATGTATTATTAAGGAGTCTTGAAGATTCCTATGCATGGTCAGTAATTCTGGGGATGGGCTCAGGGGCAAGGGAGAGGAACTTTCTAAACAAGAGGACATGTAATTTTTAAAAACCTAGCTATTCCCACTAAGATCACACAAGCTTTATGAGTCATGACAATCTAGAAATATTAATTTGCACTGATAAAGCAATTGTAGCAATACCTATGACTATGTTCACAAAATAAGGCAGATGAATTATAAGAGAGCTTTCCTTTCAATCTTGTTGAAGAGCAAGTCCCTTCAGGTAGAAGCCTGATAAACAATCATTAACCTCCAAGAGGAAATTCGTAAAAATCTTGAAAACTACCTGCCACATCCCCTTATAGCTGTCAAAGTAACAGCCAAGTGAAGAGTTTTGCCCAAAGGCCCTTGACTGATTACCAGATTACCATCCTAGATGGCACAGGTATTCATCTGTCTGCTGCACCTCCTCCTTACTATACTGAACCTCCAGAGGGCTGATCAACAATGTTGATTGAAGAACCACCAGGTGTCAATCACCCAGTGAGATGTGAGGAAGCTTATAAATGAAAGAAGACAGAGTCACATACACTGAGGATCTGGAGATATAAATGGAGAGATCAGACATATCAACAAGACAGCATACTAAAGCAGAGAAGTCCACATTGTCCCATAATCACGGTACTATCTCTCCTATTTTGACAATAATGGAAAGCACCCAAAGCACTAACTCTTAACTTTCAGGAAGCAGCATGAGACAGCAAAAAATATTCTGGATTTGGGCAAAAAGGACTTGGGTGCAAATCCTCAATCTTCACCTTAGTGTGTATGTATGTATATTTATATGTATATGTGCATATATGTATATATCTGTGTGAATATTTATGCATGTATAAATGTATGTATATGTAGATGTAACATGAAATTACTCTATTAGACTATATATTATTACTCATATAGCTATGGAATGATATAAAATGATTTCTCTATAAAGATCTCAACAGATCTATTTCTATACAGACATGTGTTTCTATATATTTATATAGATATAAAAGATCTATATAGATATTTAGATATGATCTCTATTACTATGATCTTAATATGAACATATTATATATCTATGCACGCACATATATGTGTCTTTAGGCATATATATACATATATATATAGACACACATAAAAAGAGATCTATAGATCAGTATAGTTTTATGAATATGTAGATATATATTCACTCAAGGGTCTGTCAAGATTCTGTTATTAAAGGGAGGGACACCAAGCAATGTACTTAAGTGCAGTTGTCACTGCATATGCCCAAAACATAACACTTTCTAATGATACTGTAGGTTTGTAAATGTACACCCTTATTAGCAAATGATTTCTCCTTTGTGAGACTCAGGTTCCTTATCTTTAACTGAAGGGATTGGATGAGATGGCCTCTGAGCTCCCTTTCAGCTCTAGATCTAAGATCTACCAGAATAGAATAGACCTTGGATTCAAGAGACCAAGATTCAAATCCTGCCTCTGACACTTAAGTAATTGTGTGGCTCTGGGACGAAGCACTTAACCTATCTCTCTGTGTCTTACTTTACTTGTCTGTAAAATGGGTAAAGGAGATTAAGGGGGTTAGACTTACTGTCTCTATAGTTTCTCCCCATTCTAAGATTTAGGATCCTATGATGCCATGATTTCATGAGGTGATGAGTTTATTTTCTCAGAAGAAAATTATATTTTGTGAGCAGCTAGCATTTTAAAAGTACAAGTGCTGTGTCTGGTGGTAAAATTGTATAGCTTCCCTACTTGAATGCAATATGCCACATGCACCTCACAGAGGAAACAGCTGACCAAAATAACTCAGATCTGGAAGTGGGGTGGGCTGCCCCTCACAATAGAACCATGCTCAACCAGAATAACATTAGGAACTGTAGACAGCCCTCCACTAAGCAAAACAACTGAGGGGAGTCATAACATCTAGATGAGTAGATGTTTGGAGCAACTTAAAAATAAACCTGAATGGGAGCAGAGACAGGCAAATCTCTGCTGAGGTGCACAGCACATGTGGTAACATGCAGAGTGGAGCTTGACAGTCATCTGTGGGTGGACTGGAGTGTAATTTGAACTAAACTGAACCAAAGAGAGTGGGTAGTTCTGGTTTTTTACAATGGGATATTAGCATCACCTAGGATTAGGTTCAAAGGTATGTCCTTGTTTCTCTAGACTGCCAGCATTACTGTCTCTTCTTCCTTTCCTCATATATTTTCTGGGGAGCATTTTATTTCCTGGGCGCAATATTTCCCTGCAGCCTCCCCTCTGGAAAAAAATACTTTAAAAGTATGTCAAGGCAGGAACAGTAAAGGAGAGGAATGAGAATGTGGCAAATATCCACAAGAGAGAAATAAAAGACAATTTGTATTTAGAACAACCAGAATAACACATTTGCCTCATTAACAAGATTTTTGAGGCAGAGGGTGAAGACTTTTTTTTCCTTTGAATTATCCAAATAATTGACTCAATTCATCACTTTGCTTAGCTAGCATACAAACTGTCTCTGACTTAAAGCACCTATGCTTCTTATCTAACCTCTTTCCTTTCACCTTTTTATAACCTCAAAACAGAGTCCAATATGCCCCTGGAGAATGTAAACCAAAGAGCATCAACAAATCCTGAGAAGGGCTTCTGATACTATTGGGCTTAGAGAACAAATTGAATTCAATTTAATCTAATTCAGTCCAATCCAATCCAATTCCATAAGCACTTGCCATCCCAAGGCACTTTGCTGGATACTACAAGAATAAAGACAAAAAAAAATAAATTGAAATAGTTCCTTGCCTCAAGGAGTTTACATTCTATTGGAGAAATATAAAGTACACAAGGGAGAAAATACAGATTATATATGCAAAGTAATACAAAGCATTTTCAATAAGAGATTAGGAAAGTCCTCATGTAGGAAGTGGTACCTGAATCATGCTTCCAGAAATTTCCCCATAGGGATTCCAGAGGATAGATATGCTTGGAAAGATGACTTCCAGATATGGGTTACCCTTTGACTACTTGTGTTATAACATAAGGATGACGGTGGGGGGTGGCAAGGTGGGACAGTGGATAGAGCCTTGGAGTCTGTAGGACCTGAGTTCAAATGTGGCCTCAAACACTTAATAATTACCTAGCTGGCAAGGCATTGCCTTGCAAAAAAAACCCATAAGGTTGAGAGATAGGGTGTTCATATATAGAAAAAAAAGTCAGCATGTCAGTTTGACTAGAATGGATAATAATATGAGATAGAAAAGTTGCATTATAGAATCATGGATCAATAATTAGCAGGGTCTCTAGAGAACACTGGGTCCCAATCTTTCATTTTATAGATGATAAATTGATGTTCTTTGTGCCTTGCACAAAGCCATTCAGGTAGGAAAACTGGCAGGAAAAATTCCTGTACTGAAAAGTTTTCAATGCCAGTCTAAGAAGTTTGCATTTTATCCTAGAGGTAATTGTGAGCCATTGAAGATTTTGAGTAAGGGTTGCCCTGATTATATCTATGGTTTAGTAGCTGTATGGAGCATGGATTAGGGAAAGGAAAAACTAGAGAAAGAGGTAACAGAAGTCTATTAGTAGTCCTTGCTAGAGGTGACAAGACCCTGAACAAGGGTAGAGGCTGTGTGAGTGAAGAGACCCCAAATTTCCACTGACTTAACACTTTGTGAAACACTTTTCTCCAGAATTATCTGAAACACATTTAGGTTTATTTGTCTCATTTGTTCTGTAATGGGCTAAAAACATTCAGACCAATTAGCCTGAGAACCATGGCAGAAGGAAAAGGAGAGCAATGACCCAGGGGCATTCCATAACCCTTTACTGACACATGGCATGTTTCCCACCAGAGAATAAAATGTTTCTATGACAAGGTACCGTGGGAAGAAAATTTTTACTAGATGACATCTGTAAGTGTCCCCCAAACTATGTATCTTACAAATGGCATTCCCACCCAGTCTTAGTGTCACTCCAAACTGTACTCAATGTCTGCATGAAGGCCCCAGGCTATGTCAAGCTTATTGTACAGCATGAAACAATGCTGCAATTGTAGGGAGACTCCATAAGACTCAGAATCATAGGCAAGATCAGCATGAGTCCTCAACAGGACTTGAGAGTTGTTTCTGAGCTTCTCTAGAATGGAGATGGAAAGCAACAGCATCAGGATGACCTATCTTGTGACTGACTTTTATAAGCAACATATATGTTACCTATTCCTCTCTGGGCACCCTTATATCTATTTCTGTATTCCTATTTTCAAGGGAAAATCAGGACTATCCTAGATTGAAAACTTTTTATTCAATAATACTCTAGATGAATAAAGAAGAGAGACCAGTGTTTCACTAAGGAGTCTTGCCAGAAATAAGGAGTATTTTGGATATTTAAAAAAAAATCTGTTTAAAAAACCTTAAAGATTCTTCTTTTCCTTCATATAGATGAAGGTGGAGGGTAGGAGAAGAAAAATGAAAGATATAACTTACAAAGGCCTAATAGTAAAGAGGAATAGGGATAGGGACTGAACCTGTGTTTCATTGGTATAAATATCTCTTAAATGATGGAATTTCTTCTACCTAGGCAAGTTATTACTTTCTCTGCAATTTGTTCATCCTTCATTCTCAGAGGACTGGTCACATTACAGGGTGATATCTTGACTAGTGCCTGAATTGTATATAAGGGAGACAGAGTTGCACAAAGCCTCACTCTTCCAGAATTGACTAAGTTCAGTGGCAAGAAAAAAGTCAAGAAAACTGGTGAAAGACTGAGACATAGTTGGAGTCTTAGAAATTCCTAGAGTTCTGAGAACTTTAGTCACTTGCTGAGATTCACAGAGCCAGAGGTAAAAGTAGGATCTAAAAGCAATTTTTTTCAAATACAGTGAATTTGTAGCAATCCTCTTTCACATTTCTATTTTTCTTTATGACCTGATATTTCTTCAGGGTTCACCTGTATAGCCCTAAAAAGACATGGGGTTCAAAGATTCAGGTTTTATGGTTGACCTACATGAAACTAATGAATTCACTTGATTTTTCCATTGCTTAGTTTTCCCATCTCATTAACAAGAAACATTATTAATATAAAGCTCCAGTGTTTGATGGTATGAAAAATGAACTAAACTGGTCTAGGCCTTGCCCTGCAGGCATCTACATAGTAAAATGAACATCATGAATGGACAAGCAAGAATTATATATATATATATATATATATATATATATATATATATATATATATATATATACACACTACAAGACAGAATTGTAAATACCAAATTCAAAGCAGTAACATCTGTGGTATGTGTTATGTATGTGTGAGTGTGTGTGTGTGTGTGTGAGAGAGAGAGAGAGAGAGAGAGAGAGAGAGAGAGAGAGAGAGAGAGAATCACATACATTTTTTAAAAGTCATTCAGACTGATGAGTAGTGTCTCAGGATGCCAGATATTTGCAGAAATGATGCAAACCACTCTTGTTCTAGCTACTTATTATGTCTCACCTCTTGATGTAGTCATGTAGTCTTGATCACTAGAGGAGAGACAGTGGCTTGTATTGTGGCAAGTAAACATTGACCCCCTCTATTTGGCACTTTAATGCCTTCACAACTTGATGACAAACAGCCTTTCCTCCCACCCTTTTATTCATGACTCCCCTTTACAAAACTCCATGGTAAAACTCACCTAGCCTTCTTACTATTCCTCACCTTGATGTTTTTAGCTCCTGTCTCTCATCTTTGTAGTGATTGTCTGCCTTGCCTTAAATTAATTCTCTTCTCACCTCTCACTCTTACAATCTCTAGTTGACTTAAGCACCATTCATGCTACTGTCCACAAATTATCTTGCATTTGTTTGGTATTCCTTCTTAATATTCCCAAAATATACACACATATACACATACTTATAGTCTCCCTGCCACTCCCACATACCTTACCTTCAACCTCCACCCTAATTTTGGCTATTTTATTTTTGAATCTCCTGACCTTATAGGTATTTAATTATTATTTGTTTGATTGCAAATCCACTGCATTTCATATTTTTCAATGGCTACAGAGAAAAAATTTCTGCCAGCAGTGATCCAACCCAATGAAATTTGATAGATTACTTTCTACTTCCAGAACCTAGTCTTCCCCAGGAAGAGATGCCTATATCAACAGTCATATAGGAATACCAATGGGACATGAGAAGTCCTGATGGCAAAAAAGAATCATGATACACATAGCTTCTGTCCCTAGACAGTAGAATCTGTAGGATTTGAATAAAAACTTGTATCTCTTATGGGCTACTATTGTACCTGGTATCAAGGATATTTTCATTAACTCTGTCCAAAAGGATTTAATTCTCACTTCATCAGTTAAAGCTTAAGAACATTCTATTAAAATCCAAACACCTCTTGTTGAACATAAAATTAAAATATATTGTCTTCTAAGATGCATAGATATTTATAGACAGTGTCATAGGTAGCTATATTCATTCATTTATAAAGTATTTATGTCATTATTATGTGCCAGAAACTGTTGTACTGTGCACACAAAGACAGAAAGAAAAGCACTTTAACATTTAAAAGGAAAAATACTTTAACCTCAAGGAAATCACATTATTTGGGGGGGGGACCCGGTTTGAGGTTTCTGGGCAACATGTACAAAGATAAGTAATACAAACTACATTCAAAGTAATTTTCAGGAGGGGTTGGAGGGCAATTGGGATTGGGGGAGTCTGAAAAGATATCTATAAGATGGAATTGAGCCTAGTGATGAAGGAAGCTAGGGATTTTATAGAGAGGTGAGGAAGAATTATAATTCAGGTATGGCATACACCCTAGGCAAAAACATGGATTTAGGATATGGACTGCTATGCATAGGAAAACACAACCAAGCTCCATTAGATTAGAATATAGAGTCTCAGAAGGAAAGTAATGTGTATTGAAGCATTAATTGAAGTCAGACATGATGGGAGAGGGAGAGAAATAGGGCAAAGACAAGGGAAGGCGAGGGGGTGGGGAAGAGAAACGGGAACAGAGCATCAAAAAGGAGAAAAAGGAGAAGGGGAAGAAGGAAAAAGAAAAGGAAGAGAAGAAGAAGAAGGAAAAAAGTAGAAGAAGGAGGAGGAGGAGGAAGAGGAGAAAGAGAAGGAAGAGGAGGGAGGAAGAGGGGAGAGGAGGAGTTCTCAGATAACCATATATATATATATATATATATATATATATATATATATATATATATATATATGTAAAGTTAGGACATAAACTATCCATTAAAGGAGAATAATGGTCAGAAATGTAGGAGGAGAAGCCAGAAAGTTCAGTAGGACAAACACCTAGCAAGGAGAGAATAAGTGTTGTTCGTGTTAAAAGGAGTATGATAGGGTCAAATTCTACTCAGAGGTCAACAAGGACAAGGACTTGCCAAGAACATTTTATCTGACAATTAAAAGATGATGGGTAACTTTGAAAAGTGTACTTTCATTTGAGTGTGATGTAGTCAGAAGTCTCATTCCAAAGGGTTGAGGAGTGAATGAGAGAAGTTGAGTCATATAATACATATGGCTTTTTTCAAGACATTTAGCTATGAAAATAGGAAAGAAATGAAATAATTTGAATGAATACCGCCAAGGATATGATAAATAAGGAGAGATTGGAAAATTAGAGAGAAAGGGTTTGATTGAATGTCAGGTTGTCAGAGAAGACAGGAAGATAGGGATCAGGAGCACAAGGTGATTTATTGAATTTGCCAAGGAGAAAGGCCACATCTTCATGAAAACCTGTAAAAAAAGATGAAGATAATAGGGAAAGATGTCAAATAGTTTGGAAACTACAATGTAGAAAAAATGGGGCTCAAGGCAATTGATCCTTATTTTCTTGATAGGGTATAAAGTGACATCCTTCATATATATATATATATATATATATATATATATATATACACACACACACACACACACACACATATATATACACACAAATATTCATTGTAGCTCTTGTGGCAAAGAATTGGAAATTGAAGGGTTGCACATCAGTTGGGGGAATAGCTGAACAAATTGGAGTATGTGATTATAATAGAACATTATTCTATAAAAATGATGAGCAGTATGCTCTGAGAAAAATCTTGAAGATTTGCATGAGCAGATGCAAATTGAAATGTGCTGCATGCAAAGTAACAGCAATATTGTAAGATAATCAACTGTAAATGCCCTAGCTATTCTCAACAACACAATGATCCCAGACAACTTTGAAGGACGATGACTCACTAACTGTGTGACCCTGAGAAAGTCACCCAAACTTACAGCCTCAGTTCTATCGTTTTAAAATGAAGATAGCAGTAGTATTCACCTCATAGGATTATTGTGACAACTGAGAAAGAACTTGTAAGGCACTTTGTAAACCTCAAAGAGACACTTAATGCTAGCACTGGATAGAGCACTGGCCTTGAAATCAGGACAGGAGTTCAAATAAAGGGCCACCTCCAATTTTCCTGATTCATATTTGGTCACTGAATCCAGATGGCTCTGGAGGAGAAAGTGAGGCTGGTAACTTAGCCCAGCACCTCCTCACTCAAATACAATTCATGTCATGGTCTTCTGAGAGAACAAAGGACAAAATAAAATCATCATCATCATTATCAACAGATACACTATACATTGGGTATTGGGCTTGAAAGCTGAGTTATATCCTACCCTTAATTCTCATTCTCTCTCTCTCTCTGAACTTGCTTTTCTGATTATCTTTATGCTGCCTTTTTATGCTATATACCCTCTTTGAAAATTTAGGGGAGTCTACATATCCATATTAAAATATTTTCAAATGCATTAAAATATTTTAAGTGCATAAAATAAAATACCTATTATTACAAAGAAAAGTAATTATTTTGAAATATTGAAGGAAAAAATTTGGAGATTACAAACTCCAGGTAAAACATTTCTATTAGAGAGTGTCTTGCATAGTACCATGCACTTGTCTTGTATACAAATCATCAACAATAATATGCTATTGTTTGTATGTAACTTTCTTCTGCTATTTCGGTGACTTGCATTTTAAGTCTTCTTGGATTGTGGTTACTCAGATCATAGTATTAGTTAAGACAGAATTTGAACCCAGGGCTTCCTGCTACAAAATCGGTTCTTACTAGCATACTTACTTGCTTATTTACTTATTAGACCATGCTTTAACACTGGGTGCCTGATAGAATTAGGGGCATTGGAATATCATTCATCCATTCAATTAATGTTAACTGATGTGCTAAAGCCAAAAAAGAGAGAAAGTGAGAGAACAGGAGAAGGGAAGGATAGAGAGGAGAGAAAGGGAGAAAAGGGCCCAAATCAGAGCTCTAGGATATACTCACACATGGCAGAGGCATGGATAATGAATAACTATCATAATAAAAAATAGCAAATTATGTCACCGGACAATAACTGATGCAATATAGAGATTCTGTACTACTATGGTTGATAAAATTAACCTAGGAATGTTATAACATATCCCCAAATTAATGATCTATTGAATTTTAAATGCAATAGAAGAATGTGTGTTGGGGAAGAAGACCTAGCAAGTTATTTTGAGCTGGGAAAAAAAAAACAGAATATCAAAATAATGTTCAAACCCAAACTGATCCAAATTGCTATTTCATATTGTTTTAATTTGTAATGACCAATCCCTATTGTCTTTATTTGGGAATCCCAGAAGACACTCAGTATCCCTCGGAGATTATGTCTTTGCTTTCAGTTAGAGAACAATGGTGGGCTTGATGCCAGGCTCTATGTCCAGCCAGGACATCTGCTTTCAGCCACCTCCTCTTCCCTCCATGCCCCTTCTGGGTTCAACAGAATCCTCATGAACCTCCTTGTCAGTTCCCGCTGTGCTTCCTTTTTTCCTGCTCCCATATATGCTGCTAGCAGTTGGCACACACATTTCTCATACTCCCAAGATAGGAATCAAGCTGTGAGATGCCAGCAAGGAGGAGGGAGGGAGAGAGAGAGAAAGAAAAAGAAATAGAAGATCCTCTCCTGGGGCAGTGTGAATTTGGCCCCAAGTTCCTTAGTTAAGGGACTTGAATGTACAGAGAAAGAGTGGCTCAATTCTTTCAGTAAAACTCTTAAGAACTGGGTAGGGGGTGGGGGTGAACACCAAAGAGTAGGTGCAGTCCACCCCCACCAGGCTCAGAGGTAAACTGGTGGCTTCATTGCTCTACAGGAAAGACTCAGCGCCAGATGTGACTGAATGAGTTCATAGCGTGCAGTTCTGGTGATAATAGAAAACCATACACACACGCACACACGCACAGAGACATCAGTGAAATGCAGCCACTTCTGAGATGGAAAATAGCAGTCTTATATAACCACTCTGCTGAAATTCAAAGCATTCCCCTGATAGAGAGAAGACAACACCATTTACTGGGTCACTCAAAATACTTAGGCTTGTTCCAGGATTTTTCTTGGGAAACAGCTCCCTCAGACTCACTTGAATCCTGATAAGATCACAGCCTTCAGTGTCTCAGCTCAAACCCCCACCCACTGCCTCATGCCACAAGTGGCTGTGGAATGCCTCTCATATCCTGTTTTTGCTGTTTACTTATCATCCTCTCTATCAAAACTGCTGTATGAATGTATTTCATCTTCTGAAACACAGGTGCTGCTTAGCTAAAAGAAAGAAAAGTTGAGCCAACGAGCTTGGCCAGCTCTGCACCTCACCTTCTGCGCCTGTAAAATGGTTCCAGTTCTAAATGTCTCTGACTTCCTGAGATAGCTGACATAAAGATGAATAATATGGCAGATGCATGTGCTTTGAGGTCCTTCATTGAAAAATGTAATGATAGACGAGATCTTGCTATCAAAATCATTGAAATACATAAATAAGACAGGAAGAGTAGGAGGCTGTATGGAGAGTGTATGGGACTACACAATATTTTTAGCAGATTTTGTAAAGTAGACATTTGCTGTTGCTAAGGGCAGGGGCTAACTACAGACTATGTTGTAAAGGGTTCTTTATGTAGATCGTTTCTGAAATAAACCAGCCACACGAGGGCCAGTCTCCTGGGCACAGAGTTATCTTTACCAGGGAATAGACACTGGTTCTGAGTGAATGAATTTCCAAGGATAATCTCAATTGACATTTCTATATTAATTGGCCAGTCTGGTTCCATTGTTCTAATGTGCATGATGTAACCATGGCCAGGCAGTGAAAATATCAGCTCTTTTTTCCATCTAGCATTATGAACTTATGGACATCTGAAGGATTTACAGAGTTAGAGAATAAATGATCTATATAACAAGCAAGACTATACAAAGGAAGGATACAGCACATGATAAATAACACTGATGATGGATGGATATTTCTCCTCAGATTCTCATTCTGAGATTTTGCTCTTCAGCTGGCCCTTGTAAGTACCAAGTGATTTACATTGAGTAAATCGAGTTCAATGCATCATTCAGTGACCAGCCCCACCCAGCAAAAAAAATTTCAGAGAAGACTAGTGTTTGAACTCTTTCTTGAATCTCAATTAGCAGTAGCAATAAGCTATGGTAATAATGATTTTAGGAGGGCTGGGGGGGCATAAAGAAGGAAGAATATAACCAAAATTTAAAGATTGATCTGGGGCTGATTCCTTGGTATTTGACTGTGATTGGATCTTCAAAATCCATTGTTAAAATTAGCTCATGTGTAAAGCCTTACCTGATTAGACTAAACTACTCATTTGACTCAAATTTCCTGACAGAGAGACAGACAGAGAGATAGACACAGAGAGGGAGGGAGAGAGGGAGGGGGGAGAGAGAGAGAGAGAAAGAGAGAGAGAGAGAGAGAGAGAGAGAGAGAGAGAGAGAGAGAGAGAGAGAGAGAGAGAGTAGCAGGCAGCAATTTCATATTAAAGGCATTCTCACCACCAAGGAATGAGGAGGAGGTCTTAAAAAGGTGGGAAGAAAAAGAGACTGGGACTGACCTATATGAGGAGGAATGGCAAAAGGTACAGAAGTGGGTACCTTAGCAGCACCCAGAAAGCCAAAGGGAAATGTGTGTATAGGAGACAATCATTTCTCTCTTCAGGAACACAAGAGTAAGGACAACACCCCCTAAAGCATGTTGACACACTCTCTATGCATGTTGAAACAAGGAGGAGCCAAAAAACAGGCTTGACAATATCTGAGGAATTGGCAGAGAGCACCTGTTTCTAATCACTTCTTCACATTTTCATTAGGAACCAGGTTATTTAAGGCAACAGAAGAACAATATTTGTTGCTGGCCATTCCTAGGTCAATATTCTTAAATTCTGGAAAAGCCAAAAAGGATGAAATAGTACTATACAGGGAGACTATCTCAGGAGATGAAGATAGGTGGACTCCCATCCAGACTGTGGTGTTGGAGATTCATCTCTCTCTGTGTATGTGTATAGCTTCCTGGAATTTGTATTGTGAGGAAAAGGAGATTTAGGCATGGGAACTAATTGTGTCTTAGAATCAAGAAGATATGAGTTCAAATTGGGCCTTAGAACCTTAATAGATATGTGATCCTATACAAGTCACTTTCCTTCTGTTTGCTATCATTAAAATGGGAGTAACAACAACCCCTAATTGTGAGGGTTATTGTAGAGATCAAATGAAATAATATGCAAAGTGCTTAGCATATAAAGTGCCATAGAAATTTTACTTAACTTAAAAAGATTACAAGCCAAGACTAAAGTGGAGGGAGAGTTGGTACATGACCTTTCATTTGAAGATGGTTGTGCATTCAATGCAGCCTCTGAGGCTGAGATACAAGATCATGGATACAAGATACATGGATCATTTTTCTGCTGCTTGTGCTAATTTTGGTCTAACAGTTAAGAACAAGGAAACATGTTCTCTACCAGGCAAGACTACATCATCCATAAGTGAAAGCCATTGGTTACAACAAAAATAAAAATTTTAAATGCTGTGAATAAATTCACTTATCTGGGCATTATACTTTCCATGTGTGTGTGTGTGTGTGTGTGTGTGTGTGTGTGTGTGTGTGTGTGTATGGATGATGAGGTTGATGCATACAATACCAGAGCTAACTTAATGTTTGAGAGGCTCCAAAGGAAAGTATGGGAGAGAAGTATTGGACTGCCGACCAAATTGAAGGTCTACAGAGTCATTGTGCTGATGGTATTGTTGTATGCTTGTGGAACCTGAGCAGATACCAGTGCCATGACAGAAAACTGAATCACTTCTATTAGAATTGTTTTAGGAGGATTCTGAAGATCACCCATCAAGATAAGGTACTGGATGTCTATAAATTGGGGGATGGCTAAACAAGTTATGGTACATGAATGCTATGGAATATTATTGCCCTATAAGAAACCATAAATGATTGGACTCTAGAGATGCATGGAATGAGTTACAGGATCTAATGCTTAGTGAAGGCTGCAGAACCAAGAAAACAATGTACACATTAGCAGCAACAATTGTGAGATGATCAACCTTGATGGAAGCAGCTACTTTCAGCAGTTCAGAGAGCTAGGACAAATCTATTATTCCAGCTATGGACAAAGTTATCCCAATACAGAGGAAGAAAAACAAAACAGAACAGAACAGAATAAAAAAAATCCTTCAGAAAACAAAGAACACTTTATAAAAATCATCTTTTATGTATCTCTTTCCCTTAATCCTAATTCATCATAGTGAAAATGACTAATCTCTAAACATGTTTATCAAAAATATGTATGTACAATGCTAACCTGACTGCTTCTGAGAGGAGGGGTGTGGGAAGGGAGGGTGGAAGGATATTTTGTAACTTAAAAATATACATGTGCATATGGATGAAAAAATGAAAAAGATAAGGTACTGACAATGAGGTCCTTTCTTGAGCTGAACTACTACAGAGAGCACAACTCTGAGAGATTGGCCATATTGTTTGATTGACAAAAGTATATTTGCTACCATTGTATGTAATTGGAAAACAAATAAAGTATTTATATATTTTTTAAAAAGCATATTTGCCTAAAAGACTATTTTACAGAAAACTCACACAAGGCAAGTGCTTACACAGAGGCCAGAAGAAGTAATTCAAGAATACCTGCAATGTCCCTTTGAAGAAATTGGAATCATTTGTGAGACATAGCAAACACTGGCACAAGACTAGCTAGCATGGCATGCCAGCATTAAAGAAATCACTGTACTCTGAAAGCAAAGCAGAATTGTAGTACCTCAAAGGAAACAGAGGCTGTGTAAATTTAGGGGCATTTCCATTCCAAATGTTCATGTGGACTATTTGTGCCTGATCTGGGCTACAACCTTCTGAATTCAAATTGGTCTGATCAGTCACAGTCAGCCACGCTGGGCTTTGACCCCAACAAAGTGATGTCATTTTGTTCCTCTTCAAGAACAAAGCACAACAACCAATTATCCATCAACATCATCATCATCATCATCATCATCATTGTTTCTATGGGATAAAAGTTATCCCAGGTAGGATCTAGCCTCAAATCATAAGTACAGAATAATCATGTGAAATTCCAAAAGACTTACTACCATATAAATTCTTCACAAAAAACAACCTTCCCAAAAACTGACACCATGTTAAGCTTTTTGCTCAAAATCCTTAAAATTCATTAAATTCTTTCTTCTTCCAAACTTCACCATCTCAGTTTAAGATACTACATTTTTCTAGTATCTCAGGTGCATAATCATGGAGTTATCTTCAACTCCTTCCTCTCCCTCATGTTACATACTCAATAAGTTGTCACATATCATTGTTTATACTTCCATATTGTCTCTGGGATCCAAATTTTTCTCTCCATCCACACAATCAGCACATCAGTGTAAATATTAAGGTCAAAAGAACATTCAGTGATTATAATGGAGAAGAAATCAGAACTAGAAGCTAACATAGGTAAGGGAAGTTCAGGATGACCTAGAATTTAGTTTATGATCAAGACAAACAATGGAACACAGTGACATAAATTGAGGTGTAAACCACTTGACAAAACTGTTTATTTGGGAAAAGCAGAGCATTTTTCCTTTATAATAAACAATAATTTTAATAGCTTCCTAATAAAAATAAGGCAATGTTGTAGTGAGTTTTTGACATGCATACCAACATGCAGCAGAACCTTAAGGAAGTAAACAAAACTTTAAAGCTAGGAGTGAAAAAAGTGATTCATGGTGTTTTATGTTGTATAAGAAAAAGAAAGTCTTATCTCCTTGAAGTTACACACAAAAGAAACAATAACTCTGAATTGAACGGAGAAATCCATAAAAGTAGAATGAATAGAATAGATTACCTTTAGGAGAAGGAAATTATTATACCTTGAATCTAGGTTTCAAAGATAAAGAACAAAGGAAATGAAGAGGTAAAGGAATAAGACAGGAAGGAAAAGGGAGAAGGAAGGAGAGAGAAGAGGGGAGCCAGGGAGAGAAAGAGAGAGAGAGACAGATAGACAGAAGGACAGAAAGCCAAACAGAGAAATTTGTAACCCTGGTGGTTAAGTTTTGAAACGATTTTATCGATAACTGTAGACTCCAATGGGTGTATATTTAATGTGTGAATGCATGTGCAGAGTCTAGGATTATAGCTTATGCTAATAAAAATGAGCAATCTAATGGAATGTAATGGAGAAAAAAATCAAACTTAATGATTATAACCTTATATGTGAAGTTGGAATTGTACTAGAATTACAAAGATTATTCAACCTTACAAATCCCATTAACATAACAAATCATAATAATAAAATACTATAAGCATATGATTTTATTAATAGCATAATATTAATATCAGAATAATAACTTTTGATACAGTGTATATTTAAAAAACTACAAAGGAATGAAAGCATCTTTGTCTAATGCATAAAAGCACCCATATATAAGAGCTAGTATTATTTGTAAAAGCTTTACACTGAGGGGCAGCTAGGTGGCAAAGTGGATAGAGCACCAGCCTGGAGTCAGGAGTACTTGAGTTCAAGTCTGGCCTCAGACACTTAATTACTTAGCTATGTGGCCTTGGGTAAGTCACTTAACCCCACTGCCTTGCAAAAAAAACAAAACTTTACACTGGAAGGTTTGCCAGTAAGTCCAAGGTTAAGAAATAGATGCATAGTATTGTTATTCAAATTTGACATATTAGAAATACTAACTGTTTTGATAAGAAAAGTAAAATAAATTAATATCATTAGCATAGAGGAAGCAAAAATATCAATGATTTCCTAAAAAAAAAACCTGAAGAATCAATAACATCAAAATAGGGTAAGAGTCAGCAAAGTAGCAGGATACAAAATAAATCTGTTAATTCTTTATATTATATTATATTGAATCTGTTATTTTATTGGCATCAAAAGCTCCTGCAATGTATACTCCTTATAATAATACAGATTGACATCTGTAACTGATATTTTTAGAAATTTGCCTTAGGTCAACTGCAAGTCCCGATTTCTCTGTCTCCCTGGCTCTCTGTCTCTGTCTCTGTCTCTGTCTCTGACTCTGACTTTGTCTCTGTCTCTGTCTCTGTCTCTGTCTCTGTCTCATTCGTTCTTTCTCCCTCTCTCTTTTTTCCTCTATTTCTCTGTCTATCTCTATATCTGTCCCTATTTTTCATATATATGCATATGTATATATATGTGTATGTGTATGAGTATGTGTGTATATATATATACTTTTGTGTATGTATCTTTATAGCTATAAACAATAACAAAAGGGAATAAAGGCCATTCAAAATAATAGCAAAATGTGGTTAAACATCTAGTATCTAACTTAGCTTGAGATAGTAAGATATCAGTAACACTAGTATAACAAACTTTTTACCAATATAAAGACCTAAATAGAGACTTATAGTTCATAATTTGACCATAATAATGTAGAATGGATAGTGGTATTGTCCATTCTCTAATGAATTTTAAAAATAACGTATTAATAAAATATCATCAGGACACCTTTCAGCATTACTAAATATGTGTATACAAAAAATAAAAAGATTAGAAAGATCAAGGGAAAGATTTGGGGAAATATGTAAAATGGTGAATAATTTAAGATATAAATCTTGTTATATTGTAAACAAGCAATTATAAAAATATATTTGGTTTTGGTTTCAAAAAAGAAAAATGGATCAGTGAAATGGATTAGATCAACAAGACATAGAAAAATTTATGTGGTAAAATAGGATTCAATTAACCCCAAAACACAAATTACTGCAAGAAAAGATTATTACTCAAAAAGACAACTGGAAAACTGAATAGCATATTGGAGCAAAATGACAAGTCCTTTAAATCATATCCACAATATTCCAAATTGATAGGATTTGGATTGGAAATGTGACTGCATAGAAATAAGGAATTCCCAAGTGAGAAAATTTCTTTTACCCAATACATGTCATCACCTTCTATGTACTTTAAAATTGTTGAGATTTACATGGAGATTAAAGCATTTATCTAGGATTACTCAATCAGTATGTGGTGGAAGGTCAGATTTAAAAACAGTTGAGAGGGGGAAGAAGAGTGAAGAGAGAGAGAGAGAGAGAGAGAGAGAAGGAGAGAAATGACAACCAGAGGACTATAGTTTTCACATCTTTGGAAATTATTTTTAAAATTATATTTAGCAAAATAAATTATAAAAGAAAAATAGTTTTATATAAAATTAACTTCAGTCCCAAAATTCATTGGAATGACACTTTAATTATCAGTGGAGATCAATGCCCTGAGTCTGTGTGAAGGTCAGAGTAGAGTTGGTGATAAAAGAAAATGGGAGATTTCTTCAGTTTTTCTTTAGAGCCTCTTTGTGTTTCTTCAGGTTCTTTAGCTTCAACACTCATTCTGGAAGCTCCCAGAAAAAAACAACACTTCAGGTTGTAGAAGGAAAAAACTCTTGGAAGAAGGCAGCATGAGAGTAGCTGGCTATCTCCATCATGTCCCTAAGCCCTGTTTGATAGAGACTTAAGGAACTTTATCTTGGGTGAGATCTAGTGGTTCGTTCTCTCTCTCTCTCTCTCTCTCTCTCTCTCTCTCTATCTATCTATCTATCTATCTATCTATCTATCTATCTATCTATCTCTATCTCTATCTCTCTGTCTCTCTCTCTCCCCCCTCTCTTCCCCAATGATAGAAGAACTTCACACAGCTAGTCTGAGATCAGATTTGAACTCATTAAAATGAGTCTTCCTTATTCCAAGTCAAGAAGCTTTATCCACTAGCCACTCTATTGGCCTATGTTTACTTTCTTTGATTTATATTTTGTTATTTAGATAAATGGGTTCCCTTGATATTCACTAAGTATGTTCATTGTCAACCTATATTTAATTAGAATAGGATCAAACCTAGGATATAAAACTTGATAACCAGATGTCCCCATTAATGAAACAGTAATAAGAAGTGAGATTGAATCTGAAAATCAGATCCCCTAGACTAACAATATTTAAGAGAACAGATAGGCATAATTCTATCCTGTCTCTAAGGAGAGCAAGTAGTGAGACTCTTTCCCCAATTCCTCATTTCTCCTCATGACATGAATAAAAGTTTTGCTTGAAGAAGGAAAAAGATGGAGAGAAAAGAGTCTAGTCATCTATTCTGCCTCCTTTTGAGTCACTCAGACACCTCTAGGCTACAAAAGGGGTAGAACCCTCACAACATAAAATATTTTTTTGGAAAAGTAAAAGCTATGCCTCTAGAATAAGATAAAAAAAATGTAAACTGGAAATTCATTTAAAATCTCAAATAAAAGTTTGGTATCCAAATCCAACAGAAAAAATAGGTACAAATAACATGTTAAGTAGTCAAATAATATCATTTTGAAAAAAAAAAGTCCCAACAAACATCTGAAAAATTATTCAAAAATGTTAATCATTGGCAGAAGGCAAATTTTAAAATCTGATATATTGGTTTACTCCAATAAAATGAGCAAATATGATAAAAGATGGAAACATTCAGTGCTGTAGGGATTGTGGGAAAACAGGACTCCTAATTCATTGTTTTATGGAGCTATGAATTGCTCTGACTACTTTGGAAAACAACATGTAATTATATCAGAAAAACCATAAAATTGTTCATATCCTTTGATATAGTGATCCTGTTTATAGAAAGTTATTGACAAGAAGAAAATCTTTATCTATATAAAAATATTCACAACAGCATTATTTAGAATTAGGAAAAGATTTTGTTCAAACTAAACTCAATGATGAGGAATGGGTAAATAAGACAGGATGTGAATGGAATACTCTATTACAGTGTTCTAAGTAATGACAAATATGACTATAAAAGAGTCTTCCCTCTACCCCTGGGGCATCCACAGGCACGCCATGACTTTTTCTAGTCCATTTTTGAAACTTGTTAGAGGGAGGGAATTTGAGGAAAGAAGTTCTATCCATGAGAGTATTTTGATGGAAGAAGGGATTATCAGAGTCTCCAAATTGGGACCCTTTAGTTGTGGCTCACTAGGTGACAAAATGTGATTTCATAATTATTTAAGAAATAAAACAGATCATTGCTGTGAGCTTTTAACCCTTTCTCTACTCTATCAGTAAACAGAAATCCCCAAGGATTCTAGACTTCTTCTAATCGGCCTATCTCAGGAAGCAGCCCTGGAAAATTGAAGGAAGTTCACACAGTTGGCTTTACAAGGCTAGGTGAAAACTAGATGGGTAGAGAATGGCCATTGAACTACTAGACCAGTGAGAAATACATAGGCAGGAGGACAAGTCACTACATTTTATGCTTAGGAAAAGAAGATAGAACACTGTAGATTCCTCAGGAAATGAAGTCAGAAATAAAGAATAACAACAATAATAACTAGCACTGGGGCAGCTAGGTGGTGCAGTGGATAAAGCACCAGCCCTGGAGTCAGGAGTACCTGGGTTCAAATCTGGTCTCAGACACTTAATAATTACCTAGCTGTGTGGCCTTGGGCAAGCCACTTAACCCCATTTGCCTTGCAAAAACCTAAAAAAAAAAAATAATGGCTAGCACTTTGAGGATTGCAAAGCACTTTACAGATATTATCTTATTTTGGTCCGCTCAGCAATGCTGGGCTGTAGGTGCTATTACCTCCATTTTATAGATCAGGAAACTGAGGCAGACAACATTTAACTGACATGTCCAGAGCTATAAGCTAACAATAATAATGGTAGCATCATAAATATATATATATATATATAAAATACCTAATATATATATATTATATATATATATATATAAAACATATAGAAATATATGCCTAAAATAATATTCACTGTGCTAAGCACTTCATAGCCATGTCATTTGATCTTCAGAACAACCCTGACAGGTATATCCTGTCATTATCACCATTTTACAGATGGTGAGACTGAGGCAAACAGAAGTTAAGTAACTTAATATGCTGGTGACTAAGGCTGAATTTGAACTTGGGTGTGAAAATTTGAGCTTTGAGAGGTGAAATTGATATAAGATTACTCAACTAATATTTCTTTTTGTTTTGGTTTTTGCAAGGCAATGGGGGGGGGATTAAGTGACTTACCCAAGGTCACATAGTGAAGTAATTATTAAGAGTCTAAAATGAAGGGGCAGCTAGGTGGTGCAGTGGATAGAGCACTGGCCCTGGAGTCAGGAGGACCTGAGTTCAAATTTGACTTCAGACACTTAATAATTACCTAGTTGTTTGACCTTATGCCTATCTGCTCTCTTAAATATTGTTAGTCTGGGGTATCTGATTTTCAGATTCAATCTAGGGCAAGTCACTTTACCCTATTGCCTTGCAAAAAAAAGACAAACAACAAAAAAAGAGTCTAAGATGAATAGGGTATAGAAATCTATCTTACCCTAGAAGAAAAATGAGAGGAAAGTGATAGGAAAAGTGGGGACCAGGGGGTGGGGTGGGTGAGAGGGAGTAGGTGATAGAAGAGAGGGAAGATGCTTGGGAGAAGGTAGTCTGATACAACACACTTCTGAGGAGTGACAGAGTGAAAGGAGAGAGAGAGAGAATAGAATAAGTGGGATTTGAGAGGAATAGAATGGAGGGTAATGCAGTTAAAAGCAACTGTGGGAAAAAAATATTGAAGCAACTTCTCTGATGGATTTATGATAAAGAATGCAACCCATCCCAGAGAGACAGAGTTGATGGTATCTGAACACAGACTGAAGTACACTTTTTTTTCTCTCACTTCATTTCTCTTGAGGTTTCTCTATTGTTTTTGGGAGGGAGAGGGTTCACAACAAGATTATTGGAATAATGAGAAAAATAAGTAAATCATTAAAAATCAAAAACACAAACAAATCTGAGGCTGGACTTGAACTCAGATCCTCATGAATCTAGGGCCAATGCTCTATGCATTGTAGCTCCAAGCTGCCCCTCAATACATTTTAAGCAAAATCCATTAAAACTTGCAAGAATGTTTGTGTATATGGGGAAGCTAGGTGGCACAGTGGATAGAGCACCAGCCCTGGAGTCAGGAAGGACCTGAGTTCAAGTATGACCTCAGAGACTTAATAATTTACCTAACCCCACTGCCTTGAAAAAAACAACAAAAAAAGAATTTTGTGTTTGTGTATAATGTGAAAATATATATGTATATATGTATGTATATATATGCAAGTATCATTATGCATTATATATGTATAGAAAAGATCTTTTTTTAATTGTTTCATGAACTCCTTTGGCAGTTGATGAAACCTATAGATCCCTTCTCAGAATTGATTTTATTTCATGAAATAAAATACACAGGATTATAATTAAGCCAAAAAATTTTTCACAGACCCTATAAAAGTAAAGAACTCTGATTTCAGAATAGACTAGAAAAGTGATTATTTATGTGTTTGCGCACAAGTGTCTATCTATGCAGGTTTTATATGTATAGGTTGGGTGGTTGCGTATAAGGAGAAGAAAGTCATTTTGTTTGGTTGGCGTGTGTGTGTGTGTGTGTGTGTGTGTGTGTGTGTGTGATAGGCAAACTCCAAGAAGTGAGTATTATATTGCTGGAAAGGTCCCAAAGCAGGGAGAAAAAAAATCTGAGTTGAATGAATGACACTGGACCTCTGAATTCAGGTTCTCAATGTGAGGCAGATTCTTGCCAAGCAAGCACCTCTTATCTTGAGACATGATCCCTTGCCTCAGCTGAGATGATGTACCCATCCTCCTATGGAGGAGGGCAAACCAGTGACCCCCAACCAATAACAGAAGTGGTCCAAAGCAATCTTAATGTTATCAGGTAATTCATTCCACCCCTGGAATGACCTCCCCTCCCCTCCCTCTCACTTGAAAGTGCCCCTCTTGTTATCAGTCCCCAGGATATCTGCATGCCGCCAAAGTGGACACCCCTTCCAGGCACTTAAGGATTGGAGAAGGATACAGTTACAATTACACTCAGTTTCTATTCCAGGAGTTTGTAACTGTGTCATTCAACTGATGTTTGAAGAAAGAAAAAAGGGGAGGGGGAGAGAGAAGAAAAGGAACCACCTAGTATACTTTCATTTTTATGAAAACTGGAGAAAGGTTCCTCTTTCCAAACCCCAATCTTGTGAAGTTTATGCAGGATTTAAATCCAAAACCCTGCTTAGCAATTTTTCTTCATTGTTTGAGGGTTGTTTTGGGGTTTGAGGGTTTTTTTTTTTTTTTGCCTTTTTGCTCCCTGATTGGACAATTTTCTCTAGAGTAGTTATAATAGCAAGTAGAGTTCCAGGACCCCTAATTTACGTGTTAATGTGGCATACTGGAAGCATGATGTTAAAATGATGAATATCACCTGGGAAGAAGATTGGACTAGAGCAATGACCTGGCAGGTTGCCTTGTGGAAATAGCTTTCGACTTTATCAAACCATGGGATAACATGTCAGATTAGATTACCTACAATTAATTATTAATGAAGGCTGGGCTTTATTTTGAAAAAGAGCAAAACATGCACTTCCAATTTATTCCTTCCTGTGGAAAAAAATTTATTGTGTCCCTCAGACTGAAATGTAAAGACCCTTATGAAAATACCTTAAGACTTCCATTTATCCAGATTTAACAGGCATCTGAGACAGGAAAGCATTCTCAAGCCTCCTTGCCGTGGACAAAACAGAGATGTGTTTTTGCTTAATTAAAATTCTCTTTTGGCAACAGATGTCCTTGCAAAAATAGCTCTGAGAGCGGTGAAGCATTTTTATGGGCTAGAGTTCAGAAAAGATGAGCTGAAGTCCGCCTTCCTCACTCTGAGAGCAACACAAGAGACCAGGTGGTTTGTCACAGTTTGAAAAGTGAACAAATGTATTTATTCACTCTGAGCAATTTGCAACCTACTGGGAGAACAGGAGCACTACCATAGATCCTGGCTTCCAGGAGGTTGCCTTGTCAGAGAGGGAGAAGTTTAATTGGTTTCTCACAATCTCTCCCTCTAAAGCAATTATCACCCAAGGGTAGGTCCAAGAGGGGAGCATTACCATGTCCTTGCACAGCATATGGTGGGTTGGAGTAAGGCCCCCTCTGTCCAGGCACTGAACTCATGGGATCCTGTGATAGAGGCTTGCCATTCACCAAGCTCTGCTTGCTTTCCTTCTTGCTTCTCCATCTGATCTGTCTGAAGGATTGGCAAGTAGTGGGAGGAAGCTCATAAGCTTTAACACCTATCGAACTCAAGTAGAAATGCTTTAAAAATGTATTTCTTAATAATCCTATGAAATACTGAGAGGCAGCTAGTTTTATGCTCATCAGTCTGAGTGGCAAGTGAGAAGTCAGATAAATTAGCACAAATATACTGGCCTAGTACCTGAGAGGAATTAAGGCAGACCTAAAGGAATTTCACTACTCAGGATTAAGAATTTTAATAAAAGTGGAAAATATTATTAATTTCCTTATTCAAAGTCATTTGAGAGCCATGACTAAATAACTGTGCATAAATTTTACAAATTTCAAGCCTATTTGCAATCAATATTTTACAAAATAAATGTCCTTGTATGTTTTTATCATTGACTAGAAAGTACAAAGGGCCAAATATCTAATATTCTATATTTATCTGACATCATCAGTGAATTTCTCTACCTGACTTTCCCAGATAACTAAGGCTTACTTTTCCAAAAATCACATTTTATAAATGCATTTTCATTTAAACTTTTCTTGTAAGATAAATTATACCTTCCTGCCCAACAAACAGCATGTCATACTCCATTTCTAGGGCATATGTTAGAGAGATGTCCAAAAAGATAAGAAGATAAATACTTTAAAGATATTGTGGACAGTTTTTAGGGATTTCTGCAGTACCTAACAGTATTCTGTGTAGAGGGAGAGATAGTCAATGTTGTGATTTGAATTGAATATTTATTTCTAATAAAAATATTTCAGAGATATTTCAAAACTACCCCTTTTTTATACCCTGTGAAATTTTTTTAGCCTCAATTATGAACAATTTTGTCTTTAATTACCTTGGTCTTCAATGATCTTTTCTTTTCTCAAAAATGATATATATCAGGGTCATTTATTGTCAGTAATACCTATAACAATAAAGGTGATAAGCTAGATCAGAGCATGAGGATAAAGGCAATATTTTGAACTTGTAACCATTTACAAAGATGCATATCAAAATAAGTAAAATCATGGATCCCAAATCATCAAGTCCAGAAAGTTTCTTCCTATAATCAAAAGGGATCTGACCTGGAAGTCAGATGAAGTGGACTCTAATCCCAGGTAAAATATCTATTTGTTCCATGTCTCTGGGCAAATCATTTATCTTTCTTTCTCAGTTTCCATGTCAACAAATGAGGAGAGTACTCATAATATCTCCCTCATTTGGTGGGGCAGCTGGCATTTCATAAATTTTCAAAGTTTTTAGAAAGAGGTCTAGATTGGTTACTTTGATAGCCATGAATAGGAAGAGCATTCTTGTCTAAACTAGAAACAGAAGTGATAAAAAGTATAAATAGCTGATTTTGTTCATGTAAATTAAAACAACCTTTTCTTGAACAAAATCAATACAACCAAGATAAGAAAGGAAGTTATCAAGGGGAAAAAATCAGTATCTCTAAAAAAGGTCTAAAATATATAGGAAACTAACACATAGATGTCAAGATAAATCATTAAATGATCAAAGGACTTGAAAAAATAATTCTCATAGGAATTGTAAACTATTTATAACCATATAAAGCATTCTTCTAAATCACTAAAAATGAAATATAAACAAGAAAAATTCTGAGGTTTTACCTCACACCGAGTAACTTGGTGAAGTTGAGACATCAAATAGAGAATAGCTGACAAATTGACAAGTTGACAAAAGTTGAGAATATATTAGGAATAATGTTGGCTATGGAAAGATAGAAATATTAATAATACAAGAGAACTGTGACTTGGTCTTACAATTTTGGAAAGCAATTTGGAATTATACAAAGAAGCAACTAAAGTCCAAATCCTTCACTTCAAAGATTCCCCTTTCTGTGCACATATTATATCCCAAGGTGGGCAATGATAAAAATGTCCCAAGTCCAGCAATATACTTATAACTGCATTTAAAGTAGCAAAAAACATAAAGTACACACTGTTCTTGAGAACATAATTGAACCAATTGTGGTCCATGAAAACAATGGAATATTCTTGCATCATAAGAAATATAACTGAGAATATAAGAAGAATTATATGAACTGATGATGTGAATCAGCAGAATATATTACAATACACACAAAGATTACAATCAACAAGATAAGTAAAATAAACCACAAATGTTGTTTTTGTTAAATAAATGCCAAGCTTGTCTGAGAAAAGATAAGAGAATATAACCCTTTTATTTCTTTGATGAGGATGGAGGATATAAGTGTGGAAAGAGCTCTTTTTTCTTAAATTGTTGTGTTTTGGTGAAAAATAACATTTTCCTCCCTTTATGTCAGTTTTACTTCTAATATTCTATCTAATATTCTAATGAGGACGTGATATTGACTTTAAGGAGTGAATTATCTGAATTTTATGATGGCTATTTATGGATTACATGTCTTTTTCACTGAAATATTTTCTAATTGTGCTGGCTATGGTCTAGATAGTTAACATTATCAATTATCTGAGTAAGCACATATAAAATAGTTTTGCATTGTTAATTGGTGTTAAATTGATGTTTTATATTGAAAGAAGGAAGGAAGGAAGGAAGGAAGGAAGGAAGGAAGGAAGGAAGGAAGGAAGGAAGGAAGGAAGGAAGGAAGGAAGGAAGAAAGGAGAGGTGGATCAGTGGAATAGACTAGGTGCAAAAGAGAAAGCAGGAAATGATTATAGTAATCTGCTGTTTGATAAACCCAAAGTGTGCAGCTTCTGGGATTAAAAACTCTCTCTTTGATAAAAACTGAGAAAATTGGAAGTTAGTATGGCAGAAACCTGGATTAGACCAACATCTTACACCTATACCAAGATAAGATCAAAATGGGTACAGGATCTAGACATAAAAGACAATATTATAAGCAAACTAGGAGATCAAGGAATAGTTTACCTGTCAGATCTATGGAAAGGGAAACAGTTTATGACTAAGGAAGATAAGGAGAACATCATTAAATACAAACTAAACCATTTTAATTACATAAATTAAAAAGCTTTTGCACAGACAAAACAGCTCTAATCAAGATCAAAAGAAATTTAATTAAGTGGGAAACAATTTTTACAACTAGTATTTCTGAAAAAGGACTCATTTCCAAAATATATAGAGAACTGAGTCAAATTTATAAAAAAAAAAAGCAAGCCATTTTCCAGTTGACAAATGGTCAAAGAATTTGCTGTGGCAATTTACAGATAAGGATACAAAGCAATTCATAGTCATATGAAATACTGATTAGAGAAATGCAAATTAAAGCATCTCTGAGATACGACCTCTCAGATTGGCCAATATTACCAGAAAGGACAATGATCAATGTTGGAAGGGATGTGGGAAATCTGTGGCACTAATATATTTTTTGATGGAGCTGTGAACTCATCCAACCTTTCAGATAGCAGTTTGGAATTATGCCCAAAGGGCAACAAAAATGTGCATACCTTTTGATCCAGCAAAACCACTACTGGATCTATACCCTGAAGAGATGATGAAAAAGGGTAAAAACATCACTTGTACAAAAATATTCTTAGCAGCCCTGTTTGTGGTGGCAAAGAAGTGGAAATTGAGTGAAGGTCCATCAGTTGGGGAATGGCTTAATGAATTATGGTATATGTATGTGATGGAACACCATTGTTCTTTTAGAAACAAGGAGGGATGAGAATTCAGGGAAGCCTGGAAGAATTTATGTAAACTAATGCTAAGCAAGGTGAGCATAACCAGAAGAACATTGTACACCCTAACAGCATTATGGGAGTGATGATCAATCTTAATGGACTTTCTCATTTCATCAGTGCAACAAATCAGGGACAATTTGGGGGTATCTTCAATGGTGAATACCATCTGTATCCAGAGAAAGAATTGTGGAGTTTGAACAGAGACCAAAGCCCTTTAATTCTTTTTAAAGTTATCTTATTATATAATCTTGCTATCTCTTATATTTTGTTTTTTTTCCTTAGGGATATGATTTCTCTTTTAACATATTCATTTTTGATCAATGTACAGCATGGAAATGATATAAAGACTGTCAGACTGTTTTCTTTGTGGGGATAGGGGGAAGATAAGCAAGATTAGGGGGAAAATTGTAAAATTCAAAATTAAATAAATTACAAAAAGAAGAAAAAAGTAAAGTAGTTTCTGTGAAAGCCTTTAGCAAATTTCTTTTGTGCTATCTGTAAAAGTGAAGCACTAGGGAGTATGTGACCCAAGCAAACCTATTTCAGCAGGCAGAGAGAATGGAATGCCCAATTCATTTTTCAAAAATCTCTTCTATTTGATTTAATAAATAGTTCCAATTTACATTTTTTTTGGCCAGTTCTACTTAGGATGCAAGAGAATGAGAACTGACAAAAGAATTCTTTGGAAAGGGGAAAAAAAACCATATCCATTCTTCTTTCATCCCTATACTTGATCCACTGTGTTTTGCATTTAGATAGTCTCAAAAAGCTAAGACCATTAGATGCTTTATAGAAGCAGCCTTAGGGGGGGAAAGAATGTTGATGCAGGATAGTCATTCAACTTTAAAAAATAACAGGATAGAAGGCTTATAAGAAATTGAATGGACAAAAAGGATATTTTTAAGTGTCATGGGAAAGGTCAGAAAAGGATTTTTTCATTCATAAAATATTTACTAGAAGGTCTAGTCTACATTTAGGAAAAAAGTAGAATCTGAGAGATTTAGATATGAAAGGAACTTTAGGGGTGAGATATTTCAAACCCCAGTTTAACAACTGAGAAAACTGAGGTCTGGAGCTATTAAGTGAAATAAAACTAGTCAGCTGCATAGCCAGGATTCTTTCCCAGTTCCTCACTAAAAACTATTTATCTTTATAGTAAACCTTGTTGCAATCTACTCAGTGAAATTTGAGGTGTGCTTGAGCTCCAACTCCCAGTACATGAGTTAGAGCATAGAAGATCACTGACAAAAGAGGCAGTATGACAATGGAAAGATAATCCAACTTGAAATCCAGATATGAAGGTTTTAATGACTTAAGTGACCTTAGACAAGATCCAGTATTTCTCTGGGCCAGATTTATTTTCTCATCTATAAAATGAATTATTTCAGTTAGATTACCTCTAAGACTGGTTTCACTTTTAAGATTCCAATACTATATGAAAGTGTGAATATCCTTTCTAGGAACAATAACACATTTAATAGTCATTAACATATTGCCGTACATTATTTTATCAGTCCTCTAATTGAGAACTGTATTTGGATGAAGGAAGGTGCTCAAGGAGGGAAGGGAAGGGAGATGGGAACCTAAGTTTTCCAAAGACAATTAGACAATTTTTATAGACTAGTCAGGGAAAAGAAAGGAAGGTTTTAATAAATACAAATTTTTATCAATTACCCATTTTTTTCCTTGGTTGGCACTATTAGGTGCTATGGGGAACAGTAGAAAAGATGAGAAGAATGGAAAGGAGATTCAGTAGGCCAGTGCTTTAGAATGGAAATGTTGATTCAAAAGCTTATCCAAACCACTTCAATTAATTGGAGCACTCTTGTCTTTCCCCAGATTTTTGATGGCCTCTTCAAAGTACTCACAGACTCTCAAAAACCCTCCAACAAGTCCTTCTTCTTTCTAGCAATTTTTACACACTCTGAGGACAATCTCTATAGCTGTCAATGACCTCCTTCTCTGTGAAAACTCATTTCCGTTCCAATATCTGTTCCTATGGTATAATTCAAAAGACAAAGAGATGATGTTTTGCACTCATTTTTTAAAGAAAAAAGTTACCCTGTTCCCTAATGTAATCCTCACCTCTTGGCCAAGGAGCTTAGAATAAAGACATTAAGTCAGCTTGGCAAATCTTCCCCTTGCCCCTGGTATTCATTATTGGACAAAAAAGGCAGGGAAAAATAGAAGGTTAGATGAGTTGCCAAGGGCCATACTTTAGGGTATCAGAAGAGGTGGAAACTGAGATCAAAGATGGTATTCCACTATTGTCCTTCTAGAGTCAACATCCTAAGTATACATTAAATGCCTAAATGACTAAAACATCTTGATAAATCACATATGTCCCTTTTAAGTCATAAAGCTCTTTTGGCTAATGCCCCATTTATGCTTTCCTGATGTGTTACCCATAGAGACAGATGGTTGCTTTTAATTGGAGAGCACAAAAATAGAAATCAGAAAACTGTATTTCTCATTCTAATTCTAAAATTTATCAATTGTATGATCTAACAGATCACTCAAAATTTCTGAACCTTTATTTCCCTATTTATAAAAACTGAACCAATAATACTATGACTACTCCCATGGATCTGTAGGGGAAAATCCATTGAAAAGTATGAAAAAGCCCTTGAAAATATAAAAGTATTAATATTAAGTTTAAGTTTATTTAAGTTTATTTAATATTATTTCAAAGTATTGGTAGGTTCTAACTGGATAGGGGACTAAAAGAAAGGTAAGAGACAGTCTCTGAGGCATCATAAGAAACAATGTATGAAGAACAATGGATTGGGAATTAAATATTAAACTTAATATTAATCTTAATATTAATCTTAATATTAAACTATTCCTACTATACTTACTAATTACTTACTAGATAATAAGTATGGTAATGGTCTCTCTATGAAAATCTTGGGGTACCAGACTGCAGAAATAACAGCCATTGACTTTTATTAGGCATGCAATCATGAGTGATGCCACTCAGTTTCCCTATATCTTCATTTTCATTATAAAATCAATAGATTGGTTGGACTTGATAACCTCTAATGTTTCTTTAAACTTTAAGCCTATGACCCAAAGTCTTTTTTCTGAGTGACATTTTTTTTATCCATATTCACATGTATATTTTTAAGTTACAAAATTTCCTTCCAACCTCCCTTCCTACCCCCCTCTCCGCAGCAGCAGTCAGGTTAGCATTGTACTTACTTTTTCTGATAAACATGTTAGGGATTAGTTATTTTTGGTATGAGGAAGTAGGATTAAGGAAAAGAGATAATTTTTTAAAAGTGTTCAGATTCTGAAAGGTTTTTTTTTTTTTGTTTTGCTTTGTTTTGTTTTGTTTTCTTCCTCTGGATGGGGATAGCATTATTCATAGCTGGTCTAATAGGGTTGTCCTAACTCTGAACTGCTGAGAGTAGCTGATTCCATCAAGGCTGATCAAGTCACAATGTTGTTGTTAATTTGTACATTTTTCTCTTGGTTCTACTTCCTTCGCTCAGCTTCAGATCCTGTAACTCATTCCATGCTTCTCTAGAGTCCATCCATTTATGGTTATTATAGAAAAATAATATTCCATAATATTCATGTAAGATAACTTGTTTAGCCATTCCCCAATTGATGGGCATCCCCTCAATTTCCAGTTCTTTGCCACTACAAAAAAAAAAACTGCTATAAGTATTTTCAAACATGTGGGACTTTTCCCATTTGTTATGATTTCTTCTGGATAGAGGCCTGGAATTGGAATTGCTAGGTCAAAGGGAATGAATATTTTTATTGATCTTTAGGCATAGTTCCATATTGCTCTCTAAAATGGTTTGATTCATTCACAACTCCACAGGCAATGCATCAATGTCCCAATCCTCCCACAACCTCTTCAAAATTGGCCACTTTTCCCATTATTCTCATCTTGGCCAAACTGACAGGTGTAAGGAGATACCTCATTATACCTCATTGTTGTTTTAATTTGAATTTCTCTCATCAATAAGGATCTGGAACATTTTTCACACACACACACACACACACACACACACACACACACACACACACACACACACACATATATATATATATATATATATATATATATATATATACATATATCTTTAACAGTCTATTCATATCCTTTCAGACCCAATGTCTTGAAAACTATATATGGGGCATCTTGGGATTATATATCATGGATAGAAAAAGACAGACTATGATTCAGCCTCTTCTTTTAAAAAAAATGAGGAGACTGACATCTGGAGATGTGAAGTGACTTACTTTAGATTACTAGATAGTAAATTTGTCGAGACAAGACACAAGACATGGTTCTTTGACTTCAAATCTAGTGCTGATAAATATCAACTGAGTGTTGCAGACAAAATAATAAGTGGTAACATGAATCCAGAATCTATGGGGTGGAGGAGGAGGGAAAGAGGGAGGGGTGTGTGGTAAGATTTCAGAAAGGTGGTATAATTTTAGCTGGATCAAAAAGGATCCCCTTCTGATTTTCAAAGAGAATGAGGAAGGTACTTGGTTTTCAGGGAGTAATGTGGGCCCAAGTACAACAATGAAAACATGCAAGAGTAATTAGGGGGCAACAATGAGGAGAATATGATAGTGTATGAAAGTGATTCATGCAGATGGCTAGCAGGGAAGTTTAGGAAAAGAATGATGGGATGCTAGATCTAGCAATGGAAAAGACCTCAAGTCCATCTAATCTAGCATCTTCATTTTATTAAAGAAGAAACTGGAGCAAAAGAAATTAAGAAACTTGTCCCAAATCGCATAAGTACAAATAATAAGAGGTAAGTTTTGAACCCACAGTCAGTGTTCTTTCCATGGGAATTATTGCTATCTCACCTGTTATATAAAAGACTAATTTTTGTTTTTTTCCCTTAATAGAATTTTGATTTTTTTCCAATTACATATATAGATTTCAACATTCATTTTTGTAAGATTTTGAGTTCCAAATTTTTTCCCTCCCCCCAAACCAGTAAATAATCTGATACAGGTTTTACATGTACAATCCTGTTGTACATATTTCTATACTAGTCATGTGAAAGAGAAGAATCAGAACAAAAGGGAAAAAACAGGAGAAAGGAAAAAAAATTTAAAAAGCGAAAACAGTATACTTTTTTTCTTTCCCTCTTTTTACTTATTTTTTATTCTCATTTCGTACAAATGTTTTTTACATTAATAAAATATACTTGTTTACAAGTAAACAAAATACCCCTCCCCCCATGAATATAGATAGACTTGCTTGGGTGAAAAAGTAAAGGGGAGAGAAAAAAATTAAAATTAAAAAAAAATAATAGTAATAATTGTAGGTATGGCCAGGTGGCGCGATGGACAAAGCACCAGCCCTGGGGCCATGAGCACCTGAGTCCATATCCAGCCTTGTAAACCCAATAACCACCCAGCCATGTGACATGCAAGCCACCCAATCCCCACTGCCCTGCAAAAACCAAAAAGAAGAAAGAAAAAAAAAGACCCAAAATAAAATAAAATAGTAATAATAGTAGGGGTGGCTGGGTGGCAGACAGAGCATTGGCCCTTGAGTCAGGAGCACCTGGGTCCGAATCCGGCCTCAGACACCCAAAGATCATTCTGTTATGTGGCTCTAGGCAGGCCACCCAGCCCCATTTGCCCTGCACCCTCCCCCAAATAATAATAATAACAAAAAATGTGCTTCAGTCTTTGTTCCAATACCATCAACTCTGTCATGAGTGGATCACATTCTTTATGATAAGTCCATCACAAAAGTTACTTCAATATTTTTCCAACGTTGCCATTGCTGATCGCAACTCCCTCCTTTCTTATTTCTCCACTACCCTGTACTTTATTTTCTCTCTCCTTTCACTCTGACTCTACTGTAGGGTCGCTGAGTGGTGCAGCAGACAGATCCCTGGTCCTGGGGCCAAGAAGCCCTGAGCCCCCATACCACCCCTTAGGCCCAGAATCCACCTGGCCCTATGGTCCTGAGCAGGCCATCCAATCCCAGCCCCTTGCAAGAAGTAAAAAAAAAATGTGTTATATCTGAACACTGTCCCCCCGTGGTCCATCCTCTCCTCCTTTATTCACATCTCCATCCCTTCCCCCTGCTCCCCCCTCCTTCTTACTCCAGATGTCTATACCCCATTGAGTATATTTGCTGTTTCCTCTCCTAGCCATCTCTGATGAGAGCAAAGGTTCCCTCATTCCCCCTTGCCTCCCCCCTTCCATATCACTGCAATAGCTCATTGTAATAAAAGAAATCTTATTATGTGAAATATCTTGGACTATTCCCCCTCTCCTTTTTCTTTCTCCCTTTCCATTTCCCTTTTTTCCCTATTGACTCCATTTTTACACCATATTTTATCTTCAAATTCTGCTTTCTCCTGTGCTTCAACTATAAAAGCTCCCTCTACCTGCTCTATTAACTGAGATGATTCATATGAATATGATCAGTATCATTTTTCTATACATGCAGTTCATCCTCATTAAGTCCCTCATATTTCCCCCCCTCTCCTCCAATCTCCATGCTGCACCTGAGTCCTGCATTTGAAGATCAAACCTTCTGTTCAGCTCTGGCCATTCCAAAAGGAACCTTTGAAATTCCCCTGGTTCATTGAAAGTCCATCTTTTTCCCTGGAAGAGGACATTCAGCCTTGCTGAGTAGTTCATTCTTGGCTGCATTCTAAGCTATTTTGCCTTCTGGTATATTGTATTCCAAGCCCTACGAGCTTCCAATGTAGTTGCTGCTAAGTCCTGAGTGATCCTGACTGCAGCTCCACGATATTTGAACTGTGTCCTTCTGGCTGCTTGTAATATTTTCTCTTTGACTTGGGAGTTCTGGAACTTGGCTATAATATTCCTAGGGGTTGGTTTTTTGGGATCTCTTTCTTGGGGGGATCGGTGGATTCTCTCCATTTCTATTTTGCCCTCTGCTTCTAGAATATCAGGGCAATTTTCCTATAGTAATTCTTTGAAAATGATGTCAAGGCTCTTTTCCTGATCATGAATTTCAGGTATTCCAATAATTTTCAAATTATCTTTCCTAAGTCTGTTTTCCATATACGTTGTTTTTTCAATGAGATATTTCACATTTTCTTCTAATTTTTCATTTTTTTGGTTTTGAAGTATTGATTCCTGTTTTCTGGTAAATTCATCGATCTCCCTGAATTCTATTCTTTGTCTGAAGGATTTATTCTCCTCAGAGAGTTTTCTTATCTCTTTTTCCATCTGGCCAATTTTGCTTTTCAAAGCATTCTTCTCCTCAATAACTTTTTTAACTGTTTTATCCATTTGACCTAAGCTGTTTTTTAGCATGCTATTTTCTTCAGCATTTTTTTTTGGATTTCCTTGACTAAGCTGCTGACTACATTTTCATGTTTTTCCTGCATCTCTCTCCTTTCTTTTCCCAGTTTTTCTTCCAACTCCCTCATTTGATTTTCAAAGTCTTTTTTGAGCTCTGTCATAGTCTGAGCCCAATTTCTGTTTTTTCTTGGAGTCTTTAGATCTAGGAGCTTGTGCTTCCTCATCTTCAGACTGAGTATTTTGATCCTTCTTGGGCTCATTTGCAAAATATTTCTCAATAGTCTTCCTCTTATTTCTTTGCTTGTTTATTTTCCCAGCCTAAGCCTGTTTTTTGTGGGTGCTTCCTGACCTTTTGGGACATTCCCACAAGGGTCTCAGTGTGTGAGGTTCTGTCCTCCCTCCTGGTCTGTGAATGAACATAAGCGCCCCCCTCTGCCACAGGGCTGAAGTGGGGGGGCCCTGTTGTTCTATGGGGGGGCCTAGACTGCGATCAGGATCTGAATGTGGTCAGAGACCCAGAGTCCTGTTCCAGAGGCAGAGGACAGAGCTGGGCAGTCTCTCTGTCTCTTCACTCCCCTCCCTCAGCTCAATGGGCTCATGCCCTGGGGGCTCCTGGTTACTGGCTCCACCTGCTTCTGTTTCCTGGATTTGGGCTGCTGAAAGACCAAGCTGCTGGCTGTGTGCCCTGAGGGCTGGGCTCCATGTGCTCACTCTGGCAGAGGTCCCCTGCTGTTCCCCCACTTTGTGCTGGTGCTCTCCAGGGTGCAGCTTAGGAGACTCCCCCGCTGCTGGGAGCCGCAGCTCCCAGCGCCCTGGAGCTGCCTCCGGGAGGCTGAAGTTCTTTGGCTCTGGTGGGCCACCCCTCTGGCGGGCCACCCCTCCGACCCCGGGGAGCAGAGCCTTTCTGCTCTTTTTCAGGTTACCTTGAGTAGGAGAACTGCCTCACTGGGTCCCTTTGTGGGTTCTGTCTCTCGAAAGTTTAGTTAGAGTCCTTAGTTTATGAGTTTTTATCAGAGAGCTCCTAAGACTTGATCCCTTCATGTCACCATCTTGGCTCCGCCCCCCCAAAAACAGTATACTTTTGACTGCATTCAGATTCCCCAGCTCTATCTCTGGATGTGATGTCACAAATCTCTTTTGTAATTGTCTGGAATCATTGTCTATAAGGTTCTGCTCACTTCACTCAACATCAGTTCATGTAAGTCTTTTCAGGCTTTTCTGAAATATGTCTGCTCATGATTACTTAAATCACAAGAATATTCCTTTACAATTATATGCCACAACTTGTTCAGTCATTTCCTAATTAATGGGCATCCCCCTCAATGTCTAAATTTTTGCTACCTCAAAAAGAGCTGTTATAAATATTTTGTACCTATCCTTTTCCCTTTTTTATGGTCTCTTTTGGATCATCTTTGGATCAAATGGCATGTACAGTTTTATAAAATCAAAGAGATAATTTTCTAATTGTTTTAATTTGAGAACACATTATAACTAGAAAATTTTGTTTTCAACATTTGGCTATAGGAAACTCCTTTGGTCATACCAATGTGAGCTGGAGTATCACTAAGTGAAATTAATAGTTCTCATTTATATGGAGCTTTATCTCAGTTGATCTTTATTATGACATTGTGAGAGAGATACCATTATTACCTTCATTTTATAGATAAGGAAACTGAGCTTTAAAGAAATGAAACAACTTTTGCTGGGGTAAGCAACTGATAAACTTCTGAGGTAGGATTCAAACATTGGTCTTCCTGATTCTGAGTTTGTTTGACTATTCAGTAAGACAAAATACTTTTCTTTAAGAATCATTATGGCTAATATATAGGCCCTGAGGTGAATCATTCTCTGACCAAGATACTGTAACTGTTACTATGATTAAACTCACACTTTTTTTTGCAGGGTGGTTGGGTTGGGTGGCCTTCCCAGGACCACATGGCTGGAGTCTGGGACAGGATTTGGATTCAGGTTCTCCTGGCTCCAGGGCCAGGGCTCTGTCCACTAGTCCACTTGGCTACCCCAAAACACACTTTTAAGGAGGGATAAAGTAAAAGGAGAGAGAGAATAGATTAAATGGGAGTGGGGGGAATGAATGGAAGGAAATACAATTACCAATAGCAACTGTGGGGAAAAATATTGAAGCAAATTCTCTGATGGACTTATGATAAAGAATGCAATCCAACTCAGACAGAAATGGTGGTATCTGAACACAGAATGAAAGATATTTTTTTTCTCTCAGTTTATTTTTCATGAGGTTTTTCTATTTCTGTGATGGGAGGAGAGATTATGTTTACTCTTACAAGACTATATTAATAATGTATAAATAAATAAATAAAATTTAAAAACACAGAGGTAGGGAGGAAGGGAGAAGGGAAGGAAAGAGGAAAGGAAGGAAGGAAGAACCCAGAGGAAGGACTGAAGAAGGAAACAATCATTTATTATGCATCTGCTATGTGATAGGAACTCTAAAGTGCTTAGTAAAATGCCTGGTACATTAAACACTTTACAAATATTATCTCATATGAGCCCATCAACAGCTCTATGAGGTAGAAGTTATTATTCCCATTTACATATGAGAAAAGTGAGGCCAAGAGCAGTTTAATGATTTGCCCAGGGTCAAACAGTGTCTGAAGCAGGATTAAAACTTTCCTGACTTCACTTAGTATTCAAAGTGGGAGAGAGGGATTAGGTCGATGATTTCAGTGGTTTAGGGAGCTCCTGGGTGAGAAAGTGCCCTCTACGAAAATGAGGGATTCACCTCCTCTGTATATTATAATCTTTGAGTCCCTCAAATCCCTGAGAGAGTAAAATGGTTAATTTAGTCACACAGTTTCAGTGGCTGGACTTGAATCCAGTTCTTGCCTTTGAGGACAGTGTCTTGTGCAAGATATCACTCTGTCCCTTATGCAAAAAAAAATACAGAAATATATATATATATATATACATATATATGTATATATATGTATATATATATATATATAGAGAGAGAGAGAGAGAGATAAAGAAACTTAGAGGAGAAATATATATGTATATATACATATATATATACACATATATACATATATATACATATACATATAAAACAACCTAGAGGAGAACTCCAACAACTGGGGGAATTAAAAAGGGATATTTGTAGGAAGTGATACTTCTCTTCAGACTGAGGAGTTAGGAATTCTAAGAAGCAGAAAAGAGGAGTGAGAACAGTCCAGATATGGGGAGGCAGCTTGAACAAATGCATGGTGGCTAATAATGAAATGGTTCAGTGGCTATGAGAAAACAACAAATAGATGAATTCAATTAAACAGAGAAAGTGTAAGGAAGAATTGAAAGAAATCTGTTCAGAGAGGTACTCTGGAACCTCCTTTGGCTGCCCTGCAGGTTTCACTATTTTGTTATTGCTATTTGTTTTTTTTTTTCTTTCCCTTTTTTCTATCTGAAACTTTGAAGGATTTAGCATGGGAGCTGGTCACTAGGGAAGTGAAGGAAAATGTTCTTTGGTGAATTCAGAGATTTTAGAAAGAGGACAGTACCCTATACTATGATTGCTCAGAAAAATTTTGATAGATGATTGATAGATAGACTGAGAGAGAGCTGACAGAAATATGTATTTCCCCCTTCTTCCTATCACTTTATTGGGCTCCACCCCTCTCTCTTCTTTCAAACATGACCACTACTTATTATCCTTACTAAAAACTAAAGTAGCTTCACCTGAAATATTGTCACTCAAATTGTTTCATTATCCCTTAAACCAATAGTATAAAAATCCTTGTTGACCAATTCACATCAAAATTCTCTTTCAAATAAATATAAAATTCTTGTGTTTTTCCTAACCTAATATAATGTAGTAAAGGAGTGAGCTCTAGAATATGGACTAGTAAGGATCTGTAAATATTATTTATTCTGTCCCTAATGTGAAGCAGAACATAGAGTTCTGGGTCAGAAGTCAGGAACTCCTCTATTCAAATCTAACTATGTGACCCTGAATAAGACACTTTTATTCTCATTCTCAGTTTCTTCTATAAAATGAAGATAATAATAGCACTTATCTCATAAATTTGCTGTGGCCATCAGATTAAATATTTGTAAAGTGCTTAGTAAAATGCCTGGTATATAGTATGAAATTAATAAAATGCTTATATCCTTAATACACAATCCTTTTGAAGGAGAGATTGTATTTAAACCAAACAATAACCTTTAAACAAAACTACTCATTTCTATATTTTCCTTGTTTTGAAAGCAAAGAAAAACAGTTGCACGAAACCAATTGCTTGTCAGAATAGTCTACCTTCATGATTACACATATTCCTTTTACTATTTTTAAATAATATTTTACTTCTTTCCAATTACATGTAAAGACAATTTTAACATTCATTTTTTAAAGTTAAGTTTCAAATTACCCTCTCCTTAAGTTAGTAAGCAATTTGATATAGGTTGTGTATGTATAATCATGGAAAACAGTTTCATATTAGTGATGTTGTAAAAGAAGCCAGAAGAAAAAATATGGAAAAATAGTATGCTTTGATCTATATTCATTCCCCATAATTCTTTCTCTGGATGTGGATAGCATTTTCCATTTGTGTCTTTTGGAATTGTCTTATGTAGCTATATTATTCAGAAGAGCTAAGTCATTCACAGTTAATCATCATACCATATTGATTTAACTGTAATCTGTTCTTTTGATTCTGCTCACTTCATTTTGCATCAGTTTATGTTAACCTTTCTAGTATTTTCTGAATGTTAGGCACTTCTATCACAGCAGTATTCCAGTAGTATAATCTACAACTTATTTTAATCATTTCCAAAGGATGGACATCCTTCAATTTCCATTGCTTCACTACTACAAAAACAGCTGGTATAAATATTTTTGTACAAATAGATCCTTTTCCCATTGGTAAAACTGTCTTTAGCATAGAGACCAAGTAGTGGTGTTGCTGTATCAAAGAATATGCACAGCTTTAATGTCCTTCAGGCATAGTTCCAAATTGCTCTCCAGAATGGTTCAATTAGTTCACAGCTCTAGCAATAGTATATTAGTATCCCAATTTTCCCACATCTCATCCAACATTTATCATTTTCCTTTATGGACATATTAGCCAATCAGATATGTATGAGGTGGTGCTTGAGAGTTGTTTTAATTTGCATTTTTTCTAATCAATAGTGATTTAGAGTATGTTTTCATGTGACTCCAAATAGCTTTGATTTTTTTTATCAGAAAATTGCCTGTTCATAACCCATGATAAAAAAATTACCAATTTACTTGCTTCACTATTAAGAAAAAGAGTAGTATATTTCACTGACTTTCCTAATGAATCAATATTGGTCATTGAATTTGATATGATTCAACTTTTTAAAGTTGTCATCATTCAATCATTGTAGTCTGTATATATATATATATATATATATATATATATATAAATAAAATTTTTCTGATCTTTGGTCTTCTGTCTTCACTCTGTATTAGTTCATATATGCTGTGATTTCCTCGTACTCATTATTTCTTATATTCTATTATATTCATAAACCATGATTTGTTGTTGAGCCATCCTGATTATCTCTTGAGAGTAAAATGATTTTTTCTTCACTGAGACCTTAATTTTTTGCTCTGAATGGAATGAAAAGGCTGTCTTCCTTTCATTCAGGCGCACATCCTCCCCTAGGTAACCCCCCATAATGAACTGTCCCCCTAGTCCTAGAAAGTTCTGGAAGTAAATATTCATCACAGCTGTTCTAGAGACACAGCATGTCTGCTGTCTGCCCGAGAGTGAAAACAAATACCAGTCAGTGTGCTGGCCACACGTTCCAACTGGGATCCTGCCATCTGTCATTGTGTTCATACAGCTATTCAGATTTCCAGTTCCTCCAACTCCCTTCCCCTTCTAAACAGAACTTCAAATGACAAGAAGAAAAGGATCATATCCATGGTCAGAATCAATGTAGAGCTTCAGATATAAATGCATCTGTTCAGAGTTTTAAATACTGTTCAGCATAATTGCACCTAAAAATAATAATAATAAAAGATCAAAGTATTGGAGGAATCGGCTTAAACTGACCCACACTTGCCTCTGTTCCATCCTGAGAATGTTCAAGAGAGGAAGAAGGAAGGAGAAGGGAAAAGAAAGAGGAATGAAGAAATTCAGGGTCTTTTATTTTGCGTAAATGGTACCTTAATTAAAGCATTTGCACATAAAACTTAGAAGAAGAAATGAACCGTGGAATGAACCATCTTATTAATAAGATGGCAAAAGGGCAGCTGGGTAGCACAGTGGATACAGCACTGGCCCTGGAGTCAGGAGTACCTGAGTTCAAATTCGACCTCAGACACTTAATAATTACCTAGCTGGGCGGCCTTGGGCAAGCCATTTAACCCCATTGCCTTGCAAAAATAAAAATAAGATGGCAAAAACAGTGCATACTCAGAATTAAGCATAAATATTCCCTGCATGATAAGACTTAGAACCTCCTCATAAGTCTCCAAACTTTATCTTCCCCTGCCCAAATACTCAGTAGAGAGCCTTGGTCTCCACAGACTATTAGACTACTCACAGCATTAGAAAGAGAACTGAATCTTTAAGAACTGAATTCAAAGCTCAAGTACACTCTTTACTGCCTGTGCAGGCAAGCTCCTTAACCTCTCTGGGCTTCAGTTTCACCATTTGTAAAATGAATGAGTTGTTCTGGTTTTTGTATAATGAAATATATATGTGCATTGATGTTTGCTAAGGATATTAAAAACTGGTTTTAATATGAGAAAAACAAATGAGAGATTTGAGCTACAAATATTTATGCTTAAGGTTCCCTTTAACTCTATGATCACATAACTATCACTACTATGGGTTAGAGACATAAACAAACACTGACATGTTACCATATATGAAGTCACCTCTTCTTTCTCAATAACTAACAGTTGTTTATATGTGTGTTATCTGTGTCACATGTGTATAAAGACAAGTATTTGCTGCCCATGTTCACAGATGCTGACACAGGCACTCATCCTGCTGAAAAACTGCCAATTCTCATGCTTTTAGAATGAGGTGCTCTCATTTATTGTCTCAATTTCAATCTGCCTGGGGCCTAAAATAAAGAAAGTCACAATTGATTTTGGTTGGATATTTAGAAACTCATTCAGATTCTTTCTGAGTCAATTAGATGATCACAAGTTGGCACCTCAGTAAATTTCCTGCTGGGAAGTAGATTGCTAAGGGAAAAAGAATAAAAATAAAGAGATTATGTGCAATTGTCCACTGAGCATTAGGAGTGTTGGGTGAGACCATAAGTGAAACACCTGTTCCAATACCTACTAAGGCCCATTTGGAATAAAGTGGAGGTGAAATGTAAAGAGCTCTTTGTCCTTTACATTCAAAGCTAGTATGGGGGTGGCTAGGTGGCTCAGTGGATAGAGCACCCACCCTGGAGTCAGGAGTCCCTAAGTTTAAATCCAGCCTCAGACACTTAATTACCTAGCTGTGTAGACTGGCGCAAGTCACTTAACCCCATTGCCTTGCAAAAACTAAAAAAAAACAAAACAAAACAAAGCTAGTGTGGTTGGTGATAGTAGTATTGCTTTGAGTTAAAGAGTTTTTAACTTGTAAAATGCATTTGCCTGGTAAGGGTGGTTTAATTTGAAGGAGGTGTCTTTTCTAGTTCCTCCACTTGAAATGATTCAATACCAAGAATTTTTCAAAAAGGGTTCTCAGGCACCCTCCCAAGATGCTGTCAAATAATAGAATATCTTGTGCCCTATGGTATATTTGCAATCTGGTAGCTGAATGATCATAAAATGACCATAAATGACCAAAAATATTTCATATACGCATGATTTTTTTGAGCACTATCATTATTTTTTGAAACAACTATAAGAACTCTAATGTGTTATTTATCTAGTAGTTTAAGCTTTGTAATGGTTTTTCATATATTACTTAATTTGAGGCTCACAGATATAAGATAGATTCTATTGATAACACTTCCTCCATTTCACAGATGAGGAAGCTGAGGTTTCATGAATTAAGTGAACTTGTTTATGGTCACGTAACTACTAAATTTTCAAGGACTGTTCCCTCTTTAACCTAACCACTTTTAGGTGCTTTGCTTCCTCCCATGATTCCTTATATCACTTTGCTTATACTTTTCATCATCAATGCTCTGTAAAGAGATCAATTGTTAGATCAATCTGAATTTTTACACCTTTAAGTCTTGCTTTCTTTTACCTTATTATGGTCATTGTGTTTATCTAAAATCTGGTAAACAAAGAGTTGATCACACTGGCAATAGACTTTGAAAAAGTACTGATAAGTAGGCAAGATTAACACTGTTCATGATAACTTGATATCAGTAGAATAAACCACAGGGAAAAACAAAAGTTTTTCCTCAAATGCATAGAAAGCAGAATGTTTCAGTAGTCCATAAAAAAAGATATTTCAACTGTGAAGTGTGAATTTTAAAAAATGATGGCACAATTTGACAATATTCCTTAAGGTAATTGAGTTTGAGGGGATAATGATAAAAAATGTAAATGTAATGCTACTTCTAGATTTCTCAGGAAGTAGAATAAATCTAAATTAGATGCTGAATTATTTTTTCCTTGATAACTGCATTGCATTTCTAAAGGTTTATCACACAAAGGTAGAAGGTAGAAAAATTGAGATGCATTTATGTCATGACAGATCAGTTGATTAAATATAACTTTTATC